>NC_090385.1:107605209-107907199 GCF_036365525.1 Heterodontus francisci | reverse complement strand
TCAAAACTCTCAAAATCGGCCGAAATTCTCAAACTGAATCAATCAGACTTCAAAACTCTCAAAATCGGCCGAAAATCCCAAACTGAATCAATCAGACTTCAAAACTCTCAAAATCGGCAGAAAATCCCAAACTGAATCAATCAGACTTCAAAACTCTCAAAATCGGCCGAAAATCTCAAACTGAATCAATCAGACTTCAAAACTCTCAAAATCGGCCGAAAATCCCAAACTGAATCAATCAGACTTCAAAACTCTCAAAATCGGCCGAAAATCCCAAACTGAATCAATCAGACTTCAAAACTCTCAAATCGGCCGACAATCCCAAACTGAATCAATCAGACTTCAAAACTCTCAAAATCGGCCGAAAATCCCAAACTGAATCAATCAGACTTCAAAACTCTCAAAATCGGCCGAAAATCCCAAACTGAATCAATCAGACTTCAAAACTCTCAAAATCGGCCGAAAATCCCAAACTGAATCAATCAGACTTCAAAACTCTCAAAATCGGCCGAAAATCCCAAACTGAATCAATCAGACTTCAAAACTCTCAAAATCGGCCGAAAATCCCAACTGAATCAATCAGACTTCAAAACTCTCAAAATCGGCCGAAAATCCCAAACTGAATCAATCAGACTTCAAAACTCTCAAAATCGGCCGAAAATCCCAAACTGAATCAATCAGACTTCAAAACTCTCAAAATCGGCCGAAAATCCCAAACTGAATCAATCAGACTTCAAAACTCTCAAAATCGGCCGAAAATCCCAAACTGAATCAATCAGACTTCAAAACTCTCAAAATCGGCCGAAAATCCCAAACTGAATCAATCAGACTTCAAAACTCTCAAAATCGGCCGAAAATCCCAAACTGAATCAATCAGACTTCAAAACTCTCAAATCGGCCGAAATTCTCAAACTGAATCAATCAGACTTCAAAACTCTCAAAATCGGCCGAAAATCCCAAACTGAATCAATCAGACTTCAAAACTCTCAAAATCGGCCGAAAATCCAAACTGAATCAATCAGACTTCAAAACTCTCAAAATCGGCCGAAAATCCCAAACTGAATCAATCAGACTTCAAAACTCTCAAAATCGGCCGAAAATCCCAAACTGAATCAATCAGACTTCAAAACTCTCAAAATCGGCCGACAATCCCAAACTGAATCAATCAGACTTCAAAACTCTCAAAATCGGCCGAAAATCCCAAACTGAATCAATCAGACTTCAAAACTCTCAAAATCGGCAGAAAATCCCAAACTGAATCAATCAGACTTCAAAACTCTCAAAATCGGCCGAAAATCCCAAACTGAATCAATCAGACTTCAAAACTCTCAAAATCGGCCGAAAATCCCAAACTGAATCAATCAGACTTCAAAACTCTCAAAATCGGCCGAAAATCCCAAACTGAATCAATCAGACTTCAAAACTCTCAAAATCGGCCGAAAATCCCAAACTGAATCAATCAGACTTCAAAACTCTCAAAATCGGCCGAAAATCCCAAACTGAATCAATCAGACTTCAAAACTCTCAAAATCGGCCGAAAATCCCAAACTGAATCAATCAGACTTCAAAACTCTCAAAATCGGCCGAAAATCCCAAACTGAATCAATCAGACTTCAAAACTCTCAAAATCGGCCGAAAATCCCAAACTGAATCAATCAGACTTCAAAACTCTCAAAATCGGCCGAAAATCCCAAACTGAATCAATCAGACTTCAAAACTCTCAAAATCGGCCGAAAATCCCAAACTGAATCAATCAGACTTCAAAACTCTCAAAATCGGCCGAAAATCCCAAACTGAATCAATCAGACTTCAAAACTCTCAAAATCGGCCGAAATTCTCAAACTGAATCAATCAGACTTCAAAACTCTCAAAATCGGCCGAAAATCCCAAACTGAATCAATCAGACTTCAAAACTCTCAAAATCGGCCGAAAATCCCAAACTGAATCAATCAGACTTCAAAACTCTCAAAATCGGCCGAAAATCCCAAACTGAATCAATCAGACTTCAAAACTCTCAAAATCGGCCGAAAATCCCAAACTGAATCAATCAGACTTCAAAACTCTCAAAATCGGCCGAAAATCCCAAACTGAATCAATCAGACTTCAAAACTCTCAAAATCGGCCGAAAATCCCAAACTGAATCAATCAGACTTCAAAACTCTCAAAATCGGCCGAAAATCCCAAACTGAATCAATCAGACTTCAAAACTCTCAAAATCGGCCGAAAATCCCAAACTGAATCAATCAGACTTCAAAACTCTCAAAATCGGCCGAAAATCCCAAACTGAATCAATCAGACTTCA
Source organism: Heterodontus francisci (assembly GCF_036365525.1). Classification (NCBI taxonomy): domain Eukaryota; kingdom Metazoa; phylum Chordata; class Chondrichthyes; order Heterodontiformes; family Heterodontidae; genus Heterodontus; species Heterodontus francisci. The sequence continues at coordinate 107,904,897 of NC_090385.1, read as the reverse complement.
AAACTCTCAAAATCGGCCGAAAATCCCAAACTGAATCAATCAGACTTCAAAACTCTCAAAATCGGCCGAAAATCCCAAACTGAATCAATCAGACTTCAAAACTCTCAAAATCGGCCGAAAATCCCAAACTGAATCAATCAGACTTCAAAACTCTCAAAATCGGCCGAAAATCCCAAACTGAATCAATCAGACTTCAAAACTCTCAAAATCGGCCGAAAATCCCAAACTGAATCAATCAGACTTCAAAACTCTCAAAATCGGCCGAAAATCCCAAACTGAATCAATCAGACTTCAAAACTCTCAAAATCGGCCGAAAATCCCAAACTGAATCAATCAGACTTCAAAACTCTCAAAATCGGCCGAAATCTCAAACTGAATCAATCAGACTTCAAAACTCTCAAAATCGGCCGAAAATCCCAAACTGAATCAATCAGACTTCAAAACTCTCAAAATCGGCCGAAAATCCCAAACTGAATCAATCAGACTTCAAAAATCTCAAAATCGGCCGAAAATCCCAAACTGAATCAATCAGACTTCAAAACTCTCAAAATCGGCCGAAAATCCCAAACTGAATCAATCAGACTTCAAAACTCTCAAAATCGGCCGAAAATCCCAAACTGAATCAATCAGACTTCAAAACTCTCAAAATCGGCCGAAAATCCCAAACTGAATCAATCAGACTTCAAAACTCTCAAAATCGGCCGAAAATCCCAAACTGAATCAATCAGACTTCAAAACTCTCAATATCGGCCGAAAATCCCAAACTGAATCAATCAGACTTCAAAACTCTCAAAATCGGCCGAAAATCCCAAACTGAATCAATCAGACTTCAAAACTCTCAAAATCGGCCGAAAATCCCAAACTGAATCAATCAGACTTCAAAACTCTCAAAATCGGCCGAAAATCCCAAACTGAATCAATCAGACTTCAAAACTCTCAAATCGGCCGAAAATCCCAAACTGAATCAATCAGACTTCAAAACTCTCAAAATCGGCCGAAAATCCCAAACTGAATCAATCAGGACTTCAAAACTCTCAAAATCGGCCGAAAATCCCAAACTGAATCAATCAGACTTCAAAACTCTCAAAATCGGCCGAAAATCCCAAACTGAATCAATCAGACTTCAAAACTCTCAAAATCGGCCGAAAATCCCAAACTGAATCAATCAGACTTCAAAACTCTCAAAATCGGCCGAAAATCCCAAACTGAATCAATCAGACTTCAAACTCTCAAAATCGGCCGAAAATCCCAAACTGAATCAATCAGACTTCAAAACTCTCAAAATCGGCCGAAAATCCCAAACTGAATCAATCAGACTTCAAAACTCTCAAAATCGGCCGAAAATCCCAAACTGAATCAATCAGACTTCAAAACTCTCAAAATCGGCCGAAAATCCCAAACTGAATCAATCAGACTTCAAAACTCTCAAAATCGGCCGAAAATCCCAAACTGAATCAATCAGACTTCAAAACTCTCAAAATCGGCCGAAAATCCCAAACTGAATCAATCAGACTTCAAAACTCTCAAAATCGGCCGAAAATCCCAAACTGAATCAATCAGACTTCAAAACTCTCAAAATCGGCCGAAAATCCCAAACTGAATCAATCAGACTTCAAAACTCTCAAAATCGGCCGAAAATCCCAAACTGAATCAATCAGACTTCAAAACTCTCAAAATCGGCCGAAAATCCCAAACTGAATCAATCAGACTTCAAAACTCTCAAAATCGGCCGAACAATCCCAAACTGAATCAATCAGACTTCAAAACTCTCAAAATCGGCCGAAAATCCCAAACTGAATCAATCAGACTTCAAAACTCTCAAAATCGGCCGAAAATCCCAAACTGAATCAATCAGACTTCAAAACTCTCAAAATCGGCCGAAAATCCCAAACTGAATCAATCAGACTTCAAAACTCTCAAAATCGGCCGAAAATCCCAAACTGAATCAATCAGACTTCAAAACTCTCAAAATCGGCCGAAAATCCCAAACTGAATCAATCAGACTTCAAAACTCTCAAAATCGGCCGAAAATCCCAAACTGAATCAATCAGACTTCAAAACTCTCAAAATCGGCCGACAATCCCAAACTGAATCAATCAGACTTCAAAACTCTCAAAATCGGCCGAAAATCCCAAACTGAATCAATCAGACTTCAAAACTCTCAAAATCGGCCGAAAATCCCAAACTGAATCAATCAGACTTCAAAACTCTCAAAATCGGCCGAAAATCCCAAACTGAATCAATCAGACTTCAAAACTCTCAAAATCGGCCGAAAATCCCAAACTGAATCAATCAGACTTCAAAACTCTCAAAATCGGCCGAAAATCCCAAACTGAATCAATCAGACTTCAAAACTCTCAAAATCGGCCGAAAATCCCAAACTGAATCAATCAGACTTCAAAACTCTCAAAATCGGCCGAAAATCCCAAACTGAATCAATCAGACTTCAAAACTCTCAAAATCGGCCGAAAATCCCAAACTGAATCAATCAGACTTCAAAACTCTCAAAATCGGCCGAAAATCCCAAACTGAATCAATCAGACTTCAAAACTCTCAAAATCGGCCGAAAATCCCAAACTGAATCAATCAGACTTCAAAACTCTCAAAATCGGCCGAAAATCCCAAACTGAATCAATCAGACTTCAAAACTCTCAAAATCGGCCGAAAATCCCAAACTGAATCAATCAGACTTCAAAACTCTCAAAATCGGCCGAAAATCCCAAACTGAATCAATCAGACTTCAAAACTCTCAAAATCGGCCGAAAATCCCAAACTGAATCAATCAGACTTCAAAACTCTCAAAATCGGCCGAAAATCCCAAACTGAATCAATCAGACTTCAAAACTCTCAAAATCGGCCGAAAATCCCAAACTGAATCAATCAGACTTCAAACTCTCAAAATCGGCCGAAAATCCCAAACTGAATCAATCAGACTTCAAAACTCTCAAATCGGCCGAAAATCCCAAACTGAATCAATCAGACTTCAAAACTCTCAAAATCGGCCGAAAATCCCAAACTGAATCAATCAGACTTCAAAACTCTCAAAATCGGCCGAAAATCCCAAACTGAATCAATCAGACTTCAAAACTCTCAAAATCGGCCGAAAATCCCAAACTGAATCAATCAGACTTCAAAACTCTCAAAATCGGCCGAAAATCCCAAACTGAATCAATCAGACTTCAAAACTCTCAAAATCGGCCGAAAATCCCAAACTGAATCAATCAGACTTCAAAACTCTCAAAATCGGCCGAAAATCCCAAACTGAATCAATCAGACTTCAAAACTCTCAAAATCGGCCGAAAATCCCAAACTGAATCAATCAGACTTCAAAACTCTCAAAATCGGCCGAAAATCTCAAACTGAATCAATCAGACTTCAAAACTCTCAAAATCGGCCGAAAATCTCAAACTGAATCAATCAGACTTCAAAACTCTCAAAATCGGCCGAAAATCTCAAACTGAATCAATCAGACTTCAAAACTCTCAAAATCGGCCGAAAATCTCAAACTGAATCAATCAGACTTCAAAACTCTCCAAAATCGGCCGAAAATCTCAAACTGAATCAATCAGACTTCAAAACTCTCAAAATCGGCCGAAAATCTCAAACTGAATCAATCAGACTTCAAAACTCTCCAAAATCGGCCGAAAATCTCAAACTGAATCAATCAGACTTCAAAACTCTCAAAATCGGACGAAAATCTCAAACTGAATCAATCAGACTTCAAAACTCTCAAAATCGGACGAAAATCTCAAACTGAATCAATCAGACTTCAAAACTCTCAAAATCGGACGAAAATCTCACACTGAATCAATCAGACTTCAAAACTCTCAAAATCGGACGAAAATCTCAAACTGAATCAATCAGACTTCAAAACTCTCAAAATCGGCCGAAAATCTCAAACTGAATCAATCAGACTTCAAAACTCTCAAAATCGGCCGAAAATCTCAAACTGAATCAATCAGACTTCAAAACTCTCAAAATCGGCCGAAAATCTCAAACTGAATCAATCAGACTTCAAAACTCTCAAAATCGGCCGAAAATCTCAAACTGAATCAATCAGACTTCAAAACTCTCAAAATCGGCCGAAAATCTCAAACTGAATCATTCAGACTTCAAAACTCTCAAAATCGGCCGAAAATCTCAAACTGAATCAATCAGACTTCAAAACTCTCAAAATCGGCCGAAAATCTCAAACTGAATCAATCAGACTTCAAAACTCTCAAAATCGGCCGAAAATTTCAAACTGAATCAATCAGACTTCAAAACTCTCAAAATCGGCCGAAAATCTCACACTGAATCAATCAGACTTCAAAACTCTCAAAATCGGCCGAAAATCTCAAACTGAATCAATCAGACTTCAAAACTCTCAAAATCGGCCGAAAATCTCAAACTGAATCAATCAGACTTCAAAACTCTCAAAATCGGCCGAAAATCTCAAACTGAATCAATCAGACTTCAAAACTCTCAAAATCGGCCGAAAATCTCAAACTGAATCAATCAGACTTCAAAACTCTCAAAATCGGCCGAAAATCTCAAACTGAATCAATCAGACTTCAAAACTCTCCAAAATCGGCCGAAAATCTCAAACTGAATCAATCAGACTTCAAAACTCTCAAAATCGGCCGAAAATCTCAAACTGAATCAATCAGACTTCAAAACTCTCAAAATCGGCCGAAAATCCCAAACTGAATCAATCAGACTTCAAAACTCTCAAAATCGGCCGAAAATCCCAAACTGAATCAATCAGACTTCAAAACTCTCAAAATCGGCCGAAAATCTCAAACTGAATCAATCAGACTTCAAAACTCTCAAAATCGGCCGAAAATCTCAAACTGAATCAATCAGACTTCAAAACTCTCAAAATCGGCCGAAAATCTCAAACTGAATCAATCAGACTTCAAAACTCTCAAAATCGGCCGAAAATCTCAAACTGAATCAATCAGACTTCAAAACTCTCAAAATCGGCCGAAAATCTCAAACTGAATCAATCAGACTTCAAAACTCTCAAAATCGGCCGAAAATCTCAAACTGAATCAATCAGACTTCAAAACTCTCAAAATCGGCCGAAAATCTCAAACTGAATCAATCAGACTTCAAAACTCTCAAAATCGGCCGAAAATCTCAAACTGAATCAATCAGACTTCAAAACTCTCAAAATCGGCCGAAAATCTCAAACTGAATCAATCAGACTTCAAAACTCTCAAAATCGGCCGAAAATCCCAAACTGAATCAATCAGACTTCAAAACTCTCAAAATCGGCCGAAAATCTCAAACTGAATCAATCAGACTTCAAAACTCTCAAAATCGGCCGAAAATCTCAAACTGAATCAATCAGACTTCAAAACTCTCAAAATCGGCCGAAAATCTCAAACTGAATCAATCAGACTTCAAAACTCTCAAAATCGGCCGAAAATCCAAACTGAATCAATCAGACTTCAAAACTCTCAAAATCGGCCGAAAATCTCAAACTGAATCAATCAGACTTCAAAACTCTCAAAATCGGCCGAAAATCTCAAACTGAATCAATCAGACTTCAAAACTCTCAAAATCGGCCGAAAATCTCAAACTGAATCAATCAGACTTCAAAACTCTCAAAATCGGCCGAAAATCTCAAACTGAATCAATCAGACTTCAAAACTCTCAAAATCGGCCGAAAATCTCAAACTGAATCAATCAGACTTCAAAACTCTCAAAATCGGCCGAAAATCTCAAACTGAATCAATCAGACTTCAAAACTCTCAAAATCGGCCGAAAATCTCAAACTGAATCAATCAGACTTCAAAACTCTCAAAATCGGCCGAAAATCTCAAACTGAATCAAGCAGACTTCAAAACTCTCAAAATAGGCCGGGAGACAGCGAGGGAGACAGCGAGAGAGACAGCGAGAGAGACTGAGAGGGAGACGAGAGAGACTGCGAGGGAGGCAGCGAGGGAGACAGCGAGGGAGACAGCGAGGGAGACAGCGAGGGAGACTGCGAGGGAGACTGCGAGGGAGACTGCGAGGGAGCCTGCGAGGGAGACAGCGAGAGAGACTGCAAGAGAGACTGCAAGAGAGACTGCGAGGAAGACTGCGAGGAAGACTGCGAGGAAGTCTGCGAGGAAGACTGCGAGGGAGACTGCGAGAGAGACTGCGAGAGAGACTGCGAGAGAGACTGCGAGAGAGAAAGCGAGAGAGACTGCGAGAGAGACTGCGAGGGAGAAAGCGAGAGAGACTGCGAGGGAGACTGCGAGGGAGACTGCAAGGGAGACAGCGAGAGAGACAGCGAGAAAGACAGCGAGGGTGACAACGAGAGAGAATGTGAGAGAGATCGCGTGAGACAGCGAGGGAGATAGCGAGGGAGACAGCGAGGGAGACTGCGAGAGAGAGAGCGAGAGAGAGAGCGAGAGACACAGCGAGGGAGACAGCAAGAGAGACTGCAAGAGAGACTGCGAGGGAGACAGCGTGGGAGGCAGCAAGGGAGACAGCGAGAGAAACTGCGAGGAAGACTGCGAGAGAGACTGCGAGAGAGACTGCGAGAGAGACTGCGAGAGAGACTGCGAGAGAGACTGCGAGGGAGACAGCGAGAGAGACAGCGAGGGAGACAGCGAGAGAGACAGCGAGGGAGACTGCGAGAGAGACTGCGAGAGAGACTGCGAGAGAGACTGCGAGAGAGACTGCGAGAGAGACTGCGAGGGAGAGAGTGAGGGAGAAAGCGAGAGAGAACACGAGGGAGACAGCGATAGAAACTGCGAGGGAGTCAGCGAGAGAGACTGCGAGAGAGACTGTGAGAGAGACCTCGAGGGAGACAGCGAGGGAGACAGCGAGAGAGACTGTGAGGGAGACAGCGAGGGAGACAGCGAGAGAGACAGCGAGAGAGACAGTGAGAGAGACTGCGAGTGAGACTGTGAGGGAGACAGCGAGAGAGACTGCGAGGGAGAAAGCGAGAGAAACTGCGAGAGAGACAGCGAGGGAGACAGCGAGGGAGACAGCTAGGGAGACTGCAAGAGAGACTGCGAGGGAGACAGCGAGAGAGACAGCGAGAGAGACAGCGAGGGAGAAAGCGAGGGAGACAGCGAGAGAGACTGCGAGAGAGACTGCGAGAGAGACTGCGAGAGAGACTGCGAGGGAGACTGCGAGGGAGACTGCGAGGGAGACAGCGTGGGAGACAGCGTGGGAGACATCGTGGGAGACAGCGTGGGAGACAGCGAGAGAGACAGCGAGAGAGACAGCGAGAGAGACTGCAAAGGAGACTGCGAGAGAGACTGCGAGAGAGACTGCGAGAGGGACAGTGAGAGGGACAGCGAGAGAGACTGCGAGAGAGACTGCGAGAGAGACTGCGAGAGAGACTGCGAGAGAGACTGCGAGGGAGACAGCGAGGGAGACTGCGAGAGAGACTGCGAGAGAGACTGCGAGAGAGACTGCGAGAGAGACTGCGAGAGAGACTGCGAGGGAGACAGTGAGGGAGACTGCGAGAGAGATGGTGAGAGAGATGGCGAGAGAGATGGAGAGAGAGACGGCGAGAGAGACGGCGAGAGAGACAGTGAGGGAGAGAGCGAGAGAGACTGCGAGGGAGACAGCGAGCGAGACAGCAAGAGAGACTGTGAGAGAGACTGCGAGAGATACAGCGAGGGATAGAGCGAGTGAGACAGCGAGGGAGACAGCGAGAGTACATTGAGAGAGACAGCGAGAGAGACTGCGAGAGAGACTGCGAGGGAGACGGCCAGGGAGACGGCCAGGGAGACGGCCAGGGAGACGGCCAGGGAGACGGCGAGGGAGACAGCGAGGGAGACAGCGACGGAGACAGCGACGGAGACAGCGACAGCGACAGAGACAGCGACAGAGACAGAGACAGCGACAGAGACAGCGACAGCGACAGAGACAGCGAAGGAGCCAGTGAGAGAGACTGCTATGGAGATAGCGAGAGAGACAGCCGGGGATACAGAGAGAGTGACTGCAAGGGAGACGGCGAGGGAGACTGCGAGGGAGACAGCGACGGAGACAGCGACGGAGACAGCGACAGAGACAGCGACAGAGACAGCGACAGAGACAGCGACAGAGACAGAGACAGCGACAGCGACAGAGACAGCGAAGGAGCCAGTGAGAGAGACTGCGAGAGAGACTGCGAGGGAGACAGCGAGGGAGACAGCGAGGGAGACTGCGAGAGAGACTGCGAGGGAGACAGCGAGGGAGACAGCGAGGGAGACAGCGAGGGAGACAGCGAGGGAGACTGCGAGAGAGACAGCGAGGGACACAGCGAGGGACACAGCGAGGGACACAGCGAGGGAGACAGCGAGAGAGACAGCGAGAGAGACTGCAAGAGAGAGCGCGTGAGACAGCGAGGGAGACAGCGAGGGAGAGAGCGAGAGACACAGCGAGGGAGACAGCGAGAGAGACTGCAAGAGAGACTGCAAGGGAGACAGCGAGAGAGGCAGCGAGAGAGACAGCGAGAGAGACAGCGAGAGAGACAGCGAGAGAGACAGCGATGGAGACAGCGATGGAGACAGCGAGAGAGACAGCGAGAGAGACAGCGAGAGAGACAGCGAGAGAGACTGCGTGGGAGACAGCGAGGGAGACAGCGAGGGAGACAGCGAGGGAGACTGCGAGAGAGACAGCGAGGGACACAGCGAGGGACACAGCGAGGGACACAGCGAGGGACACAGCGAGGGACACAGCGAGGGAGACAGCGAGAGAGACAGCGAGAGAGACTGCAAGAGAGAGCGCGTGAGACAGCGAGGGAGACAGCGAGGGAGAGAGCGAGAGACACAGCGAGGGAGACAGCGAGAGAGACTGCAAGAGAGACTGCAAGGGAGACAGCGAGAGAGGCAGCGAGAGAGACAGCGAGAGAGACAGCGAGAGAGACAGCGAGAGAGACAGCGATGAAGACAGCGAGAGAGACAGCGAGAGAGACTGCGTGGGAGACAGCGAGGGAGACAGCGAGGGAGACAGCGAGGGAGACAGCAAGGGAGACAGCGAGGGAGACAGCGCTGGAGACAGCGAGAGAGACTGCGAGAAGGACTGCGTGAAGGACTGCGAGAGAGACAGCGAGGGAGAAAGCGAGAGCGACTTCGAGAGAGACTGCGAGGGAGACAGCGAGAGAGACTGTGAGGGAGACAGCGAGAGAGACTGCGAGGGAGACTGCGAGGGAGACAGCGAGAGACACTGCGAGAGAGAATGCGAGGGAGACAGCGATTAAGACGGCGAGGGAGACGGCGAGAGAGAGAGCGAGAGAGACAGCGAGGGAGACAGCGAGGTAGACAGCGAGAGAGACTTCGAGAGAGACTGCGAGGGAGGCAGCGAGGGAGACAGCGAGGGAGACAGCGAGGGAAACAGCGACAGAGACAGCAATAGAGACTGCGAGAGAGACTGCGAGGGACACAGCGAGAGAGAATGCAAGGGAGACAACGAGAGAGAATGCGAGAGAGATCGCGTGAGACAGCGAGGGAGACAGCGTGGGAGGCAGCGAGGGAGACAGCGAGAGAAACTGCGAGGAAGACTGCGAGAGAGACTGCGACAGAGACTGGGAGAGAGACTGCGAGGGACACAGCGAGGAAGACAGAGAGAGAGACTGCGAGAGCGACTGCCAGGGAGACAGCGAGGGAGACAGCGAGGGAGACAGCGAGAGAGACTGCGAGAGCGACTGCTAGGGAGACAGCGAGGGAGGCAGTGAGGGAGACAGCGAGGGAGACAGCGAGGGAGACAGCGAGGGAGACAGCGTGAGAGACTGCGAGAGAGACTGCGAGAGAGACTGCGAGAGCGACTGCTAGGGAGACAGCGAGGGAGGCAGCGAGGGAGACAGCGAGGGAGACAGCGAGGGAGACTGCGAGAGAGATGGTGAGAGAGATGGCGAGAGAGATGGAGAGAGAGACGGCGAGAGATACGGCGAGAGAGACAGTGAGGGAGAGAGCGAGAGAGACTGCGAGGGAGACAGCGAGCGAGACAGCGAGAGAGACTGTGAGAGAGACTGCGAGAGATACAGCGAGGGATAGAGCGAGTGAGACAGCGAGGGAGACAGCGAGAGTACATTGAGAGAGACAGCGAGAGAGACTGCGAGAGAGACTGCGAGAGAGACGGCCAGGGAGACGGCCAGGGAGACGGCCAGGGAGACGGCCAGGGAGACGGCCAGGGAGACGGCGAGGGAGACGGCGACGGAGACAGCGACGGAGACAGCGACGGAGACAGCGACGGAGACAGCGACAGAGACAGCGACAGAGACAGCGAAGGAGACAGTGAGAGAGACTGCTATGGAGATAGCGAGAGAGACAGCCAGGGATACAGAGATAGTGACTGCAAGGGAGACGGCGAGGGAGACAGCGAGGGAGACAGCGAGAGAGACAGCGAGGGAGACAGCGAGGGAGACAGCGAGGGAGACAGCGAGGGAGACTGCGAGAGAGACAGCGAGGGACACAGCGAGGGACACAGCGAGGGACACAGCGAGGGACACAGCGAGGGAGACCGCGAGAGAGACAGCGAGAGAGACTGCAAGAGAGAGTGCGTGAGACAGCGAGGGAGACAGCGAGGGAGAGAGCGAGGGAGAGAGCGAGAGACACAGCGAGGGAGACAGCGAGAGAGACTGCAAGAGAGACTGCAAGGGAGACAGCGAGAGAGGCAGCGAGAGAGACAGCGAGAGAGACAGCGAGAGAGACAGCGAGAGAGACAGCGATGGAGACAGCGAGAGAGACAGCGAGAGAGACTGCGTGGGAGACAGCGAGGGAGACAGCGAGGGAGACAGCGAGGGAGACAGCGAGGGAGACAGCGAGGGAGACAGCGCTGGAGACAGCGAGAGAGACTGCGAGAAGGACTGCGTGAAGGACTGCGAGAGAGACAGCGAGGGAGAAAGCGAGAGCGACTTCGAGAGAGACTGCGAGGGAGACAGCGAGAGAGACTGTGAGGGAGACAGCGAGAGAGACTGCGAGGGAGACTGCGAGGGAGACAGCGAGAGACACTGCGAGAGAGAATGCGAGGGAGACAGCGATTAAGACGGCGAGGGAGACGGCGAGAGAGAGAGCGAGAGAGACAGCGAGGGAGACAGCGAGGTAGACAGCGAGAGAGACTTCGAGAGAGACTGCGAGGGAGGCAGCGAGGGAGACAGCGAGGGAGACAGCGAGGGAAACAGCGACAGAGACAGCAATAGAGACTGCGAGAGAGACTGCGAGGGACACAGCGAGAGAGAATGCAAGGGAGACAACGAGAGAGAATGCGAGAGAGATCGCGTGAGACAGCGAGGGAGACAGCGTGGGAGGCAGCGAGGGAGACAGCGAGAGAAACTGCGAGGAAGACTGCGAGAGAGACTGCGACAGAGACTGGGAGAGAGACTGCGAGGGACACAGCGAGGAAGACAGAGAGAGAGACTGCGAGAGCGACTGCCAGGGAGACAGCGAGGGAGACAGCGAGGGAGACAGCGAGAGAGACTGCGAGAGCGACTGCTAGGGAGACAGCGAGGGAGGCAGTGAGGGAGACAGCGAGGGAGACAGCGAGGGAGACAGCGAGGGAGACAGCGAGAGAGACTGCGAGAGAGACTGCGAGAGAGACTGCGAGAGCGACTGCTAGGGAGACAGCGAGGGAGGCAGCGAGGGAGACAGCGAGGGAGACAGCGAGGGAGACTGCGAGAGAGATGGTGAGAGAGATGGCGAGAGAGATGGAGAGAGAGACGGCGAGAGATACGGCGAGAGAGACAGTGAGGGAGAGAGCGAGAGAGACTGCGAGGGAGACAGCGAGCGAGACAGCGAGAGAGACTGTGAGAGAGACTGCGAGAGATACAGCGAGGGATAGAGCGAGTGAGACAGCGAGGGAGACAGCGAGAGTACATTGAGAGAGACAGCGAGAGAGACTGCGAGAGAGACTGCGAGAGAGACGGCCAGGGAGACGGCCAGGGAGACGGCCAGGGAGACGGCCAGGGAGACGGCGAGGGAGACGGCGACGGAGACAGCGACGGAGACAGCGACGGAGACAGCGACGGAGACAGCGACGGAGACAGCGACAGAGACAGCGACAGAGACAGCGAAGGAGACAGTGAGAGAGACTGCTATGGAGATAGCGAGAGAGACAGCCGGGGATACAGAGATAGTGACTGCAAGGGAGACGGCGAGGGAGACAGCGAGGGAGACAGCGAGAGAGACAGCGAGGGAGACAGCGAGGGAGACAGCGAGGGAGACAGCGAGGGAGACTGCGAGAGAGACAGCGAGGGACACAGCGAGGGACACAGCGAGGGACACAGCGAGGGACACAGCGAGGGAGACCGCGAGAGAGACAGCGAGAGAGACTGCAAGAGAGAGTGCGTGAGACAGCGAGGGAGACAGCGAGGGAGAGAGCGAGGGAGAGAGCGAGGGAGAGAGCGAGAGACACAGCGAGGGAGACAGCGAGAGAGACTGCAAGAGAGACTGCAAGGGAGACAGCGAGAGAGGCAGCGAGAGAGACAGCGAGAGAGACAGCGAGAGAGACAGCGAGTGAGACAGCGAGAGAGACAGCGAGGGAGATAGCGATGGAGATAGCGATGGAGACAGCGAGAGAGACAGCGAGAGAGACAGCGAGAGAGACAGCGAGAGAGACAGCGAGAGAGACTGCGTGGGAGACAGCGAGGGAGACAGCGAGGGAGACAGCGAGGGAGACAGCGAGGGAGACAGCGCTGGAGACAGCGCTGGAGACAGCGAGAGAGACTGCGAGAAGGACTGCGAGAAGGACTGCGAGAAGGACTGTGAGAGAGACAGCGAGGGAGAAAGCGAGAGCGACTTCGAGAGAGACTGCGAGGGAGACAGCGAGAGAGACTGTGAGGGAGACAGCGAGAGAGACTGTGAGGGAGACTGCGAGGGAGACAGCGAGAGACACTGCAAGAGAGAATGCGAGGGAGACAGCGATTAAGATGGCGAGGGAGACGGTGAGAGAGACAGCGAGGGAGACAGCGAGGTAGACAGCGAGAGAGACTTCGAGAGAGACAGCGAGGGAAACAGCGACAGAGACAGCAATAGAGACTGCGAGAGAGACTGCGAGGGACACAGCGAGAGAGACTGCAAGGGAGACAACGAGGGAGACAGCGTGGGAGGCAGCGAGGGAGACAGCGAGAGAAACTGCGAGGAAGACTGCGAGAGAGACTGCGACAGAGACTGCGAGGGACACAGCGAGGAAGACAGCGAGAGAGACTGCGAGAGCGACTGCCAGGGAGACAGCGAGGGAGACAGCGAGAGAGACTGCGAGAGCGACTGCTAGGGAGACAGCGAGGGAGACAGCGAGGGAGACAGCGAGAGAGACTGCGAGAGAGACTGCGAGAGCGACTGCTAGGGAGACAGCGAGGGAGGCAGCGAGGGAGACAGCGAGGGAGACAGCGAGGGAGACAGCGAGGGAGACAGCGAGGGAGACAGCGAGGGAGACAGCGAGGGAGACAGCGAGAGAAACTGCGAGGAAGACGGCGAGAGAGACTGCGAGAGAGACGGCGAGGGAGACGGTGAAGGAGACTGCGAGGGAGAGAGCGAGGGACACAGTGAGGGAGACAGCGAGGGAGACAGCGAGGGAGAAAGCGAGGGAGACAGTGAGTGAGACAGTGAGTGAGACAGTGAGTGAGACAGCGAGGGAGACAGCGAGCGAGACTGCGAGGGAGACAGCGAGAGAGACAGCGAGAGAGACAGCGAGGGAGAAAGCGAGGGAGACTGCGAGGGAGACAGCGTGGGAGACAGCGTGGGAGACAGCGAGGGAGACAGCGAGGGAGACAGCGAGAGAGACAGCGAGAGAGACAGCGAGAAGGACTGCGAGAGAGACAGCGAGGGAGAAAGTGAGAGCGACTGCGAGAGAGACTGCGAGGGAGACTGCGAGGGAGACAGCGAAAGAGACTGTGAGGGAAACAGCGAGGGAGACAGCGAAAGAGACTGCGAGGGAGACTGCGAGGCAGACTGCGAGGGAGACTGCGAGAGAGACAGCGAGAGAGACAGCGAGAGAGACAGCGAGAGAGACTGCAAAGGAGACTGCAAAGGAGACTGCGAGAGAGACTGCGAGTGAGACAGCGAGAGAGACTGCGAGAGGGACAGCGAGAGGGACTGCGAGAGGGACAGCGAGAGGGACAGCGAGAGAGACTGCGAGAGAGACTGCGAGAGAGAAAGCGAGGGAGAAAGCGTGAGAGACTGTGTGGGAGACTGCGAGGGAGACAGCGAGAGACACTGCAAGAGAGAATGCGAGGGAGACAGCGATTAAGACGGCGAGGGAGACGGCGAGGGAGACGGCGAGAGAGAGAGCGAGAGAGACAGCGAGGGAGACAGCGAGGGAGACAGCGAGGTAGACAGCGAGAGAGACTTCGAGAGAGACTGCGAGGGAGGCAGAGAGGGAGACAGCGAGGGAGACAGCGAGGGAGACAGCGAGGGAGTCAGCGAGGGAGACAGCGAGGGAAACAGCGACAGAGACAGCAATAGAGACTGCGAGAGAGACTGCGAGGGACACAGCGAGAGAGACTGCAAGGGAGACAACGAGGGAGACAGCGTGGGAGGCAGCGAGGGAGACAGCGAGAGAAACTGCGAGGAAGACTGCGAGAGAGACTGCGAGAGAGACTGCGACAGAGACTGCGAGGGACACAGCGAGGAAGACAGCGAGAGAGACTGCGAGAGCGACTGCCAGGGAGACAGCGAGGGAGACAGCGAGGGAGACAGCGAGAGAGACTGCGAGAGCGACTGCTAGGGAGACAGCGAGGGAGACAGCGAGGGAGACAGCGAGGGAGACAGCGAGAGAGACTGCGAGAGAGACTGCGAGAACGACTGCTAGGGAGACAGCGAGGGAGGCAGCGAGGGAGACAGCGAGGGAGACAGCGAGGGAGACAGCGAGGGAGACAGCGAGGGAGACAGCGAGAGAAACTGCGAGGAAGACGGCGAGAGAGACTGCGAGAGAGACGGCGAGGGAGACGGTGAGGGAGACTGCGAGGGAGAGAGCGAGGGACACAGTGAGGGAGACAGCGAGGGAGACAGCGAGGGAGACAGCGAGGGGGACAGTGAGTGAGACAGTGAGTGAGACAGCGAGGGAGACAGCGAGTGAGACAGCGAGCGAGACTGCGAGGGAGACAGCGAGAGAGACAGCGAGAGAGACAGCGAGGGAGAAAGCGAGGGAGACTGCGAGGGAGACAGCGTGGGAGACAGCGTGGGAGCCAGCGAGGGAGACAGCGAGGGAGACAGCGAGAGAGACAGCGAGAGAGACAGCGAGATGGACTGCGAGAGAGACAGCGAGGGAGAAAGTGAGAGCGACTGCGAGAGAGACTGCGAGGGAGACTGCGAGGGAGACTGCGAGGGAGACTGCGAGGGAGACAGCGAAAGAGACTGTGAGGGAAACAGCGAGGGAGACAGCGAAAGAGACTGCGAGGGAGACTGCGAGGGAGACTGCGAGAGAGACAGCGAGAGAGACAGCGAGAGAGACAGCGAGAGAGACAGCGAGAGAGACAGCGAGGGAGACTGCAAAGGAGACTGCAAAGGAGACTGCGAGAGAGACTGCGAGAGGGACAGCGAGAGAGACTGCGAGAGAGACTGCGAGAGAGACTGCGAGAGAGAAAGCGAGGGAGAAAGCGTGAGAGACTGTGTGGGAGACTGCAAGCAAGACAGCGAGAGAGACTGTGAGGGAGACAGCGAGGGAGACTGCGAGAGAGACTGCGAGAGAGACTGCGAGAGAGACTGCGAGAGAGACTGCGAGAGAGACTGCGAGGGAGACAGCGAGGGAGACTGCGAGAGAGATGGCGAGAGAGATGGAGAGAGAGACGGCGAGAGAGACAGTGAGGGAGAGAGCGAGAGAGCCTGCGAGGGAGACAGCGAGAGAGACAGTGAGAGAGACTGCGCGAGAGACTGCGAGAGATACAGCGAGGGATAGAGCGAGTGAGACAGCGAGGGAGACAGCGAGAGTACATTGAGAGAGACAGCGAGAGAGACTGCGAGAGAGAATGCGAGAGAGACTGCGAGAGAGACTGCGAGGGAGACGGCCAGGGAGACGGCCAGGGAGACGGCAAGGGAGACGGCCAGGGAGACGGCCAGGGATACGGCGAGGGAGACCGCAAGGGAGACAGCGACAGAGACAGCGACAGAGACAGCGACAGAGACAGCGACAGAGACAGCGAGGGAGACAGCGAGGGAGACAGCAAGGGAGACAGCGAGGGAGACAGTGAGAGAGACTGCTATGGAGATAGCGAGAGAGACAGCCGGGGATACAGAGAGAGTGACTGCAAGGGAGACGGCGAGGTAGACGGCGAGGGAGACGGCGAGGGAGACGGCGAGGGAGACAGCGAGGGAGACAGCGAGGGAGACAGCGAGGGAGACAGCGAGGGAGACAGCGAGGGAGACAGTGAGGGAGACAGCGAGAGAGAGCGCGTGAGACAGCGAGAGACACAGCGAGGGAGACAGCGAGGGAGACAGCGAGAGAGACTGCATGAGAGACTGCAAGGGAGACAGCGAGAGAGACAGCGAGAGAGACAGCGAGAGAGACAGCGAGAGAGACAGCGAGAGAGACAGCGAGGGAGAAAGCGATGGAGACAGCGAGAGAGACAGCGAGAGAGACTGCGTGGGAGACAGCGAGGGAGACAGCGAGGGAGACAGCGAGGGAGACAGCGCTGGACACAGCGAGAGAGACAGCGCGGGAGACTGCGAGAAGGACTGCGAGAGAGACAGCGAGGGAGAAAGCGAGAGCGACTTCGAGAGAGACTGCGAGGGAGACAGCGAGAGAGACTGTGAGGGAAACAGCGAGGGAGACAGCGAGAGAGACTGCGAGGGAGACTGCGAGGGAGACTGCGAGGGAGACTGTGAGAGTGACTGCGAGAGTGACTGCGAGAGTGACTGCGAGAGAGATTGCGAGGGAGACTGCGAGGGAGACTGCGAGGGAGACTGCGAGAGAGACTGCGAGAGAGACAGTGAGAGAGACTGCGAGAGAGACTGCGAGAGAGACTGCGAGAGATACAGCGAGGGATAGAGCGAGTGAGACAGCGAGGGAGACAGCGAGGGAGACAGCGAGAGTACATTGAGAGAGACAGCGAGAGAGACAGCGAGAGAGACTGCGAGAGAGACTGCGAGAGAGACTGCGAGGGAGAGGGCGAGGGAGACGGCGAGGGAGACGACGAGGGAGACGACGAGGGAGACGACGAGGGAGACGACGAGGGAGACAGCGAGGGAGACAGCGAGGGAGACAGCGAGGGAGACAGCGAGGGAGACAGCGACAGAGACAGCGACAGAGACAGCGACAGAGACAGCGAGAGAGACTGCTATGGAGATAGCGAGAGAGACAGCCGGGGATACAGAGAGAGTGACTGCAAGGGAGACGGCGAGGGAGACGGCGAGGGAGACGGCGAGGGAGACAGCGAGGGAGACAGCGAGGGAGACAGCGAGGGAGACTGCGAGGGAGACTGCGAGGGACACAGCGAGAGAGACAGCGAGAGAGAGCGCGTGAGACAGCGAGGGAGAGAGCGAGAGACACAGCGAGGGAGACAGCGAGAGAGACTGCAAGAGAGACTGCAAGGGAGACAGCGAGAGAGACAGCGAGAGAGACAGCGAGAGAGACAGCGAGAGAGGCAGCGAGAGAGACAGCGAGAGAGACAGCGAGGGAGAAAGCGATGGAGACAGCGAGAGAGACTGCGTGGGAGACAGCGAGGGAGACAGCGAGGGAGACAGCGAGGGAGACAGCGAGGGAGACAGCGAGGGAGACTGCGTGGGAGACTGCGTGGGAGACAGCGAGGGAGACTGCGAGGGAGACAGCGAGAGAGACAGCGAGAGTGACAGCGAGGGAGAAAGCGAGGGAGAAAGCGAGGGAGACAGCGAGGGAGACAGCGAGAGAGACTGCGAGAGAGACTGCGAGGGAGACAGCGAGAGAGACAGCGAGAGTGACAGCGAGGGAGAAAGCGAGGGAGAAAGCGAGGGAGACAGCGAGAGAGACAGCGAGAGAGACTGCGAGGGAGACAGCGTGGGAGACAGTGAGGGAGACAGCGAGGGAGACAGCGAGGGAGACAGCGAGGGAGACAGCGAGGGAGACAGCGAGAGAGACTGCGAGAAGGACTGCGAGAAGGACTGCGAGAGAGACAGCGAGGGAGAAAGTGAGAGCGACTGCGAGAGAGACTGCGAGGGAGACTGTGAGGGAGACTGTGAGGGAGACTGCGAGGGAGACAGCGAAAGAGACTGCGAGGGAAACTGCGAGGCAGACTGCGAGGGAGACTGCGAGAGAGACAGCGAGAGAGACAGCGAGAGAGACAGCGAGAGAGACAGCGAGAGAGACTGCAAAGGAGACTGCGAGAGAGACAGCGAGGGAGACTGCGAGAGAGACTGCGAGAGAGACTGCGAGAGAGACTGCGAGAGGGACAGCGAGAGAGACTGCGAGAGAGACTGCGAGAGAGACTGCGAGAGAGACTGCGAGAGAGACTGCGAGGGAGAAAGCGAGGGAGAAAGCGTGAGAGACTGTGTGGGAGACTGCAAGGGAGACAGCGAGAGAGACTGTGAGGCAGACAGCGAGGGAGACAGCGAGAGAGACTGCGAGAGAGACTGCGAGAGAGACTGCGAGAGAGACTGCGAGTGAGACTGCGAGGGAGACAGCGAGGGAGACAGCGAGGGAGACAGCGAGGGAGACTGCGAGAGAGATGGCGAGAGAGATGGAGAGAGAGACGGTGAGAGAGACTGCGAGAGAGACTGCGAGAGAGACAGTGAGGGAGAGAGCGAGAGAGACTGCGAGGGAGACTGCGAGAGAGACAGCGAGAGAGACTGCGAGAGAGACTGCGAGAGAGACAGCGAGGGATAGAGCGAGTGAGACAGCGAGGGAGACAGCGAGAGTACATTGAGAGAGACAGCGAGAGAGACTGCGAGAGAGACTGCGAGAGAGACTGCGAGAGAGACTGCGAGGGAGACTGCGAGGGAGACTGCGAGGGAGACTGCGAGGGAGACTGTGAGAGTGACTGCGAGAGTGACTGCGAGAGTGACTGCGAGAGAGATTGCGAGGGAGACTGCGAGGGAGACTGCGAGGGAGACTGCGAGAGAGACTGCGAGAGAGACAGTGAGAGAGACTGCGAGAGAGACTGCGAGAGAGACTGCGAGAGATACAGCGAGGGATAGAGCGAGTGAGACAGCGAGGGAGACAGCGAGGGAGACAGCGAGAGTACATTGAGAGAGACAGCGAGAGAGACAGCGAGAGAGACTGCGAGAGAGACTGCGAGAGAGACTGCGAGGGAGAGGGCGAGGGAGACGGCGAGGGAGACGACGAGGGAGACGACGAGGGAGACGACGAGGGAGACGACGAGGGAGACAGCGAGGGAGACAGCGAGGGAGACAGCGAGGGAGACAGCGAGGGAGACAGCGACAGAGACAGCGACAGAGACAGCGACAGAGACAGCGAGAGAGACTGCTATGGAGATAGCGAGAGAGACAGCCGGGGATACAGAGAGAGTGACTGCAAGGGAGACGGCGAGGGAGACGGCGAGGGAGACGGCGAGGGAGACAGCGAGGGAGACAGCGAGGGAGACAGCGAGGGAGACTGCGAGGGAGACTGCGAGGGACACAGCGAGAGAGACAGCGAGAGAGAGCGCGTGAGACAGCGAGGGAGAGAGCGAGAGACACAGCGAGGGAGACAGCGAGAGAGACTGCAAGAGAGACTGCAAGGGAGACAGCGAGAGAGACAGCGAGAGAGACAGCGAGAGAGGCAGCGAGAGAGACAGCGAGAGAGACAGCGAGGGAGAAAGCGATGGAGACAGCGAGAGAGACTGCGTGGGAGACAGCGAGGGAGACAGCGAGGGAGACAGCGAGGGAGACAGCGAGGGAGACAGCGAGGGAGACAGCGAGGGAGACTGCGTGGGAGACTGCGTGGGAGACAGCGAGGGAGACTGCGAGGGAGACAGCGAGAGAGACAGCGAGAGTGACAGCGAGGGAGAAAGCGAGGGAGAAAGCGAGGGAGACAGCGAGGGAGACAGCGAGAGAGACTGCGAGAGAGACTGCGAGGGAGACAGCGAGAGAGACAGCGAGAGTGACAGCGAGGGAGAAAGCGAGGGAGAAAGCGAGGGAGACAGCGAGAGAGACAGCGAGAGAGACTGCGAGGGAGACAGCGTGGGAGACAGCGAGGGAGACAGCGAGGGAGACAGCGAGGGAGACAGCGAGGGAGACAGCGAGAGAGACTGCGAGAAGGACTGCGAGAGAGACAGCGAGGGAGAAAGTGAGAGCGACTGCGAGAGAGACTGCGAGGGAGACTGTGAGGGAGACTGTGAGGGAGACTGCGAGGGAGACAGCGAAAGAGACTGCGAGGGAAACTGCGAGGCAGACTGCGAGGGAGACTGCGAGAGAGACAGCGAGAGAGACAGCGAGAGAGACAGCGAGAGAGACAGCGAGAGAGACTGCAAAGGAGACTGCGAGAGAGACAGCGAGGGAGACTGCGAGAGAGACTGCGAGAGAGACTGCGAGAGAGACTGCGAGAGGGACAGCGAGAGAGACTGCGAGAGAGACTGCGAGAGAGACTGCGAGAGAGACTGCGAGAGAGACTGCGAGGGAGAAAGCGAGGGAGAAAGCGTGAGAGACTGTGTGGGAGACTGCAAGGGAGACAGCGAGAGAGACTGTGAGGCAGACAGCGAGGGAGACAGCGAGAGAGACTGCGAGAGAGACTGCGAGAGAGACTGCGAGAGAGACTGCGAGAGAGACTGCGAGTGAGACTGCGAGGGAGACAGCGAGGGAGACAGCGAGGGAGACAGCGAGGGAGACTGCGAGAGAGATGGCGAGAGAGATGGAGAGAGAGACGGTGAGAGAGACTGCGAGAGAGACTGCGAGAGAGACAGTGAGGGAGAGAGCGAGAGAGACTGCGAGGGAGACTGCGAGAGAGACAGCGAGAGAGACTGCGAGAGAGACTGCGAGAGAGACAGCGAGGGATAGAGCGAGTGAGACAGCGAGGGAGACAGCGAGAGTACATTGAGAGAGACAGCGAGAGAGACTGCGAGAGAGACTGCGAGAGAGACTGCGAGAGAGACTGCGAGGGAGACTGCGAGGGAGACTGCGAGGGAGACGGCCAGGGAGACGGCCAGGGAGACAGCGAGGGAGACGACGAGGGAGACGACGAGGGAGACAGCGAGAGAGACAGCGACAGAGACAGCGACAGAGACAGCGACAGAGACAGCGACAGAGACAGCGAGGGAGACAGTGAGAGAGACTGCTATGGAGATAGCGAGAGAGACAGCCGGGGATACAGAGAGAGTGACTGCAAGGGAGACGGCGAGGGAGACGGCGAGGGAGACGGCGACAGAGACGGCGACAGAGACGGCGACAGAGACAGCGACAGAGACAGCGACAGAGACAGCGACAGAGACAGCGAGGGAGACAGTGAGAGAGACTGCGAGAAGGACTGTGAGAGAGACAGCGAGGGAGAAAGCGAGAGCGTCTTCGAGAAAGACTGCGAGGGAGACAGCGAGAGAGACTGTGAGGGAAACAGCGAGGTAGACAGCGAGAGAGACTGCGAGGGAGACTGCGAGGGAGACTGCGAGGGAGACTGCGAGAGTGACTGCGAGAGAGACAGCGAGAGAGACTGTGAGAGAGACTGCGAGAGATACAGCGAGGGATAGAGCGAGTGAGACAGCGAGGGAGACAGCGAGGGAGACAGCGAGAGTACATTGAGAGAGACAGCGAGAGAGACAGCGAGAGAGACTGCAAGGGAGAGGGCCAGGGAGACGGCCAGGGAGACGGCCAGGGAGACGGCGAGGGAGACGACGAGGGAGACAGCGACAGAGACAGCGACAGAGACAGCGACAGAGACAGCGACAGAGACAGCAACAGAGACAGCGACAGAGACTGCTATGGAGATAGCGAGAGAGACAGCCGGGGATACAGAGAGAGTGACGGCAAGGGAGACGGCGAGGGAGACGGCGAGGGAGACGGCGAGGGAGACGGCGAGGGAGACGGCGAGGGAGATGGCGAGGGAGACAGCGAGGGAGACAGCGAGGGAGACTGCGAGGGACACAGCGAGGGACACAGCGAGGGACACAGTGAGGGAGACAGCGAGAGAGACTGCGAGAGAGAGCGCGTGAGACAACTAGGGAGAGAGCGAGAGACACAGCGAGGGAGACAGCGAGAGAGAGTGCAAGAGAGACTGCAAGGGAGACAGCGAGAGAGACAGCGAGAGAGGCAGCGAGAGAGACAGCGAGAGAGACAGCAAGAGAGACAGCGAGAGAGACAGCGAGAGAGACAGCGAGGGAGAAAGCGAGAGAGAGTGCAAGAGAGACTGCAAGGGAGACAGCGAGAGAGACAGCGAGAGAGGCAGCGAGAGAGACAGCGAGAGAGACAGCGAGAGAGACAGCGAGAGAGACAGCGAGAGAGACAGCGAGAGAGACAGCGAGGGAGAAAGCGATGGAGACAGCAAGAGAGACAGCGAGAGAGACTGCGTGGGAGACAGCGAGGGAGACAGCGAGGGAGACAGCGAGGGAGACAGCGAGGGAGACAGCGAGGGAGACAGCGCTGGAGACAGCGAGAGAGACTGCGAGAGAGACTGCGAGAGAGACTGCGAGGGAGACAGCGAGAGAGACAGCGAGAGAGATAGCGAGAGAGACTGCAAGGGAGACAGCGAGAGAGACTGCGAGGGAGACAGCGAGGGAGACAGCGAGAGAGACAGCGAGGGAGACAGCGAGGGAGACAGCGAGGGAGACAGCGATAGAGACAGCGAAGGAGACAGCTATGGAGATAGCGAGAGAGACAGCCGGGGATACAGAGAGAGTGACTGCAAGGGAGACAGCGAGGGAGACAGCGAGAGAGACTGCGTTGGAGACAGCGAGGGAGACAGCGAGGGAGACAGTGAGGGAGACTGCGAGAGAGACAGCGAGGGACACAGCGAGGGACGCAGCGAGGGACACAGCGAGGGACACAGCGAGGGACACCGCGAGAGAGACAGCGAGAGAGACTGCAAGAGAGAGCGCGTGAGACAGCGAGGGAGACAGCGAGGGAGAGAGCGAGAGACACAGCGAGGGAGACAGCGAGAGAGACTGCAAGAGAGACTGCAAGGGAGACAGCGAGAGAGGCAGCGAGAGAGACAGCGAGAGAGACAGCGAGAGAGACAGCGAGAGAGACAGCGAGAGAGACAGCGAGGGAGATAGCGAGAGAGACAGCGAGAGAGACAGCGAGAGAGACAGCGAGAGAGACAGCGAGAGAGACTGCGTGGGAGACAGCGAGGGAGACAGCGAGGGAGACAGCGAGGGAGACAGCGAGGGAGACAGCGAGGGAGACAGCGAGGGAGACAGCGCTGGAGACAGCGAGAGAGACTGCGAGAAGGACTGCGAGAAGGACTGCGAGAGAGACAGCGAGGGAGAAAGCGAGAGCGACTTCGAGAGAGACTGCGAGGGAGACAGCGAGAGAGACTGTGAGGGAGACAGCGAGAGAGACTGCGAGGGAGACTGCGAGGGAGACAGCGAGAGACACTGCGAGAGAGAATGCGAGGGAGACAGCGATTAAGACGGCGAGGGAGATGGCGAGAGAGAGAGCGAGAGAGACAGCGAGGGAGACAGCGAGGGAGACAGCGAGAGAGACTTCGAGAGAGACTGCGAGGGAGGCAGCGAGGGAGACAGCGAGGGAGACAGCGAGGGAGACAGCGAGGGAAACAGCGACAGAGACAGCAATAGAGACTGCGAGAGAGACTGTGAGGGACACAGCGAGAGAGACTGCAAGGGAGACAACGAGAGAGAATGCGAGAGAGATCGCATGAGACAGCGAGGGAGACAGCGTGGGAGGCAGCGAGGGAGACAGCGAGAGAAACAGCGAGGAAGACTGCGAGAGAGACTGCGACAGAGACTGCGAGGGACACAGCGAGGAAGACAGCGAGAGAGACTGCGAGAGCGACTGCCAGGGAGACAGCGAGGGAGACAGCGAGAGAGACTGCGAGAGCGACTGCTAGGGAGACAGCGAGGGAGACAGCGAGGGAGACAGCGAGGGAGACAGCGAGAGAGACTGCGAGAGAGACTGCGAGAGAGACTGCGAGAGCGACTGCTAGGGAGACAGCGAGGGAGACAGCGAGGGAGGCAGCGAGGGAGACAGCGAGGGAGACAGCGAGGGAGACAGCGAGGCAGACAGTGAGGGAGACAGCGAGAGAAACTGCGAGGAAGACGGCGAGAGAGACTGCGAGAGAGATGGCGAGGGAGACGGTGAGGGAGACTGCGAGGTAGAGAGCGAGGGACACAGTGAGGGAGACAGCGAGGGAGACAGCGAGGGAGACAGCGAGGGAGACAGTGAGTGAGACAGTGAGTGAGACAGCGAGGGAGACAGCGAGGGAGACAGCGAGCGAGACTGCGAGGGAGACAGCGAGAGAGACAGCGAGGGAGACAGCGAGGGAGAAAGCGAGGGAGACTGCGAGGGAGACAGCGTGGGAGACAGCGAGGGAGACAGCGAGAGAGACAGCGAGAGAGACAGCGAGAAGGACTGCGAGAGAGACAGCGAGGGAGAAAGTGAGAGCGACTGCGAGAGAGACTGCGAGGGAGACTGCGAGGGAGACTGCGAGGGAGACAGCGAAAGAGACTGTGAGGGAAACAGCGAGGGAGACAGCGAAAGAGACTGCGAGGGAGACTGCGAGGCAGACTGCGAGGGAGACAGCGAGAGAGACAGCGAGAGAGACAGCGAGAGAGACAGCGAGGGAGACTGCAAAGGAGACTGCAAAGGAGACTGCGAGAGAGACTGCGAGGGAGACAGCGAGAGAGACTGCGAGAGGGACAGCGAGAGGGACTGCGAGAGGGACAGCGAGAGAGACTGCGAGAGAGACTGCGAGAGAGACTGCGAGAGAGAAAGCGAGGGAGAAAGTGTGAGAGACTGTGTGGGAGACTGCAAGGGAGACAGCGAGAGAGACTGTGAGGGAGACAGCGAGGGAGACAGCGAGGGAGACTGCGAGAGAGACTGCGAGAGAGACTGCGAGAGAGACTGCGAGAGAGACTACGAGAGAGACTGCGAGAGAGACTGAGAGCGAGACAGCGAGGAAGACTGCGAGAGAGATGGCGAGAGAGATGGAGAGAGAGACGGCGAGAGAGACAGTGAGGGAGAGAGCGAGAGAGCCTGCGAGGGAGACAGCGAGAGAGACAGCGAGAGAGACTGTGAGAGTGACTGCGCGAGAGACTGCGAGAGATACAGCGAGGGATAGAGCGAGTGAGACAGCGAGGGAGACAGCGAGAGTACATTGAGAGAGACAGCGAGAGAGACTGCGAGAGAGAATGCGAGAGAGACTGCGAGAGAGAATGCGAGAGAGAATGTGAGAGAGACTGCGAGGGAGACGGCCAGGGAGACGGCCAGGGAGACGGCGAGGGAGACGGCGAGGGAGACCGCGAGGGAGACAGCGAGGGAGACAGTGACAGAGACAGCGACAGAGACAGCGACAGAGACAGCGACAGAGACAGCGACAGAGACAGCGAGGGAGACAGCGAGGGAGACAGTGAGAGAGACTGCTATGGAGATAGCGAGAGAGACAGCCGGGGATACAGAGAGAGTGACTGCAAGGGAGACGGTGAGGGAGACGGCGAGGGAGACGGCGAGGGAGACGGCGAGGGAGACAGCGAGGGAGACAGCGAGGGAGACAGCGAGAGAGACTGCAAGAGAGACTGCAAGGGAGACAGCGAGAGAGGCAGCGAGAGAGGCAGTGAGAGAGGCAGCGAGAGAGACAGCGAGAGAGACAGCGAGAGAGAGCGCGTGAGACAGCGAGAGACACAGCGAGGGAGACAGCGAGGGAGACAGCGAGAGAGACTGCAAGAGAGACTGCAAGGGAGACAGCGAGAGAGGCAGCGAGAGAGGCAGCGAGAGAGGCAGCGAGAGAGACAGCGAGAGAGACAGCGAGAGAGACAGCGAGAGAGAAAGCGTGGGAGACAGCGTGGGAGATAGCGAGGGAGACAGCGAGGGAGACAGCGAGGGAGACAGCGCTGGAGACAGCGAGAGAGACAGCGCGAGAGACTGCGAGAAGGACTGCGAGAGAGACAGCGAGGGAGAAAGCGAGAGCGACTTCGAGAGAGCCTGCGAGGGAGACAGCGAGAGAGACTGTGAGGGAAACAGCGAGGGAGACAGCGAGAGAGACTGCGAGGGAGACTGCGAGGGAGACTGCGAGGGAGACTGCGAGGGAGACTGCGAGAGTGACTGCGAGAGTGACTGCGAGAGAGACTGCGAGGGAGACTGCGAGAGAGACTGCGAGAGAGACAGTGAGAGAGACTGCGAGAGAGACTGCGAGACAGACTGCGAGAGATACAGCGAGGGATAGAGCGAGTGAGACAGCGAGGGAGACAGCGAGGGAGACAGCGAGAGTACATTGAGAGAGACAGCGAGAGAGACAGCGAGAGAGACTGCGAGAGAGACTGCGAGAGAGACTGCGAGAGAGACTGCGAGGGAGAGGGCCAGGGAGACGGCGAGGGAGACGACGAGGGAGACGACGAGGGAGACGGCGAGGGAGACGGCGAGGGAGACAGCGACAGAGACAGTGACAGAGACAGCGAGAGAGACTGCTATGGAGATAGCGAGAGACACAGCCGGGGATACAAAGAGAGTGACTGCAAGGGAGACGGCGAGGGAGACGGCGAGGGAGACGGCGAGGGAGACGGCGAGTGAGACGGCGAGGGAGACAGTGAGGGAGACAGCGAGGGAGACAGCGAGGGAGACTGCGAGGGACACAGCGAGAGAGACAGCGAGAGAGACAGCGAGAGAGACTGCGAGAGAGAGCGCGTGAGACAGCGAGGGAGAGAGCGAGAGACACAGCGAGGGAGACAGCGAGAGAGACTGCAAGAGAGACTGCAAGGGAGACAGCGAGAGAGACAGCGAGAGAGACAGCGAGAGAGACAGCGAGAGAGGCAGCGAGAGAGACAGCGAGAGAGACAGCGAGAGAGACAGCGAGAGAGACAGCGAGAGAGACAGCGAGGGAGAAAGCGATGGAGACAGCGAGAGAGACTGCGTGGGAGACAGCGAGGGAGACAGCGAGGGAGACAGCGAGGGAGACAGCGAGGGAGACAGCGAGGGAGACTGCGTGGGAGACTGCGTGGGAGACAGCGAGGGAGACTGCGAGGGAGACAGCGAGAGAGACAGCGAGAGAGACAGCGAGAGTGACAGCGAGGGAGAAAGCGAGGGAGAAAGCGAGGGAGACAGCGAGGGAGACAGCGAGAGAGACTGTGAGAGAGACTGCGAGGGAGACAGCGAGAGAGACAGCGAGAGTGACAGCGAGGGAGAAAGCGAGGGAGAAAGCGAGGGAGACAGCGAGAGAGACAGCGAGAGAGACTGCGAGGGAGACAGCGTGGGAGACAGCGAGGGAGACAGCGAGGGAGACAGCGAGGGAGACAGCGAGGGAGACAGCGAGGGAGACAGCGAGAGAGACAGCGAGAGAGACTGCGAGAAGGACTGCGAGAAGGACTGCGAGAGAGACAGCGAGGGAGAAAGTGAGAGCGACTGCGAGAGAGAGTGCGAGGGAGACTGTGAGGGAGACTGTGAGGGAGACTGCGAGGGAGACAGCGAAAGAGACTGCGAGGGAAACTGCGAGGCAGACTGCGAGGGAGACTGCGAGAGAGACAGCGAGAGAGACAGCGAGAGAGACTGCAAAGGAGACTGCGAGAGAGACAGCGAGAGAGACTGCGAGAGGGACAGCGAGAGAGACTGTGAGAGAGACTGCGAGAGAGACTGCGAGAGAGACTGCGAGAGGGACAGCGAGAGAGACTGCGAGAGAGACTGCGAGAGAGACTGCGAGAGAGACTGCGAGAGGGACAGCAAGAGAGACTGCGAGAGAGAAAGCGTGAGAGACTGTGTGGGAGACTGCAAGGGAGACTGCGAGGGAGAAAGCGAGGGAGAAAGCGTGAGAGACTGTGTGGGAGACTGCAAGGGAGACAGCGAGAGAGACTGTGAGGGAGACAGCGAGGGAGACAGCGAGAGAGACTGCGAGAGAGACTGCGAGAGGGACTGCGAGAGAGACAGCGAGAGAGACTGCGAGAGAGACTGCGAGAGAGACTGCGAGAGAGACTGCGAGAGGGACAGCGAGAGAGACAGCGAGAGAGACTGCGAGAGAGACTGCGAGAGAGACTGCGAGAGAAACTGCGAGGGAGAAAGCGAGGGAGAAAGCGTGAGAGACTGTGTGGGAGACTGCAAGGGAGACAGCGAGAGAGACTGTGAGGGAGACAGCGAGGGAGACTGCGAGAGAGACTGCGAGAGAGACTGCGAGAGAGACTGCGAGAGAGACTGCGAGGGAGACAGCGAGGGAGACAGCGAGGGAGACAGCGAGGGAGACTGCGAGAGAGATGGCGAGAGAGATGGAGAGAGAGACGGTGAGAGAGACTGCGAGAGAGACTGCGAGAGAGACAGTGAGGGAGAGAGCGAGAGAGACTGCGAGGGAGACAGCGAGAGAGACAGCGAGAGAGACAGCGAGAGAGACTGCAAGAGAGACTGCGAGAGATACAGCGAGGGATAGAGTGAGTGAGACAGCGAGGGAGACAGCGAGAGTACATTGAGAGAGACAGCGAGAGAGACTGCGAGAGAGACTGCGAGAGAGACTGCGAGAGAGACTGCGAGAGAGACTGCGAGAGAGACTGCGAGGGAGACGGCCAGGGAGACGGCGAGGGAGACGACGAGGGAGACGACGAGGGAGACAGCGAGGGAGACAGCGAGGGAGACAGCGACAGAGACAGCGACAGAGACAGCGACAGAGACAGCGAGGGAGACAGTGAGAGAGACTGCTATGGAGATAGCGAGAGAGACAGCCGGGGATACAGAGAGAGTGACTGCAAGGGAGACGGCGAGGGAGACGGCGAGGGAGACGGCGACAGAGACGGCGACAGAGACAGCGACAGAGACAGCGACAGAGACAGCGACAGAGACTGCTATGGAGATAGCGAGAGAGACAGCCGGGGATACAGAGAGAGTGACTGCAAGGGAGACGGCGAGGGAGACGGCGAGGGAGACGGCGAGGGAGACGGCGAGGGAGACAGCGAGGGAGACAGCGAGGGAGACAGCGAGGGACACAGCGAGAGAGACAGCGAGAGAGACTGCGAGAGAGAGCGCGTGAGACAGCGAGGGAGAGAGCGAGAGACACAGCGAGGGAGACAGCGAGAGAGACTGCAAGAGAGACTGCAAGGGAGACAGCGAGAGAGACAGCGAGAGAGACAGCGAGAGAGACAGCGAGAGAGGCAGCGAGAGAGACAGCGAGAGAGACAGCGAGGGAGAAAGCGATGGAGACAGCAAGAGAGACAGCGAGAGAGACTGCGTGGGAGACAGCGAGGGAGACAGCGAGGGAGACAGCGAGGGAGACAGCGCTGGAGACAGCGAGAGAGACTGCGAGAGAGACTGCGAGAGAGACTGCGAGGGAGACAGCGAGAGAGACAGCGAGAGTGACAGCGAGGGAGAAAGCGAGGGAGAAAGCGAGGGAGACAGCGAGAGAGACAGCGAGAGAGATGGCGAGAGAGATGGAGAGAGAGACGGTGAGAGAGACTGCGAGAGAGACTGCGAGAGAGACAGTGAGGGAGAGAGCGAGAGAGACTGCGAGGGAGACAGCGAGAGAGACAGCGAGAGAGACAGCGAGAGAGACTGCAAGAGAGACTGCGAGAGATACAGCGAGGGATAGAGTGAGTGAGACAGCGAGGGAGACAGCGAGAGTACATTGAGAGAGACAGCGAGAGAGACTGCGAGAGAGACTGCGAGAGAGACTGCGAGAGAGACTGCGAGAGAGACTGCGAGGGAGACGGCCAGGGAGACGGCGAGGGAGACGACGAGGGAGACGACGAGGGAGACAGCGAGGGAGACAGCGAGGGAGACAGCGACAGAGACAGCGACAGAGACAGCGACAGAGACAGCGAGGGAGACAGTGAGAGAGACTGCTATGGAGATAGCGAGAGAGACAGCCGGGGATACAGAGAGAGTGACTGCAAGGGAGACGGCGAGGGAGACGGCGAGGGAGACGGCGACAGAGACAGCGACAGAGACAGCGACAGAGACAGCGACAGAGACAGCGACAGAGACTGCTATGGAGATAGCGAGAGAGACAGCCGGGGATACAGAGAGAGTGACTGCAAGGGAGACGGCGAGGGAGACGGCGAGGGAGACGGCGAGGGAGACGGCGAGGGAGACGGCGAGGGAGACAGCGAGGGAGACAGCGAGGGAGACAGCGAGGGACACAGCGAGAGAGACAGCGAGAGAGACTGCGAGAGAGAGCGCGTGAGACAGCGAGGGAGAGAGCGAGAGACACAGCGAGGGAGACAGCGAGAGAGACTGCAAGAGAGACTGCAAGGGAGACAGCGAGAGAGACAGCGAGAGAGACAGCGAGAGAGACAGCGAGAGAGGCAGCGAGAGAGACAGCGAGAGAGACAGCGAGGGAGAAAGCGATGGAGACAGCAAGAGAGACAGCGAGAGAGACTGCGTGGGAGACAGCGAGGGAGACAGCGAGGGAGACAGCGAGGGAGACAGCGCTGGAGACAGCGAGAGAGACTGCGAGAGAGACTGCGAGAGAGACTGCGAGGGAGACAGCGAGAGAGACAGCGAGAGTGACAGCGAGGGAGAAAGCGAGGGAGAAAGCGAGGGAGACAGCGAGAGAGACAGCGAGAGAGACAGCGAGAGAGACTGCGAGGGAGACAGCGAGAGAGACTGCGAGGGAGACAGCGAGGGAGACAGCGAGAGAGACAGCGAGGGAGACAGCGAGGGAGACAGCGAGGGAGACAGCGAGAGAGACAGCGAGAGAGACAGCGAGAGAGACTGCGAGAAGGACTGCGAGAAGGACTGCGAGAGAGACAGCGAGGGAGAAAGTGAGAGCGACTGCGAGAGAGACTGCGAGGGAGACTGTGAGGGAGACTGCGAGGGAGACAGCGAAAGAGACTGTGAGGGAAACAGCGAGGGAGACAGCGAAAGAGACTGCGAGGGAAACTGCGAGGCAGACTGCGAGAGAGACAGCGAGAGAGACAGCGAGAGAGACAGCGAGAGAGACAGCGAGGGATAGAGCGAGTGAGACAGCGAGGGAGACAGCGAGGGAGACAGCGAGGGAGACAGCGAGAGTACATTGAGAGAGACAGCGAGAGAGACAGCGAGAGAGACTGCGAGAGAGACTGCGAGGGAGAGGGCCAGGGAGACGGCCAGGGAGACGGCCAGTGAGACGGCCAGGGAGACGGCCTGGGAGACGACGAGGGAGACGACGAGGGAGACAGCGAGGGAGACAGCGAGGGAGACAGCGAGGGAGACAGCGACAGAGACAGCGACAGAGACAGCGACAGAGACAGAGACAGCGACAGAGACTGCTATGGAGATAGCGAGAGAGACAGCCGGGGATACAGAGAGAGTGAATGCAAGGGAGACGGCGAGGGAGACGGCGAGGGAGACGGCGAGGGAGACTGCGAGGGAGACGGCGAGGGCGACGGCGAGGGAGACGGCGAGGGAGACGGCGAGGGAGACGGCGAGGGAGACGGCGAGGGAGACAGCGAGGGAGACAGCGAGGGAGACAGCGAGGGAGACAGCGAGGGAGACTGCGAGGGACACAGCGAGGGAGACAGCGAGAGAGACAGCGAGAGAGACTGCGAGAGAGAGCGCGTGAGACAGCGAGGGAGAGAGCGAGAGACACAGCGAGGGAGACAGCGAGAGAGACTGCAAGAGAGACTGCAAGGGAGACAGCGAGAGAGAAAGCGAGAGAGGCAGCGAGAGAGACAGCGAGAGAGACAGCGAGAGAGACAGCGAGGGAGAAAGCGATGGAGACAGCGAGAGAGACAGCGAGAGAGACAGCGAGAGAGACAGCGAGAGAGACAGCGAGAGAGACAGCGAGAGAGACTGCGTGGGAGACAGCGAGGGAGACAGCGAGGGAGACAGCGAGGGAGACAGCACTGGAGACAGCGAGAGAGACTGCGAGAAGGACTGCGAGAAGGACTGCGAGAGAGACAGCAAGGGAGAAAGCGAGAGCGACTTCGAGAGAGACTGCGAGGGAGACAGCGAGAGAGACTGTGAGGGAGACAGCGAGAGAGACTGCGAGGGAGACTGCGAGGGAGACAGCGAGAGACACTGCGAGAGAGAATGCGAGGGAGACAGCGATTAAGACGGCGAGGGAGACGGCGAGAGAGAGAGCGAGAGAGACAGCGAGGGAGACAGCGAGGGAGACAGCGAGAGAGACTTCGAGAGAGACTGCGAGGTATGCAGCGAGGGAGACAGCGAGGGAGACAGCGAGGGAGACAGCGAGGGAGACAGCGAGGGAGACAGCGAGGGAAACAGCGAGGGAAACAGCGACAGAGACAGCAATAGAGACTGCGAGAGAGACTGTGAGGGACACAGCGAGAGAGACTGCAAGGGAGACAACGAGAGAGAATGCGAGAGAGATCGCATGAGACAGCGAGGGAGACAGCGTGGGAGGCAGCGAGGGAGACAGCGAGAGAAACTGCGAGGAAGACTGCGAGAGAGACTGCGACAGAGACTGCGAGGGACACAGCGAGGAAGACAGCGAAGAGACTGCGAGAGCGACTTCCAGGGAGACAGCGAGGGAGACAGCGAGAGAGACTGCGAGAGCGACTGCTAGGGAGACAGCGAGGGAGACAGCGAGGGAGACAGCGAGGGAGACAGCGAGAGAGACTGCGAGAGAGACTGCGAGAGCGACTGCTAGGGAGACAGCGAGGGAGGCAGCGAGGGAGACAGCGAGGGAGACAGCGAGGGAGACAGCGAGGCAGACAGCGAGGGAGACAGCGAGAGAAACTGCGAGGAAGACGGCGAGAGAGACTGCGAGAGAGACGGCGAGGGAGACGGTGAGGGAGACTGCGAGGGAGAGAGCGAGGGACAGAGTGAGGGAGACAGCGAGGGAGACAGCGAGGGAGACAGCGAGGGAGACAGTGAATGAGACAGTGAGTGAGACAGCGAGGGAGACAGCGAGGGAGACAGCGAGCGAGACTGCGAGGGAGACAGCGAGAGAGACAGCGAGGGAGAAAGCGAGGGAGACTGCGAGGGAGACAGCGTGGGAGACAGCGTGGGAGACAGCGAGAGAGACAGCGAGAGAGACAGCGAGAAGGACTGCGAGAGAGACAGCGAGGGAGAAAGTGAGAGCGACTGCGAGAGAGACTGCGAGGGAGACTGCGAGGGAGACTGCGAGGGAGACTGCGAGGGAGACTGCGAGGGAGACAGCGAAAGAGACTGTGAGGGAAACAGCGAGGGAGACAGCGAAAGAGACTGCGAGGGAGACTGCGAGGCAGACTGCGAGGGAGACTGCGAGAGAGACAGCGAGAGAGACAGCGAGAGAGACAGCGAGAGAGACAGCGAGAGAGACAGCGAGGGAGACTGCAAAGGAGACTGCAAAGGAGACTGCGAGAGAGACTGCGAGGGAGACAGCGAGAGAGACTGCGAGAGGGACAGCGAGAGAGACTGCGAGAGAGAAAGCGAGGGAGAAAGCGTGAGAGACTGTGTGGGAGACTGCAAGGGAGACAGCGAGAGAGACTGTGAGGGAGACAGCGAGGGAGACTGCGAGAGAGACTGCGAGAGAGACTGCGAGAGAGACTGTGAGAGAGACTGCGAGAGAGACTGCGAGAGAGAAAGCGAGGGAGAAAGCGTGAGAGACTGTGTGGGAGACTGCAAGGGAGACAGCGAGAGAGACTGTGAGGGAGACAGCGAGGGAGACTGAGAGAGAGACTGCGAGAGAGACTGCGAGAGAGACTGCGAGGGAGACAGCGAGGGAGACTGCGAGAGAGACTGCGAGAGAGACTGCGAGAGAGACTGCGAGGGAGACATCGAGGGAGACTGAGAGAGAGACTGCGAGAGAGACTGTGAGAGAGACTGCGAGGGAGACAGTGAGGGAGACTGCGAGAGAGACTGCGAGAGAGACTGCGAGAGAGACTGCGAGAGAGACTGCGAGGGAGACAGCGAGGGAGACTGCGAGAGAGATGGCGAGAGAGATGGAGAGAGAGACGGCGAGAGAGACAGTGAGGGAGAGAGCGAGAGAGCCTGCGAGGGAGACAGCGAGAGAGACAGCGAGAGAGACTGTGAGAGAGACTGCGCGAGAGACTGCGAGAGATACAGCGAGGGATAGAGCGAGTGAGACAGCGAGGGAGACAGCGAGAGTACATTGAGAGAGACAGCGAGAGAGACTGCGAGAGAGAATGCGAGAGAGACTGCGAGAGAGAATGCGAGAGAGAATGCGAGAGAGAATGCGAGAGAGACTGCGAGGGAGACGGCCAGGGAGACGGCCAGGGAGACGGCCAGGGAGACGGCCAGGGAGACGGCCAGGGAGACGGCGAGGGAGACCGCGAGGGAGACAGCGAGGGAGACAGCAACAGAGACAGCGACAGAGACAGCGACAGAGACAGCGACAGAGACAGCGACAGAGACAGCGAGGGAGACAGCGAGGGAGACAGTGAGAGAGACTGCTATGGAGATAGCGAGAGAGACAGCCGGGGATACAGAGAGAGTGACTGCAAGGGAGACGGCGAGGGAGACGGCGAGGGAGACGGCGAGGGAGACGGCGACGGAGACGGCGAGGGAGACAGCGAGGGAGACAGCGAGGGAGACAGCGAGGGAGACAGTGAGGGAGACAGCGAGAGAGAGCGCGTGAGACAGCGAGAGACACAGCGAGGGAGACAGCGAGGGAGACAGCGAGAGAGACTGCAAGAGAGACTGCAAGGGAGACAGCGAGAGAGACAGCGAGAGAGGCAGCGAGAGAGGCAGCAAGAGAGACAGCGAGAGAGACAGCGAGAGAGACAGCGAGAGAGACAGCGAGGGAGAAAGCGATGGAGACAGCGAGAGAGACAGCGAGAGAGACTGCGTGGGAGACAGCGAGGGAGACAGCGAGGGAGACAGCGAGGGAGACAGCGCTGGTGACAGCGAGAGAGACAGCGCGAGAGACGGCGAGAAGGACTGCGAGAGAGACAGCGAGGGAGAAAGCGAGAGCGACTTCGAGAGAGAATGCGAGGGAGACAGCGAGAGAGACTGTGAGGGAAACAGCGAGGGAGACAGCGAGAGAGACTGCGAGGGAGACTGCGAGGGAGACTGCGAGGGAGACTGCGAGGGAGACTGCGAGAGTGACTGCGAGAGTGACTGCGAGAGTGACTGCGAGAGAGATTGCGAGGGAGACTGCGAGGGAGACTGCGAGAGAGACTGCGAGAGAGACAGTGAGAGAGACTGCGAGAGAGACTGCGAGAGAGACTGTGAGAGATACAGCGAGGGATAGAGCGAGTGAGACAGCGAGGGAGACAGCGAGGGAGACAGCGAGAGTACATTGAGAGAGACAGCGAGAGAGACAGCGAGAGAGACTGCGAGAGAGACTGCGAGAGAGACTGCGAGGGAGAGGGCCAGGGAGACGGCGAGGGAGACGACGAGGGAGACGACGAGGGAGACAGCGAGGGAGACAGCGACAGAGACAGCGACAGAGACAGCGACAGAGACAGCGAGAGAGACTGCTATGGAGATAGCGAGAGAGACAGCCGGGGATACAGAGAGAGTGACTGCAAGGGAGACGGCGAGGGAGACGGCGAGGGAGACGGCGAGGGAGACGGCGAGGGAGACAGCGAGGGAGACAGCGAGGGAGACTGCGAGGGACACAGCGAGAGAGACAGCGAGAGAGACAGCGAGAGAGACTGCGAGAGAGAGCGCGTGAGACAGCGAGGGAGAGAGCGAGAGACACAGCGAGGGAGACAGCGAGAGAGACTGCAAGAGAGACTGCAAGGGAGACAGCGAGAGAGACAGCGAGAGAGACAGCGAGAGAGGCAGCGAGAGAGACAGCGAGAGAGACAGCGAGAGAGACAGCGAGAGAGACAGCGAGGGAGACAGCGATGGAGACAGCGAGAGAGACTGCGTGGGAGACAGCGAGGGAGACAGCGAGGGAGACAGTGAGGGAGAATGCGTGGGAGACTGCGTGGGAGACAGCGAGGGAGACTGCGAGGGAGACAGCGAGAGAGACAGCGAGAGTGACAGCGAGGGAGAAAGCGAGGGAGACAGCGAGGGAGACAGCGAGGGAGACAGCGAGAGAGACTGCGAGAGAGACTGCGAGGGAGACAGCGAGAGAGACAGCGAGAGTGACAGCGAGGGAGAAAGCGAGGGAGAAAGCGAGGGAGACAGCGAGAGAGACAGCGAGAGAGACTGCGAGGGAGACAGTGTGGGAGACAGCGAGGGAGACAGCGAGGGAGACAGCGAGGGAGACAGCGAGGGAGACAGCGAGGGAGACAGCGAGAGAGACTGCGAGAAGGACTGCGAGAAGGACTGCGAGAGAGACAGCGAGGGAGAAAGTGAGAGCGACTGCGAGGGAGACTGTGAGGGAGACTGTGAGGGAGACTGCGAGGGAGACAGCGAAAGAGACTGCGAGGGAAACTGCGATGGAGACAGCGAGAGAGACTGCGTGGGGGACAGCGAGGGAGACAGCGAGGGAGACAGCGAGGGAGACAGCGAGGGAGACAGCGAGGGAGACTGCGTGGGAGACTGCGTGGGAGACAGCGAGGGAGACTGCGAGGGAGACAGCGAGAGAGACAGCGAGAGTGACAGCGAGGGAGAAAGCGAGGGAGACAGCGAGGGAGACAGCTAGGGAGACAGCGAGAGAGACTGCGAGAGAGACTGCGAGGGAGACAGCGAGAGAGACAGCGAGAGTGACAGCGAGGGAGAAAGCGAGGGAGAAAGCGAGGGAGACAGCGAGAGAGACAGCGAGAGAGACTGCGAGGGAGACAGCGTGGGAGACAGCGAGGGAGACAGCGAGGGAGACAGCGAGGGAGACAGCGAGGGAGACAGCGAGGGAGACAGCGAAGGAGACTGCGAGAAGGACTGCGAGAAGGACTGCGAGAGAGACAGCGAGGGAGAAAGTGAGAGCGACTGCGAGAGAGACTGCGAGGGAGACTGTGAGGGAGACTGTGACGGAGACTGCGAGGGAGACAGCGAGGGAGACTGCGAGAGAGACTGCGAGAGAGACTGCGAGAGAGACTGCGAGGGAGACATCGAGGGAGACTGAGAGAGAGACTGCGAGAGAGACTGTGAGAGAGACTGCGAGGGAGACAGCGAGGGAGACTGCGAGAGAGACTGCGAGAGAGACTGCGAGAGAGACTGCGAGAGAGACTGCGAGGGAGACAGCGAGGGAGACTGCGAGAGAGATGGCGAGAGAGATGGAGAGAGAGACGGCGAGAGAGACAGTGAGGGAGAGAGCGAGAGAGCCTGCGAGGGAGACAGCGAGAGAGACAGCGAGAGAGACTGTGAGAGAGACTGCGCGAGAGACTGCAAGAGATACAGCGAGGGATAGAGCGAGTGAGACAGCGAGGGAGACAGCGAGAGTACATTGAGAGAGACAGCGAGAGAGACTGCGAGAGAGAATGCGAGAGAGACTGCGAGAGAGAATGCGAGAGAGAATGCGAGAGAGAATGCGAGAGAGACTGCGAGGGAGACGGCCAGGGAGACGGCCAGGGAGACGGCCAGGGAGACGGCCAGGGAGACGGCGAGGGAGACCACGAGGGAGACAGCGAGGGAGACAGCAACAGAGACAGCGACAGAGACAGCGACAGAGACAGCGACAGAGACAGCGACAGAGACAGCGAGGGAGACAGCGAGGGAGACAGCGAGGGAGACAGTGAGAGAGACTGCTATGGAGATAGCGAGAGAGACAGCCGGGGATACAGAGAGAGTGACTGCAAGGGAGACGGCGAGGGAGACGGCGAGGGAGACGGCGAGGGAGACGGCGACGGAGACGGCGAGGGAGACAGCGAGGGAGACAGCGAGGGAGACAGCGAGGGAGACAGTGAGGGAGACAGCGAGAGAGAGCGCGTGAGACAGCGAGAGACACAGCGAGGGAGACAGCGAGGGAGACAGCGAGAGAGACTGCAAGAGAGACTGCAAGGGAGACAGCGAGAGAGACAGCGAGAGAGGCAGCGAGAGAGGCAGCAAGAGAGACAGCGAGAGAGACAGCGAGAGAGACAGCGAGAGAGACAGCGAGGGAGAAAGCGATGGAGACAGCGAGAGAGACAGCGAGAGAGACTGCGTGGGAGACAGCGAGGGAGACAGCGAGGGAGACAGCGAGGGAGACAGCGCTGGTGACAGCGAGAGAGACAGCGCGAGAGACTGCGAGAAGGACTGCGAGAGAGACAGCGAGGGAGAAAGCGAGAGCGACTTCGAGAGAGAATGCGAGGGAGACAGCGAGAGAGACTGTGAGGGAAACAGCGAGGGAGACAGCGAGAGAGACTGCGAGGGAGACTGCGAGGGAGACTGCGAGGGAGACTGCGAGGGAGACTGCGAGAGTGACTGCGAGAGTGACTGCGAGAGTGACTGCGAGAGAGATTGCGAGGGAGACTGCGAGGGAGACTGCGAGAGAGACTGCGAGAGAGACAGTGAGAGAGACTGCGAGAGAGACTGCGAGAGAGACTGTGAGAGATACAGCGAGGGATAGAGCGAGTGAGACAGCGAGGGAGACA
The DNA here is from genome assembly GCF_036365525.1 of Heterodontus francisci. Lineage (NCBI taxonomy): Eukaryota > Metazoa > Chordata > Chondrichthyes > Heterodontiformes > Heterodontidae > Heterodontus > Heterodontus francisci. The sequence goes on along the minus strand of NC_090385.1, from coordinate 107,866,670 downwards.
GCGAGGGAGACAGCGAGAGTACATTGAGAGAGACAGCGAGAGAGACAGCGAGAGAGACTGCGAGAGAGACTGCGAGAGAGACTGCGAGGGAGAGGGCCAGGGAGACGGCGAGGGAGACGACGAGGGAGACGACGAGGGAGACAGCGAGGGAGACAGCGACAGAGACAGCGACAGAGACAGCGACAGAGACAGCGAGAGAGACTGCTATGGAGATAGCGAGAGAGACAGCCGGGGATACAGAGAGAGTGACTGCAAGGGAGACGGCGAGGGAGACGGCGAGGGAGACGGCGAGGGAGACGGCGAGGGAGACAGCGAGGGAGACAGCGAGGGAGACTGCGAGGGACACAGCGAGAGAGACAGCGAGAGAGACTGCGAGAGAGAGCGCGTGAGACAGCGAGGGAGAGAGCGAGAGACACAGCGAGGGAGACAGCGAGAGAGACTGCAAGAGAGACTGCAAGGGAGACAGCGAGAGAGACAGCGAGAGAGACAGCGAGAGAGGCAGCGAAAGAGACAGCGAGAGAGACAGCGAGAGAGACAGTGAGAGAGACAGCGAGGGAGACAGCGATGGAGACAGCGAGAGAGACTGCGTGGGAGACAGCGAGGGAGACAGCGAGGGAGACAGTGAGGGAGAATGCGTGGGAGACTGCGTGGGAGACAGCGAGGGAGACTGCGAGGGAGACAGCGAGAGAGACAGCGAGAGTGACAGCGAGGGAGAAAGCGAGGGAGACAGCGAGGGAGACAGCGAGGGAGACAGCGAGAGAGACTGCGAGAGAGACTGCGAGGGAGACAGCGAGAGAGACAGCGAGAGTGACAGCGAGGGAGAAAGCGAGGGAGAAAGCGAGGGAGACAGCGAGGGAGACAGCGAGAGAGACTGCGAGAAGGACTGCGAGAAGGACTGCGAGAGAGACAGCGAGGGAGAAAGTGAGAGCGACTGCGAGGGAGACTGTGAGGGAGACTGTGAGGGAGACTGCGAGGGAGACAGCGAAAGAGACTGCGAGGGAAACTGCGATGGAGACAGCGAGAGAGACTGCGTGGGGGACAGCGAGGGAGACAGCGAGGGAGACAGCGAGGGAGACAGCGAGGGAGACAGCGAGGGAGACAGCGAGGGAGACAGCGAGGGAGACAGCGAGGGAGACTGCGTGGGAGACTGCGTGGGAGACAGCGAGGGAGACTGCGAGGGAGACAGCGAGAGAGACAGCGAGAGTGACAGCGAGGGAGAAAGCGAGGGAGACAGCGAGGGAGACAGCTAGGGAGACAGCGAGAGAGACTGCGAGAGAGACTGCGAGGGAGACAGCGAGAGAGACAGCGAGAGTGACAGCGAGGGAGAAAGCGAGGGAGAAAGCGAGGGAGACAGCGAGAGAGACAGCGAGAGAGACTGCGAGGGAGACAGCGTGGGAGACAGCGAGGGAGACAGCGAGGGAGACAGCGAGGGAGACAGCGAGGGAGACAGCGAGGGAGACAGCGAGAGAGACTGCGAGAAGGACTGCGAGAAGGACTGCGAGAGAGACAGCGAGGGAGAAAGTGAGAGCGACTGCGAGAGAGACTGCGAGGGAGACTGTGAGGGAGACTGTGAGGGAGACTGCGAGGGAGACAGCGAAAGAGACTGCGAGGGAAACTGCGAGGCAGACTGCGAGGGAGACTGCGAGAGAGACAGCGAGAGAGACAGCGAGAGAGACAGTGAGAGAGACAGCGAGAGAGACTGCAAAGGAGACTGCGAGAGAGACAGCGAGAGGGACAGCGAGGGAGACTGCGAGGGAGACAGCGAGAGAGACAGCGAGAGTGACAGCGAGGGAGAAAGCGAGGGAGACAGCGAGGGAGACAGCGAGGGAGACAGCGAGAGAGACTGCGAGAGAGACTGCGAGGGAGACAGCGAGAGAGACAGCGAGAGTGACAGCGAGGGAGAAAGCGAGGGAGAAAGCGAGGGAGACAGCGAGAGAGACAGCGAGAGAGACTGCGAGGGAGACAGCGTGGGAGACAGCGAGGGAGACAGCGAGGGAGACAGCGAGGGAGACAGCGAGGGAGACAGCGAGAGAGACTGCGAGAAGGACTGCGAGAAGGACTGCGAGAGAGACAGCGAGGGAGAAAGTGAGAGCGACTGCGAGAGAGACTGCGAGGGAGACTGTGAGGGAGACTGTGAGGGAGACTGCGAGGGAGACAGCGAAAGAGACTGCGAGGGAAACTGCGAGGCAGACTGCGAGCGAGACTGCGAGAGAGACAGCGAGAGAGACAGCGAGAGAGACAGCGAGAGAGACAGCGAGAGAGACTGCAAAGGAGACTGCGAGAGAGACTGCGAGAGGGACAGCGAGAGAGACTGCGAGAGAGACTGCGAGAGAGACTGCGAGAGAGACTGCGAGGGAGAAAGCGAGGGAGAAAGCGTGAGAGACTGTGTGGGAGACTGCAAGGGAGACAGCGAGAGAGACTGTGAGGGAGACAGCGAGGGAGACAGCGAGAGAGACTGCGAGAGAGACTGCGAGAGAGACTGCGAGAGAGACTGCGAGAGAGACTGCGAGGGAGAGAGCGAGGGAGACAGCGAGGGAGACAGCGAGGGAGACTGCGAGAGAGATGGCGAGAGAGATGGAGAGAGAGACGGTGAGAGAGACTGCGAGAGAGACTGCGAGGGAGACAGCGAGGGAGACAGCGAGGGAGACTGCGAGAGAGATGGCGAGAGAGATGGAGAGAGAGACGGTGAGAGAGACTGCGAGAGAGACTGCGAGAGAGACAGTGAGGGAGAGAGCGAGAGAGACTGCGAGGGAGACAGCGAGAGAGACAGCGAGAGAGACTGCGAGAGAGACTGCGAGAGATACAGCGAGGGATAGAGCGAGTGAGACAGCGAGGGAGACAGCGAGAGTACATTGAGAGAGACAGCGAGAGAGACAGCGAGAGAGACAGCGAGAGAGACTGCGAGAGAGACTGCGAGAGAGACTGCGAGAGAGACTGCGAGAGAGACGGCCAGGGAGACGGCGAGGGAGATGACGAGGGAGACGACGAGGGAGACAGCGAGGGAGACAGCGAGGGAGACAGCGACAGAGACAGCGACAGAGACAGCGACAGAGACAGCGACAGAGACAGCGAGGGAGACAGTGAGAGAGACTGCTATGGAGATAGCGAGAGAGACAGCCGGGGATACAGAGAGAGTGACTGCAAGGGAGACGGCGAGGGAGACGGCGAGGGAGACGGCGACAGAGACGGCGACAGAGACAGCGACAGAGACAGCGACAGAGACAGCGACAGAGACAGCGACAGAGACAGCGACAGAGACTGCTATGGAGATAGCGAGAGAGACAGGCGGGGATACAGAGAGAGTGACTGCAAGGGAGACGGCGAGGGAGACGGCGAGGGAGACGGCGAGGGAGACGGCGAGGGAGACGGCGAGGGAGATGGCGAGGGAGACTGCGAGGGACACAGCGAGGGACACAGCGAGAGAGACAGCGAGAGAGACTGCGAGAGAGAGCGCGTGAGACAGCGAGGGAGAGAGAGCGAGAGACACAGCGAGGGAGACAGCGAGAGAGACTGCAAGAGAGACTGCAAGGGAGACAGCGAGAGAGACAGCGAGAGAGACAGCGAGAGAGACAGCGAGAGAGGCAGCGAGAGAGACAGCGAGAGAGACAGCGAGGGAGAAAGCGATGGAGACAGCAAGAGAGACAGCGAGAGAGACTGCGTGGGAGACAGCGAGGGAGACAGCGAGGGAGACAGCGCTGGAGACAGCGAGAGAGACTGCGAGAGAGACTGCGAGAGAGACTGCGAGGGAGACAGCGAGAGAGACAGCGAGAGTGACAGCGAGGGAGAAAGCGAGGGAGAAAGAGAGGGAGACAGCGAGAGAGACAGCGAGAGAGACAGCGAGAGAGACAGCGAGAGAGACTGCGAGGGAGGCAGCGAGAGAGACTGCGAGGGAGACAGCGAGGGAGACAGCGAGAGAGACAGCGAGGGAGACAGCGAGGGAGACAGCGAGGGAAACAGCGAGAGAGACAGCGAGAGAGACTGCGAGAAGGACTGCGAGAAGGACTGCGAGAGAGACAGCGAGGGAGAAAGTGAGAGCGACTGCGAGAGAGACTGCGAGGGAGACTGTGAGGGAGACTGCGAGGGAGACAGCGAAAGAGACTGCGAGGGAAACTGCGAGGCAGACTGCGAGAGAGACAGCAAGAGAGACAGCGAGAGAGACAGCGAGAGAGACAGCGAGAGAGACAGCGAGAGAGACAGCGAGGGATAGAGCGAGTGAGACAGCGAGGGAGACAGCGAGGGAGACAGCGAGAGTACATTGAGAGAGACAGCGAGAGAGACAGCGAGAGAGACTGCGAGAGAGACTGCGAGGGAGAGGGCCAGGGAGACGGCCAGGGAGACGGCCAGGGAGACGGTCAGGGAGACGACGAGGGAGACGGCGAGAGAGACAGCAAGGGAGACAGCGAGGGAGACAGCGAGAGAGACAGCGAGAGAGACAGTGAGAGAGACAGCGAGAGAGACTGCAAAGGAGACTGCGAGAGAGACAGCGAGAGGGACAGCGAGGGAGACTGCGAGGGAGACAGCGAGAGAGACAGCGAGAGTGACAGCGAGGGAGAAAGCGAGGGAGACAGCGAGGGAGACAGCGAGGGAGACAGCGAGAGAGACTGCGAGAGAGACTGCGATGGAGACAGCGAGAGAGACAGCGAGAGTGACAGCGAGGGAGAAAGCGAGGGAGAAAGCGAGGGAGACAGCGAGAGAGACAGCGAGAGAGACTGCGAGGGAGACAGCGTGGGAGACAGCGAGGGAGACAGCGAGGGAGACAGCGAGGGAGACAGCGAGGGAGACAGCGAGAGAGACTGCGAGAAGGACTGCGAGAAGGACTGCGAGAGAGACAGCGAGGGAGAAAGTGAGAGCGACTGCGAGAGAGACTGCGAGGGAGACTGTGAGGGAGACTGTGAGGGAGACTGCGAGGGAGACAGCGAAAGAGACTGCGAGGGAAACTGCGAGGCAGACTGCGAGCGAGACTGCGAGAGAGACAGCGAGAGAGACAGCGAGAGAGACAGCGAGAGAGACAGCGAGAGAGACTGCAAAGGAGACTGCGAGAGAGACTGCGAGAGGGACAGCGAGAGAGACTGCGAGAGAGACTGCGAGAGAGACTGCGAGGGAGAAAGCGAGGGAGAAAGCGTGAGAGACTGTGTGGGAGACTGCAAGGGAGACAGCGAGAGAGACTGTGAGGGAGACAGCGAGGGAGACAGCGAGAGAGACTGCGAGAGAGACTGCGAGAGAGACTGCGAGAGAGACTGCGAGAGAGACTGCGAGGGAGAGAGCGAGGGAGACAGCGAGGGAGACTGCGAGAGAGATGGCGAGAGAGATGGAGAGAGAGACGGTGAGAGAGACTGCGAGAGAGACTGCGAGAGAGACAGTGAGGGAGAGAGCGAGAGAGACTGCGAGGGAGACAGCGAGAGAGACAGCGAGAGAGACTGCGAGAGAGACTGCGAGAGATACAGCGAGGGATAGAGCGAGTGAGACAGCGAGGGAGACAGCGAGAGTACATTGAGAGAGACAGCGAGAGAGACAGCGAGAGAGACAGCGAGAGAGACTGCGAGAGAGACTGCGAGAGAGACTGCGAGAGAGACTGCGAGAGAGACGGCCAGGGAGACGGCGAGGGAGATGACGAGGGAGACGACGAGGGAGACAGCGAGGGAGACAGCGAGGGAGACAGCGACAGAGACAGCGACAGAGACAGCGACAGAGACAGCGACAGAGACAGCGAGGGAGACAGTGAGAGAGACTGCTATGGAGATAGCGAGAGAGACAGCCGGGGATACAGAGAGAGTGACTGCAAGGGAGACGGCGAGGGAGACGGCGAGGGAGACGGCGACAGAGACGGCGACAGAGACAGCGACAGAGACAGCGACAGAGACAGCGACAGAGACAGCGACAGAGACTGCTATGGAGATAGCGAGAGAGACAGGCGGGGATACAGAGAGAGTGACTGCAAGGGAGACGGCGAGGGAGACGGCGAGGGAGACGGCGAGGGAGACGGCGAGGGAGACGGCGAGGGAGATGGCGAGGGAGACTGCGAGGGACACAGCGAGGGACACAGCGAGAGAGACAGCGAGAGAGACTGCGAGAGAGAGCGCGTGAGACAGCGAGGGAGAGAGAGCGAGAGACACAGCGAGGGAGACAGCGAGAGAGACTGCAAGAGAGACTGCAAGGGAGACAGCGAGAGAGACAGCGAGAGAGACAGCGAGAGAGACAGCGAGAGAGGCAGCGAGAGAGACAGCGAGAGAGACAGCGAGGGAGAAAGCGATGGAGACAGCAAGAGAGACAGCGAGAGAGACTGCGTGGGAGACAGCGAGGGAGACAGCGAGGGAGACAGCGCTGGAGACAGCGAGAGAGACTGCGAGAGAGACTGCGAGAGAGACTGCGAGGGAGACAGCGAGAGAGACAGCGAGAGTGACAGCGAGGGAGAAAGCGAGGGAGAAAGAGAGGGAGACAGCGAGAGAGACAGCGAGAGAGACAGCGAGAGAGACAGCGAGAGAGACTGCGAGGGAGGCAGCGAGAGAGACTGCGAGGGAGACAGCGAGGGAGACAGCGAGAGAGACAGCGAGGGAGACAGCGAGGGAAACAGCGAGAGAGACAGCGAGAGAGACTGCGAGAAGGACTGCGAGAAGGACTGCGAGAGAGACAGCGAGGGAGAAAGTGAGAGCGACTGCGAGAGAGACTGCGAGGGAGACTGTGAGGGAGACTGCGAGGGAGACAGCGAAAGAGACTGCGAGGGAAACTGCGAGGCAGACTGCGAGAGAGACAGCAAGAGAGACAGCGAGAGAGACAGCGAGAGAGACAGCGAGAGAGACAGCGAGAGAGACAGCGAGGGACAGAGCGAGTGAGACAGCGAGGGAGACAGCGAGGGAGACAGCGAGAGTACATTGAGAGAGACAGCGAGAGAGACAGCGAGAGAGACTGCGAGAGAGACTGCGAGGGAGAGGGCCAGGGAGACGGCCAGGGAGACGGCCAGGGAGACGGTCAGGGAGACGACGAGGGAGACGGCGAGAGAGACAGCAAGGGAGACAGCGAGGGAGACAGCGAGGGAGACAGCGACAGAGACAGCGACAGAGACAGCGACAGCGACAGAGACAGAGACAGAGACAGAGACAGAGACCGCGACAGAGACTGCTATGGAGATAGCGAGAGAGACAGCCGGGGATACAGAGAGAGTGACTGCAAGGGAGACGGCGAGGGAGACGGCGAGGGAGACGGCGAGGGCGACGGCGAGGGAGACGGCGAGGGAGATGGCGAGGGAGACAGCGAGGGAGACAGCGAGGGAGACAGCGAGGGAGACAGCGAGGGAGACTGCGAGGGACACAGCGAGGGAGACAGCGAGAGAGACAGCGAGAGAGACTGCGAGAGAGAGCGCGTGAGACAGCGAGGGAGAGAGCGAGAGACACAGCGAGGGAGACAGCGAGAGAGACTGCAAGAGAGACTGCAAGGGAGACAGCGAGAGAGACAGCGAGAGAGGCAGCGAGAGAGACAGCGAGAGAGACAGCGAGAGAGACAGCGAGGGAGAAAGCAATGGAGACAGCGAGAGAGACAGCGAGAGAGACTGCGTGGGAGACAGCGAGGGAGACAGCGAGGGAGACAGCGAGGGAGACAGCGAGGGAGACAGCGAGGGAGACAGCGCTGGAGACAGCGAGAGAGACTGCGAGAGAGACTGCGAGAGAGACTGCGAGGGAGACAGCCAGAGAGACAGCGAGAGTGACAGAGAGAGTGACAGCGAGAGAGACTGCGAGGGAGACAGCGTGGGAGACAGTGAGGGAAACAGCGAGGGAGACAGCGAGAGAGACAGCGAGGGAGACAGCGAGGGAGACAGCGAGGGAGACAGCGAGAGAGACAGCAAGAAGGACTGCGAGAAGGACTGCGAGAGAGACAGCGAGGGAGAAAGTGAGAGCGACTGCGAGAGAGACTGCGAGGGAGACTGTGAGGGAGACTGCGAGGGAGACAGTGAAAGAGACTGTGAGGGAAACAGCGAGGGAGACAGCGAAAGAGAGTGCGAGGCAGACTGCGAGGGAGACTGCGAGAGAGACAGCGAGAGGGACAGCGAGAGAGACAGCGAGAGAGACTGCGAGAGAGACTGCGAGGGAGAAAGCGAGGGAGAAAGCGAGGGAGAAAGCGAGGGAGAAAGCGTGAGAGACTGTGTGGGAGACTGCAAGGGAGACAGCGAGAGAGACAGCGAGAGAGACTGTGAGGGAGACAGCGAGAGAGACTGCGAGAGAGACTGCGAGAGAGACTGCGAGAGAGACTGCGAGAGAGACTGCGAGGGAGACTGCGAGAGAGACTGCGAGGGAGACAGTGAGGGAGGCAGCGAGGGAGACAGCGAGGGAGACAGCGAGGGAGACTGCGAGAGAGATGGCGAGAGAGATGGAGAGAGAGACGGTGAGAGAGACTGCGAGAGAGACAGTGAGGGAGAGAGCGAGAGAGACTGCGAGGGAGACAGCGAGAGAGACTGCGAGAGATACAGCGAGGGATAGAGCGAGTGAGACAGCGAGGGAGACAGCAAGAGTACATTGAGAGAGACAGCGAGAGAGACTGCGAGAGAGACTGCGAGAGAGACTGCGAGGGAGACGGCCAGGGAGACGGCCAGGGAGACGGCCAGGGAGACGGCCAGGGAGATGGCGAGGGAGACAGTGAGGGAGACAGCGAGGGAGACAGCGAGGGAGACAGCGAGGGAGACAGCGACAGAGACAGCGAGGGAGACAGTGAGAGAGACTGCTATGGAGATAGCGAGAGAGACAGCCGGGGATACAGAGAGAGTGACTGCAAGGGAGACGGCGAGGGAGACGGCGAGGGAGACGGCGACGGAGACAGCGACAGAGACAGCGACAGAGACAGCGACAGAGACAGTGAGAGAGACTGCGAGAAGGACTGCGAGAGAGACAGCGAGGGAGAAAGCGAGAGCGACTTCGAGAGAGACTGCGAGGGAGACAGCGAGAGAGACTGTGAGGGAAACAGCGAGGGAGACAGCGAGGGAGACAGCGACAGAGACAGCGACAGAGACAGCGACAGAGACAGCGACAGAGACAGCGAGAGAGACTGCTATGGAGATAGCGAGAGAGACAGCCGGGGATACAGAGAGAGTGACTGCAAGGGAGACGGCGAGGGAGACGGCGAGGGAGACGGCGAGGGAGACGGCGAGGGAGACGGCGAGGGAGACAGCGAGGGAGACTGCGAGGGACACAGCGAGGGAGACAGCGAGAGAGACAGCGAGAGAGACAGCGAGAGAGACTGCGAGAGAGAGCGCGTGAGACAGCGAGGGAGAGAGCGAGAGACACAGCGAGGGAGACAGCGAGAGAGACTGCAAGAGAGACTGCAAGGGAGACAGCGAGAGAGACAGCGAGAGAGGCAGCGAGAGAGACAGCGAGAGAGACAGCGAGAGAGACAGCGAGGGAGAAAGCGATGGAGACAGCAAGAGAGACAGCGAGAGAGACTGCGTGGGAGACAGCGAGGGAGACAGCGAGGGAGACAGCGAGGGAGACAGCGAGGGAGACAGCGAGGGAGACAGCGCTGGAGACTGCGAGGGAGACAGCGAGGGAGACAGCGAGGGAGACAGCGAGAGAGACAGCGAGGGAGACAGCGAGGGAGACAGCGAGGGAGACAGCGAGAGATACAGCGAGAGAGACTGCGAGAAGGACTGCGAGAGAGACAGCGAGGGAGAAAGTGAGAGCGACTGCGAGAGAGACTGCGAGGGAGACTGTGAGCGAGACTGCGAGGGAGACAGCGAAAGAGACTGTGAGGGAAACAGCGAGGGAGACAGCGAAAGAGACTGCGAGGGAAACTGCGAGGCAGACTGCGAGGGAGACTGAGAGAGAGACAGCGAGAGAGACAGCGAGAGAGACAGCGAGAGAGACAGCGAGGGATAGAGCGAGTGAGACAGCGAGGGAGACAGCGAGAGTACATTGAGAGAGACAGCGAGACAGCGAGAGAGACTGCGAGAGAGACTGCGAGAGAGACTGCGAGGGAGACGGCCAGGGAGACGGCGAGGGAGACGACGAGGGAGACAGCGAGGGAGACAGCGAGAGAGACTGTGAGGGAAACAGCGAGGGAGACAGCGAGAGAGACAGCGAGGGAGACTGCGAGGGAGACTGCGAGGGAGACTGCGAGGGAGACTGCGAGGGAGACTGCGAGAGTGACTGCGAGAGAGACAGCGAGAGAGACTGTGAGAGAGACTGCGAAAGAGACTGCGAGAGATACAGCGAGGGATAGAGCTAGTGAGACAGCGAGGGAGACAGCGAGGGAGACAGCGAGAGAGACTGCGAGGGAGAGGGCCAGGGAGACGGCCAGGGAGATTGCAAGGGAGACGACGAGGGAGACGACGAGGGAGACAGCGAGGGAGACAGCGACAGAGACAGCGAAAGAGACAGCGACAGAGACAGCGACAGAGACAGCGACAGAGACTGCTATGGAGATAGCGAGAGAGACAGCCGGGGATACAGAGAGAGTGACTGCAAGGGAGACGGCGAGGGAGACGGCGAGGGAGACGGCGAGGGAGACGGCGAGGGAGACGGCGAGGGAGACAGCGAGGGAGACAGCGAGGGAGACAGCGAGGGACACAGCGAGGGACACAGTGAGGCAGACAGCGAGAGAGACAGCGAGAGAGACTGCGAGAGAGAGCGCGTGAGACAGCGAGGGAGAGAGCGAGAGACACAGCGAGGGAGACAGCGAGAGAGACTGCAAGAGAGACTGCAAGGGAGACAGCGAGAGAGACAGCGAGAGAGGCAGCGAGAGAGACAGCGAGAGAGACAGCGAGAGAGACAGCGAGAGAGACAGTGAGGGAGAAAGCGATGGAGACAGCAAGAGAGACAGCGAGAGAGACTGCGTGGGAGACAGCGAGGGAGACAGCGAGGGAGACAGCGAGGGAGACAGCGAGGGAGACAGCGAGGGAGACAGCGAATGAGACAGCGCTGGAGACAGCGAGAGAGACTGCGAGAGAGACTGCGAGAGAGACTGCGAGGGAGACAGTGAGAGAGACAGCGAGAGAGACAGCGAGAGAGACAGCGAGAGTGACAGCGTGGGAGAAAGCGAGGGAGAAAGCGAGGGAAACAGCGAGAGAGACAGCGAGAGAGACAGCGAGAGAGACTGCGAGGGAGACAGCGAGAGAGACTGCGAGGGAGACAGCGAGGGAGGCAGCGAGGGAGACAGCGAGGGAGACAGCGAGGGAGACAGCGAGGGAGACAGCGAGGGAGACAGCGAGAGAGACTGCGAGAAGGACTGCGAGAAGGACTGTGAGAGAGACAGCGAGGGAGAAAGTGAGAGCGACTGCGAGAGAGACTGCGAGGGAGACTGTGAGGGAGACTGCGAGGGAGACAGCGAAAGAGACTGTGAGGGAAACAGCGAGGGAGACAGCGAAAGAGACTGCGAGGGAAACTGCGAGGCAGACTGCGAGGGAGACTGCGAGAGAGACAGCGAGAGAGACAGCGAGAGAGACAGCGAGAGAGACAGCGAGAGAGACTGCAAAGGAGACTGCGAGAGAGACAGCGAGAGAGACTGCGAGAGGGACTGCGAGAGGGACAGCGAGAGAGACTGCGAGAGAGACTGCGAGGGAGACTGCGAGGGAGAAAGCGAGGGAGACAGCGAGGGAGACTGCGAGAGAGACTGCGAGAGAGACTGCGAGAGAGACTGCGAGAGAGACTGCGAGAGAGACTGCGAGAGAGACAGCGAGGGAGACAGCGAGGGAGACAGCGAGGGAGACAGCGAGGGAGACTGCGAGAGAGATTGCGAGAGAGATGGAGAGTGAGACGGTGAGAGAGACTGCGAGAGAGACAGCGAGAGAGACTGCGAGAGGGACAGCGAGAGAGACTGCGAGAGGGACTGCGAGAGGGACAGCGAGAGAGACTGCGAGAGAGACTCCGAGAGAGACTGCGAGGGAGAAAGCGAGGGAGACAGCGAGGGAGACTGCGAGAGAGACTGCGAGAGAGACTGCGAGAGAGACTGCGAGAGAGACTGCGAGAGAGACAGCGAGGGAGACAGCGAGGGAGACAGCGAGGGAGACTGCGAGAGAGATGGCGAGAGAGATGGAGAGTGAGACGGTGAGAGAGACTGCGAGAGAGACAGTGAGAGAGAGAGCGAGAGAGACTGCGAGGGAGACAGCGAGAGAGACAGCGAGAGAGACTGCGAGAGAGACTGCGAGAGAGACTGCGAGAGAGACTGCGAGAGAGACTGCGAGAGATACAGCGAGGGATAGAGTGAGTGAGACAGCGAGGGAGACAGCGAGAGTACATTGAGAGAGACAGCGAGAGAGACAGCGAGAGAGAGTGCGAGAGAGACTGCGAGGGAGACGGCTAGGGAGACGGCGAGGGAGACGGCGAGGGAGACGACGAGGGAGATGACGAGGGAGACGACGAGGGAGATGACGAGGGAGACGACGAGGGAGACGGCGAGGGAGACAGCGAGGGAGACAGCGAGGGAGACAGCGACAGAGACAGCGACAGAGACAGCGACAGAGACAGCGACAGAGACAGCGAGGGAGACAGTGAGAGAGACTGCTCTGGAGATAGCGAGAGAGACAGCCGGGGATACAGAGAGAGTGACTGCAAGGGAGACGGCGAGGGAGACGGCGAGGGAGACGGCGAGGGCGACGGCGAGGGAGACGGCGAGGGAGATGGCGAGGGAGACAGCGAGGGAGACAGCGAGGGAGACAGCGAGGGAGACAGCGAGGGAGACTGCGAGGGACACAGCGAGGGAGACAGCGAGAGAGACAGCGAGAGAGACTGCGAGAGAGAGCGCGTGAGACAGCGAGGGAGAGAGCGAGAGACACAGCGAGGGAGACAGCGAGAGAGACTGCAAGAGAGACTGCAAGGGAGACAGCGAGAGAGGCAGCGAGAGAGGCAGCGAGAGAGACAGCGAGAGAGACAGCGAGGGAGAAAGCAATGGAGACAGCGAGAGAGACAGCGAGAGAGACTGCGTGGGAGACAGCGAGGGAGACAGCGAGGGAGACAGCGAGGGAGACAGCGAGGGAGACAGCGAGGGAGACAGCGCTGGAGACAGCGAGAGAGACTGCGAGAGAGACTGCGAGAGAGACTGCGAGGGAAACAGCCAGAGAGACAGCGAGAGTGACAGAGAGAGTGACAGCGAGAGAGACTGCGAGGGAGACAGCGTGGGAGACAGTGAGGGAAACAGCGAGGGAGACAGCGAGAGAGACAGCGAGGGAGACAGCGAGGGAGACAGCGAGGGAGACAGCGAGAGAGACAGCGAGAAGGACTGCGAGAAGGACTGCGAGAGAGACAGCGAGGGAGAAAGTGAGAGCGACTGCGAGAGAGACTGCGAGGGAGACTGTGAGGGAGACTGCGTGGGAGACAGTGAAAGAGACTGTGAGGGAAACAGCGAGGGAGACAGCGAAGGAGAGTGCGAGGCAGACTGCGAGGGAGACTGCGAGAGAGACAGCGAGAGGGACAGCGAGAGAGACAGCGAGAGAGACTGCGAGAGAGACTGCGAGGGAGAAAGCGAGGGAGAAAGCGAGGGAGAAAGCGAGGGAGAAAGCGTGAGAGACTGTGTGGGAGACTGCAAGGGAGACAGCGAGAGAGACAGCGAGAGAGACTGTGAGGGAGACAGCGAGAGAGACTGCGAGAGAGACTGCGAGAGAGACTGCGAGAGAGACTGCGAGAGAGACTGCGAGGGAGACTGCGAGAGAGACTGCGAGGGAGACAGTGAGGGAGGCAGCGAGGGAGACAGCGAGGGAGACAGCGAGGGAGACTGCGAGAGAGATGGCGAGAGAGATGGAGAGAGAGACGGTGAGAGAGACTGCGAGAGAGACAGTGAGGGAGAGAGCGAGAGAGACTGCGAGGGAGACAGCGAGAGAGACTGCGAGAGATACAGCGAGGGATAGAGCGAGTGAGACAGCGAGGGAGACAGCAAGAGTACATTGAGAGAGACAGCGAGAGAGACTGCGAGAGAGACTGCGAGAGAGACTGCGAGGGAGACGGCCAGGGAGACGGCCAGGGAGACGGCCAGGGAGACGGCGAGGGAGACAGCGAGGGAGACAGCGAGGGAGACAGCGAGGGAGACAGCGACAGAGACAGCGAGGGAGACAGTGAGAGAGACTGCTATGGAGATAGCGAGAGAGACAGCCGGGGATACAGAGAGAGTGACTGCAAGGGAGACGGCGAGGGAGACGGCGAGGGAGACGGCGACGGAGACAGCGACAGAGACAGCGACAGAGACAGCGACAGAGACAGTGAGAGAGACTGCGAGAAGGACTGCGAGAGAGACAGCGAGGGAGAAAGCGAGAGCGACTTCGAGAGAGACTGCGAGGGAGACAGCGAGAGAGACTGTGAGGGAAACAGCGAGGGAGACAGCGAGGGAGACATCGACAGAGACAGCGACAGAGACAGCGACAGAGACAGCGACAGAGACAGCGAAAGAGACAGCGAGAGAGACTGCTATGGAGATAGCGAGAGAGACAGCCGGGGATACAGAGAGAGTGACTGCAAGGGAGACGGCGAGGGAGACGGCGAGGGAGACGGCGAGGGAGACGGCGAGGGAGACGGCGAGGGAGACGGCGAGGGAGACGGCGAGGGAGACAGCGAGGGAGACAGCGAGGGAGACTGCGAGGGACACAGCGAGGGAGACAGCGAGAGAGACAGCGAGAGAGACAGCGAGAGAGACTGCGAGAGAGAGCGCGTGAGACAGCGAGAGAGAGAGCGAGAGACACAGCGAGGGAGACAGCGAGAGAGACTGCAAGAGAGACTGCAAGGGAGACAGCGAGAGAGACAGCGAGAGAGGCAGCGAGAGAGACAGCGAGAGAGACAGCGAGAGAGACAGCGAGGGAGAAAGCGATGGAGACAGCAAGAGAGACAGCGAGAGAGACTGCGTGGGAGACAGCGAGGGAGACAGCGAGGGAGACAGCGAGGGAGACAGTGAGGGAGACAGCGAGGGAGACAGCGCTGGAGACTGCGAGGGAGACAGCGAGGGAGACAGCGAGGGAGACAGCGAGAGAGACAGCGAGGGAGACAGCGAGGGAGACAGCGAGGGAGACAGCGAGAGAGACAGCGAGAGAGACTGCGAGAAGGACTGCGAGAGAGACAGCGAGGGAGAAAGTGAGAGCGACTGCGAGAGAGACTGCGAGGGAGACTGTGAGCGAGACTGCGAGGGAGACAGCGAAAGAGACTGTGAGGGAAACAGCGAGGGAGACAGCGAAAGAGACTGCGAGGGAAACTGCGAGGCAGACTGCGAGGGAGACTGAGAGAGAGACAGCGAGAGAGACAGCGAGAGAGACAGCGAGAGAGACAGCGAGAGAGACAGCGAGAGAGACAGCGAGGGATAGAGCGAGTGAGACAGCGAGGGAGACAGCAAGAGTACATTGAGAGAGACAGCGAGACAGCGAGAGAGACTGCGAGAGAGACTGCGAGAGAGACTGCGAGGGAGACGGCCAGGGAGACGGCGAGGGAGACGACGAGGGAGACAGCGAGGGAGACAGCGAGGGAGACAGCGAGGGAGACAGCGACGGAGACAGCGACGGAGACAGCGACAGAGACAGCGACAGAGACAGCGACAGAGACAGCGAGGGAGACAGTGAGAGAGACTGCTATGGAGATAGCGAGAGAGACAGCCGGGGATACAGAGAGAGTGACTGCAAGGGAGACGGCGAGGGAGACGGCGAGGGAGACAGCGACAGAGACAGCGACAGAGACAGCGACAGAGACAGTGAGAGAGACTGCGAGAAGGACTGCGAGAGAGACAGCGAGGGAGAAAGCGAGAGCGACTTCGAGAGAGACTGCGAGGGAGACAGCGAGAGAGACTGTGAGGGAAACAGCGAGGGAGACAGCGAGAGAGACAGCGAGGGAGACTGCGAGGGAGACTGCGAGGGAGACTGCGAGGGAGACTGCGAGGGAGACTGCGAGAGTGACTGCGAGAGAGACAGCGAGAGAGACTGTGAGAGAGACTGCGAAAGAGACAGCGAGAGATACAGCGAGGGATAGAGCTAGTGAGACAGCGAGGGAGACAGCGAGGGAGACAGCGAGAGAGACTGCGAGGGAGAGGGCCAGGGAGACGGCCAGGGAGATTGCGAGGGAGACGACGAGGGAGACGACGAGGGAGACAGCGAGGGAGACAGCGACAGAGACAGCGAAAGAGACAGCGACAGAGACAGCGACAGAGACAGCGACAGAGACTGCTATGGAGATAGCGAGAGAGACAGCCGGGGATACAGAGAGAGTGACTGCAAGGGAGACGGCGAGGGAGACGGCGAGGGAGACGGCGAGGGAGACGGCGAGGGAGACGGAGAGGGAGACAGCGAGGGAGACAGCGAGGGAGACAGCGAGGGACACAGCGAGGGACACAGTGAGGCAGACAGCGAGAGAGACAGCGAGAGAGACTGCGAGAGAGAGCGCGTGAGACAGCGAGGGAGAGAGCGAGAGACACAGCGAGGGAGACAGCGAGAGAGACTGCAAGAGAGACTGCAAGGGAGACAGCGAGAGAGACAGCGAGAGAGGCAGCGAGAGAGACAGCGAGAGAGACAGCGAGAGAGACAGCGAGAGAGACAGTGAGGGAGAAAGCGATGGAGACAGCAAGAGAGACAGCGAGAGAGACTGCGTGGGAGACAGCGAGGGAGACAGCGAGGGAGACAGCGAGGGAGACAGCGAGGGAGACAGCGAGGGAGACAGGGCTGGAGACAGCGAGAGAGACTGCGAGAGAGACTGCGAGAGAGACTGCGAGGGAGACAGCGAGAGAGACAGCGAGAGAGACAGCGAGAGAGACAGCGAGAGTGACAGCGTGGGAGAAAGCGAGGGAGAAAGCGAGGGAAACAGCGAGAGAGACAGCGAGAGAGACAGCGAGAGAGACTGCGAGGGAGACAGCGAGAGAGACTGCGAGGGAGACAGCGAGGGAGGCAGCGAGGGAGACAGCGAGGGAGACAGCGAGGGAGACAGCGAGGGAGACAGCGAGAGAGACAGCGAGAGAGACTGCGAGAAGGACTGCGAGAAGGACTGTGAGAGAGACAGCGAGGGAGAAAGTGAGAGCGACTGCGAGAGAGACTGCGAGGGAGACTGTGAGGGAGACTGCGAGGGAGACAGCGAAAGAGACTGTGAGGGAAACAGCGAGGGAGACAGCGAAAGAGACTGCGAGGGAAACTGCGAGGCAGACTGCGAGGGAGACTGCGAGAGAGACAGCGAGAGAGACAGCGAGAGAGACAGCGAGAGAGACAGCGAGAGAGACTGCAAAGGAGACTGCGAGAGAGACAGCGAGAGAGACTGCGAGAGGGACTGCGAGAGGGACAGCGAGAGAGACTGCGAGAGAGACTGCGAGGGAGAAAGCGAGGGAGACAGCGAGGGAGACTGCGAGAGAGACTGCGAGAGAGACTGCGAGAGAGACTGCGAGAGAGACTGCGAGAGAGACAGCGAGGGAGACAGCGAGGGAGACAGCGAGGGAGACAGCGAGGGAGACTGCGAGAGAGATGGCGAGAGAGATGGAGAGTGAGACGGTGAGAGAGACTGCGAGAGAGACAGCGAGAGAGACTGCGAGAGGGACAGCGAGAGAGACTGCGAGAGAGACTGCGAGAGGGACAGCGAGAGAGACTGCGAGAGAGACTCCGAGAGAGACTGCGAGGGAGAAAGCGAGGGAGACAGCGAGGGAGACTGCGAGAGAGACTGCGAGAGAGACTGCGAGAGAGACTGCGAGAGAGACTGCGAGAGAGACTGCGAGAGAGACAGCGAGGGAGACAGCGAGGGAGACAGCGAGGGAGACTGCGAGAGAGATGGCGAGAGAGATGGAGAGTGAGACGGTGAGAGAGACTGCGAGAGAGACAGTGAGAGAGAGAGCGAGAGAGACTGCGAGGGAGACAGCGAGAGAGACAGCGAGAGAGACTGCGAGAGAGACTGCGAGAGAGACTGCGAGAGAGACTGCGAGAGAGACTGCGAGAGATACAGCGAGGGATAGAGTGAGTGAGACAGCGAGGGAGACAGCGAGAGTACATTGAGAGAGACAGCGAGAGAGACAGCGAGAGAGACTGCGAGAGAGACTGCGAGGGAGACGGCTAGGGAGACGGCGAGGGAGACGACGAGGGAGACGACGAGGGAGACGACGAGGGAGACGACGAGGGAGACGACGAGGGAGACGGCGAGGGAGACAGCGAGGGAGACAGCGAGGGAGACAGCGACAGAGACAGCGACAGAGACAGCGACAGAGACAGCGAGGGAGACAGTGAGAGAGACTGCTCTGGAGATAGCGAGAGAGACAGCCGGGGATACAGAGAGAGTGCCTGCAAGGGAGACGGCGAGGGAGACAGCGACAGAGACAGCGACAGAGACAGCGACAGAGACAGCGACAGAGACAGCGAGGGAGACAGCGAGGGAGACAGCGAGGGAGACAGCGAGGGAGACAGCGAGAGAGACTGCTATGGAGATAGCGAGAGAGACAGCCGGGGATACAGAGAGAGTGACTGCAAGGGAGACGGCGAGGGAGACGGCAAGGGAGACGGCAAGGGAGACGGCGAGGGAGACGGCGAGGGAGACGGCGAGGGAGACGCCGAGGGACATGGCGAGGGACACAGCGAGGGACACAGTGAGGGAGACAGCGAGAGAGACTGCGAGAGAGAGCGCGTGAGACAGCGAGGGAGACAGCGAGGGAGAGAGCGAGAGACACAGCGAGGGAGACAGCGAGAGAGACTGCAAGAGAGACTGCAAGAGAGACTGCAAGAGAGACTGCAAGGGAGACAGCGAGAGAGACAGCGAGAGAGGCAGCAAGGGAGAAAGCGAGAGAGACAGCGAGAGAGACAGCGAGAGAGACAGCGAGAGAGACAGCGAGGGAGACAGCGAGGGAGAAAGCGATGGAGACAGCGAGAGAGACAGCAAGAGAGACAGCGAGAGAGACAGCGAGGGAGAAAGCGATGGAGACAGCGAGAGAGACAGCGAGAGAGACAGCGAGAGAGACAGCGAGAGAGACTGCGTGGGAGACAGCGAGGGAGACAGCGAGAGAGACTGCGAGAAGGACTGCGAGAGAGACAGCGAGGGAGAAAGCGAGAGCGACTTCGAGAGAGACTGCGAGGGAGACAGCGAGAGAGACTGTGAGGGAAACAGCGAGGGAGACAGCGAGAGAGACTGCGAGGGAGACTGCGAGAGAGACTGCGAGGGAGACTGCGAGGGAGACTGCGAGAGAGACTGTGAGAGAGACAGCGAGAGATACTGTGAGAGAGACTGCGAGCGAGACTGCGAGAGAGACTGCGAGAGATACAGCGAGGGACAGAGCGAGTGAGACAGCGAGGGAGACAGCGAAAGTACATTGAGAGAGACAGCGAGAGAGACTGCGAGAGAGACTGCGAGGGAGACGGCCAGGGAGACGGCCAGGGAGACGGCCAGGGAGACGGCCAGGGAGACGGCCAGGGAGACGACGAGGGAGACAGCGAGGGAGACAGCGAGGGAGACAGCGAGGGAGACAGCGAGGGAGACAGCGACAGAGACAGCGACAGAGACAGCGACAGAGACAGTGAGAGAGACTGCTATGGAGATAGCGAGAGAGACAGCCGGGGATACAGAGAGAGTGACTGCAAGGGAGACGGCGAGGGAGACGGCGAGGGAGACGGCGAGGGAGACGGCGAGGGAGACGGCGAGGGAGACAGCGAGGGAGACAGCGAGGGAGACAGCGAGGGAGACTGCGAGGGACACAGCGAGAGAGAGCGCGTGAGACAGCGAGGGAGAGAGCGAGAGACACAGCGAGGGAGACAGCGAGAGAGACTGCAAGAGAGACTGCAAGGGAGACAGCGAGAGAGACAGCGAGAGAGACAGCGAGACAGACAGCGAGAGAGACAGCGAGAGAGACAGCGAGGGAGAAAGCGATGGAGACAGCGAGAGAGACAGCGAGGGAGAAAGCGATGGAGACAGCGAGAGAGACTGCGTGGGAGACAGCGAGGGAGACAGCGAGGGAAACAGCGAGGGAGACAGCGAGGGAGACAGCGAGGGAGACAGCGAGGGAGACAGCGAGGGAGACAGCGAGAGAGACTGCGAGAAGGACTGCGAGAGAGACAGCGAGGGAGAAAGCGAGAGCGACTTCGAGAGAGACTGCGAGGGAGACAGCGAGAGAGACTGTGAGGGAAACAGCGAGGGAGACAGCGAGAGAGACTGCGAGGGAGACTGCGAGGGAGACTGCGAGGGAGACTGCGAGGGAGACTGCGAGAGAGACAGCGAGAGAGACTGCGAGAGGGACAGCGAGAGAGACTGCGAGAGGGACTGCGAGAGGGACAGCGAGAGAGACTGCGAGAGAGACTGCGAGAGAGACTGCGAGGGAGAAAGCGAGGGAGACAGCGAGGGAGACTGCGAGAGAGACTGCGAGAGAGACTGCGAGAGAGACAGCGAGGGAGACAGCGAGGGAGACTGCGAGAGAGATGGCGAGAGAGATGGAGAGTGAGACGGTGAGAGAGACTGCGAGAGAGACAGTGAGAGAGAGAGCGAGAGAGACTGCGAGGGAGACAGCGAGAGAGACAGCGAGAGAGACTGCGAGAGAGACTGCGAGAGAGACTGCGAGAGAGACAGCAAGGGATAGAGCGAGTGAGACAGCGAGGGAGACAGCGAGAGTACATTGAGAGAGACAGCGAGAGAGACTGCGAGAGAGACTGTGAGAGAGACTGCGAGGGAGACGGCCAGGGAGACGGCGAGGGAGACGACGAGGGAGACGACGAGGGAGACGACGAGGGAGACGACGAGGGAGACAGCGAGGGAGACAGCGAGGGAGACAGCGAGGGAGACAGCGAGGGAGACAGCGACAGAGACAGCGACAGAGACAGCGAGGGAGACAGTGAGAGAGACTGCTCTGGAGATAGCGAGAGAGACAGCCGGGGATGCAGAGAGAGTGCCTGCAAGGGAGACGGCGAGGGAGACAGCGACAGAGACAGCGACAGAGACAGCGACAGAGACAGCGACAGAGACAGCGAGGGAGACTGCGAGAGAGATGGCGAGAGAGATGGAGAGTGAGACGGTGAGAGAGACTGCGAGAGAGACTGCGAGAGAGACTGCGAGAGAGACTGCGAGAGAGACTGCGAGAGATACAGCGAGGGATAGAGTGAGTGAGACAGCGAGGGAGACAGCGAGAGTACATTGAGAGAGACAGCGAGAGAGACTGCGAGAGAGACTGCGAGAGAGACTGCGAGGGAGACGGCTAGGGAGACGGCGAGGGAGACGACGAGGGAGACGACGAGGGAGACGACGAGGGAGATGACGAGGGAGACGACGAGGGAGACGGCGAGGGAGACAGCGAGGGAGACAGCGAGAGAGACTGCGAGAAGGACTGCGAGAGAGACAGCGAGGGAGAAAGCGAGAGCGACTTCGAGAGAGACTGCGAGGGAGACAGCGAGAGAGACTGTGAGGGAAACAGCGAGGGAGACAGCGAGAGAGACTGCGAGGGAGACTGCGAGGGAGACTGCAAGGGAGACTGCGAGGGAGACTGCGAGAGAGACAGCGAGAGAGACTGCGAGAGGGACAGCGAGAGAGACTGCGAGAGGGACTGCGAGAGGGACAGCGAGAGAGACTGCGAGAGAGACTGCGAGAGAGACTGCGAGGGAGAAAGCGAGGGAGACAGCGAGGGAGACTGCGAGAGAGACTGCGAGAGAGACTGCGAGAGAGACAGCGAGGGAGACAGCGAGGGAGACTGCGAGAGAGATGGCGAGAGAGATGGAGAGTGAGACGGTGAGAGAGACTGCGAGAGAGACAGTGAGAGAGAGAGCGAGAGAGACTGCGAGGGAGACAGCGAGAGAGACAGCGAGAGAGACTGCGAGAGAGACTGCGAGAGAGACTGCGAGAGAGACTGCGAGAGATACAGCAAGGGATAGAGCGAGTGAGACAGCGAGGGAGACAGCGAGAGTACATTGAGAGAGACAGCGAGAGAGACTGCGAGAGAGACTGTGAGAGAGACTGCGAGGGAGACGGCCAGGGAGACGGCGAGGGAGACGACGAGGGAGACGACGAGGGAGACGACGAGGGAGACGACGAGGGAGACAGCGAGGGAGACAGCGAGGGAGACAGCGAGGGAGACAGCGAGGGAGACAGCGACAGAGACAGCGACAGAGACAGCGAGGGAGACAGTGAGAGAGACTGCTCTGGAGATAGCGAGAGAGACAGCCGGGGATGCAGAGAGAGTGCCTGCAAGGGAGACGGCGAGGGAGACAGCGACAGAGACAGCGACAGAGACAGCGACAGAGACAGCGACAGAGACAGCGAGGGAGACTGCGAGAGAGATGGCGAGAGAGATGGAGAGTGAGACGTTGAGAGAGACTGCGAGAGAGACTGCGAGAGAGACTGCGAGAGAGACTGCGAGAGAGACTGCGAGAGATACAGCGAGGGATAGAGTGAGTGAGACAGCGAGGGAGACAGCGAGAGTACATTGAGAGAGACAGCGAGAGAGACTGCGAGAGAGACTGCGAGAGAGACTGCGAGGGAGACGGCTAGGGAGACGGCGAGGGAGACGACGAGGGAGACGACGAGGGAGACGACGAGGGAGATGACGAGGGAGACGACGAGGGAGACGGCGAGGGAGACAGCGAGGGAGACAGCGAGGGAGACAGCGACAGAGACAGCGACAGAGACAGCGACAGAGACAGCGAGGGAGACAGTGAGAGAGACTGCTCTGGAGATAGCGAGAGAGACAGCCGGGGATACAGAGAGAGTGCCTGCAAGGGAGACGGCGAGGGAGACAGCGACAGAGACAGCGACAGAGACAGCGACAGAGACAGCGACAGAGACAGCGAGGGAGACAGCGAGGGAGACAGCGAGGGAGACAGCGAGGGAGACAGCGAGAGAGACTGCTATGGAGATAGCGAGAGAGACAGCCGGGGATACAGAGAGAGTGACTGCAAGGGAGACGGCGAGGGAGACGGCAAGGGAGACGGCGAGGGAGACGGCGAGGGAGACGGCGAGGGAGACGCCGAGGGACACGGCGAGGGACACAGCGAGGGACACAGTGAGGGAGACAGCGAGAGAGACTGCGAGAGAGAGCGCGTGAGACAGCGAGGGAGACAGCGAGGGAGAGAGCGAGAGACACAGCGAGGGAGACAGCGAGAGAGACTGCAAGAGAGACTGCAAGAGAGACTGCAAGAGAGACTGCAAGAGAGACTGCAAGGGAGACTGCGAGAGAGACAGCGAGAGAGGCAGCAAGGGAGAAAGCGAGAGAGACAGCGAGAGAGACAGCGAGAGAGACAGCGAGGGAGACAGCGAGGGAGAAAGCGATGGAGACAGCGAGAGAGACAGCAAGAGAGACAGCGAGAGAGACAGCGAGGGAGAAAGCGATGGAGACAGCGAGAGAGACAGCGAGAGAGACAGCGAGAGAGACAGCGAGAGAGACTGCGTGGGAGACAGCGAGGGAGACAGCGAGAGAGACTGCGAGAAGGACTGCGAGAGAGACAGCGAGGGAGAAAGCGAGAGCGACTTCGAGAGAGACTGCGAGGGAGACAGCGAGAGAGACTGTGAGGGAAACAGCGAGGGAGACAGCGAGAGAGACTGCGAGGGAGACTGCGAGGGAGACTGCGAGGGAGACTGCGAGGGAGACTGCGAGAGTGACTGCGAGAGTGACTGCGAGAGAGACTGCGAGGGAGACTGCGAGGGAGACTGCGAGAGAGACTGTGAGAGAGACAGCGAGAGATACTGTGAGAGAGACTGCGAGCGAGACTGCGAGAGAGACTGCGAGAGATACAGCGAGGGACAGAGCGAGTGAGACAGCGAGGGAGACAGCGAAAGTACATTGAGAGAGACAGCGAGAGAGACTGCGAGAGAGACTGCGAGGGAGACGGCCAGGGAGACGGCCAGGGAGACGGCCAGGGAGACGGCCAGGGAGACGGCCAGGGAGACGACGAGGGAGACAGCGAGGGAGACAGCGAGGGAGACAGCGAGGGAGACAGCGAGGGAGACAGCGACAGAGACAGCGACAGAGACAGCGACAGAGACAGTGAGAGAGACTGCTATGGAGATAGCGAGAGAGACAGCTGGGGATACAGAGAGAGTGACTGCAAGGGAGACGGCGAGGGAGACGGCGAGGGAGACGGCGAGGGAGACGGCGAGGGAGACGGCGAGGGAGACAGCGAGGGAGACAGCGAGGGAGACTGCGAGGGACACAGCGAGAGAGAGCGCGTGAGACAGCGAGGGAGAGAGCGAGAGACACAGCGAGGGATACACCGAGAGAGACTGCAAGAGAGACTGCAAGGGAGACAGCGAGAGAGGCAGCGAGAGAGACAGCGAGACAGACAGCGAGAGAGACAGCGAGAGAGACAGCGAGGGAGAAAGCGATGGAGACAGCGAGAGAGACAGCGAGGGAGAAAGCGATGGAGACAGCGAGAGAGACTGCGTGGGAGACAGCGAGGGAGACAGCGAGGGAAACAGCGAGGGAGACAGCGAGGGAGACAGCGAGGGAGACAGCGAGGGAGACAGCGAGGGAGACAGCGAGGGAGACAGCGAGAGAGACTGCGAGAAGGACTGCGAGAGAGACAGCGAGGGAGAAAGCGAGAGCGACTTCGAGAGAGACTGCGAGGGAGACAGCGAGAGAGACTGTGAGGGAAACAGCGAGGGAGACAGCGAGAGAGACTGCGAGGGATACTGCGAGGGAGACTGCGAGGGAGACTGCGAGGGAGACTGCGAGGGAGACTGCGAGAGAGACAGCGAGAGAGACTGCGAGAGGGACAGCGAGAGAGACTGCGAGAGGGACTGCGAGAGGGACAGCGAGAGAGACTGCGAGAGAGACTGCGAGAGAGACTGCGAGGGAGAAAGCGAGGGAGACAGCGAGGGAGACTGCGAGAGAGACTGCGAGAGAGACTGCGAGAGAGACTGCGAAAGAGACTGCGAGAGAGACAGCGAGGGAGACAGCGAGGGAGACTGCGAGAGAGATGGCGAGAGAGATGGAGAGTGAGACGGTGAGAGAGACTGCGAGAGAGACAGTGAGAGAGAGAGCGAGAGAGACTGCGAGGGAGACAGCGAGAGAGACAGCGAGAGAGACAGCGAGAGAGAATGCGAGAGAGACTGCGAGAGAGACTGCGAGAGAGACTGCGAGAGATACAGCAAGGGATAGAGCGAGTGAGACAGCGAGGGAGACAGCGAGAGTACATTGAGAGAGACAGCGAGAGAGACTGCGAGAGAGACTGCGAGAGAGACTGCGAGGGAGACGGCCAGGGAGACGGCGAGGGAGACGACGAGGGAGACGACGAGGGAGACGACGAGGGAGATGACGAGGGAGACAGCGAGGGAGACAGCGAGGGAGACAGCGAGGGAGACAGCGAGGGAGACAGCGACAGAGACAGCGACAGAGACAGCGAGGGAGACAGCGAGAGAGACAGTGAGAGAGACTGCTCTGGAGATAGCGAGAGAGACAGCCGGGGATACAGAGAGAGTGCCTGCAAGGGAGACGGCGAGGGAGACAGCGACAGAGACAGCGAGGGAGACAGCGAGGGAGACTGCGAGAGAGACTGCTATGGAGATAGCGAGAGAGACAGCCGGGGATACAGAGAGAGTGACTGCAAGGGAGACGGCGAGGGAGACGGCGAGGGAGACGGCGAGGGAGACGGCGAGGGAGACGGCGAGGGACACGGCGAGGGACACGGCGAGGGACACAGCGAGGGAGACAGCGAGAGAGACTGCGAGAGAGAGCGCGTGAGACAGCGAGGGAGACAGTGAGGGAGAGAGCGAGAGACACAGCGAGGGAGACAGCGAGAGAGACTGCAAGAGAGACTGCAAGAGAGACTGCAAGAGAGACTGCAAGGGAGACAGCGAGAGAGACAGCGAGAGAGGCAGCAAGGGAGAAAGCGAGAGAGACAGCGAGAGAGAGAGCGAGAGAGACAGCGAGGGAGACAGCGAGGGAGAAAGCGATGGAGACAGCGAGAGAGACAGCAAGAGAGACAGCGAGAGAGACAGCGAGGGAGAAAGCAATGGAGACAGCGAGAGAGACAGCGAGAGAGACAGCGAGAGAGACAGCGAGAGAGACAGCGAGAGAGACTGCGTGGGAGACAGCGAGGGAGACAGCGAGAGAGACTGCGAGAAGGACTGCGAGAGAGACAGCGAGGGAGAAAGCGAGAGCGACTTCGAGAGAGACTGCGAGGGAGACAGCGAGAGAGACTGTGAGGGAAACAGCGAGGGAGACAGCGAGAGAGACTGCGAGGGAGACTGCGAGGGAGACTGCGAGGGAGACTGCGAGGGAGACTGCGAGGGAGACTGCGAGAGAGACTGCGTGAGTGACTGCGAGAGAGACTGCGAGGGAGACTGCGAGGGAGACTGCGAGAGAGACTGTGAGAGAGACAGCGAGAGATACTGTGAGAGAGACTGCGAGCGAGACTGCGAGAGAGACTGCGAGAGATACAGCGAGGGACAGAGCGAGTGAGACAGCGAGGGAGACAGCGAGAGTACATTGAGAGAGACAGCGAGAGAGACAGCGAGAGAGACTGCGAGAGAGACTGCGAGGGAGACGGCCAGGGAGACGGCCAGGGAGACGGCCAGGGAGACGGCCAGGGAGACGGCCAGGGAGACGGCCAGGGAGACGACGAGGGAGACGACGAGGGAGACAACGAGGGAGACGACGAGGGAGACAGCGAGGGAGACAGCGAGGGAGACAGCGAGGGAGACAGCGACAGAGATAGCGACAGAGACAGTGAGAGAGACTGCTATGGAGATAGCGAGAGAGACAGCCGGGGATACAGAGAGAGTGACTGCAAGGGAGACGGCGAGGGAGACGGCGAGGGAGACGGCGAGCGAGACGGCGAGGGAGACGGCGAGGGAGACGGCGAGGGAGACGGCGAGGGAGACAGCGAGGGAGACAGCGAGGGAGACTGCGAGGGACACAGCGAGAGAGAGCGCGTGAGACAGCGAGGGAGAGAGCGAGAGACACAGCGAGGGAGACAGCGAGAGAGACTGCAAGAGAGACTGCAAGGGAGACAGCGAGAGAGGCAGCGAGAGAGACAGCGAGACAGACAGCGAGAGAGACAGCGAGAGAGACAGCGAGGGAGAAAGCGATGGAGACAGCGAGAGAGACAGCGAGGGAGAAAGCGATGGAGACAGCGAGAGAGACTGCGTGGGAGACAGCGAGGGAGAAAGCGAGGGAGACAGCGAGGGAGACAGCGAGGGAGACAGCGAGGGAGACAGCGAGGGAGACAGCGAGAGAGACTGCGAGAAGGACTGCGAGAGAGACAGCGAGGGAGAAAGCGAGAGCGACTTCGAGAGAGACTGCGAGGGAGACAGCGAGAGAGACTGTGAGGGAAACAGCGAGGGAGACAGCGAGAGAGACTGCGAGGGAGACTGCGAGGGAGACTGCGAGGGAGACTGCGAGAGAGACTGCGAGAGAGACTGCGAGAGAGAATGCGAGAGAGACTGCGAGAGAGACAGTGAGAGAGAGAGCGAGAGAGACTGCGAGGGAGACAGCGAGAGAGACAGCGAGAGAGACTGCGAGAGAGACTGCGAGAGAGACTGCGAGAGAGACTGCGAGAGATACAGCAAGGGATAGAGCGAGTGAGACAGCGAGGGAGACAGCGAGAGTACATTGAGAGAGACAGCGAGAGAGACTGCGAGAGAGACTGTGAGAGAGACTGCGAGGGAGACGGCCAGGGAGACGGCGAGGGAGACGACGAGGGAGACGACGAGGGAGACGACGAGGGAGACGACGAGGGAGACAGCGAGGGAGACAGCGAGGGAGACAGCGAGGGAGACAGCGAGGGAGACAGCGACAGAGACAGCGACAGAGACAGCGAGGGAGACAGTGAGAGAGACTGCTCTGGAGATAGCGAGAGAGACAGCCGGGGATGCAGAGAGAGTGCCTGCAAGGGAGACGGCGAGGGAGACAGCGACAGAGACAGCGACAGAGACAGCGACAGAGACAGCGACAGAGACAGCGAGGGAGACTGCGAGAGAGATGGCGAGAGAGATGGAGAGTGAGACGGTGAGAGAGACTGCGAGAGAGACTGCGAGAGAGACTGCGAGAGAGACTGCGAGAGAGACTGCGAGAGATACAGCGAGGGATAGAGTGAGTGAGACAGCGAGGGAGACAGCGAGAGTACATTGAGAGAGACAGCGAGAGAGACTGCGAGAGAGACTGCGAGAGAGACTGCGAGGGAGACGGCTAGGGAGACGGCGAGGGAGACGACGAGGGAGACGACGAGGGAGACGATGAGGGAGATGACGAGGGAGACGACGAGGGAGACGGCGAGGGAGACAGCGAGGGAGACAGCGAGGGAGACAGCGACAGAGACAGCGACAGAGACAGCGACAGAGACAGCGAGGGAGACAGTGAGAGAGACTGCTCTGGAGATAGCGAGAGAGACAGCCGGGGATACAGAGAGAGTGCCTGCAAGGGAGACGGCGAGGGAGACAGCGACAGAGACAGCGACAGAGACAGCGACAGAGACAGCGACAGAGACAGCGAGGGAGACAGCGAGGGAGACAGCGAGGGAGACAGCGAGGGAGACAGCGAGGGAGACAGCGAGAGAGACTGCTATGGAGATAGCGAGAGAGACAGCCGGGGATACAGAGAGAGTGACTGCAAGGGAGACGGCGAGGGAGACGGCAAGGGAGACGGCGAGGGAGACGGCGAGGGAGACGGCGAGGGAGACGCCGAGGGACACGGCGAGGGACACAGCGAGGGACACAGTGAGGGAGACAGCGAGAGAGACTGCGAGAGAGAGCGCGTGAGACAGCGAGGGAGACAGCGAGGGAGAGAGCGAGAGACACAGCGAGGGAGACAGCGAGAGAGACTGCAAGAGAGACTGCAAGAGAGACTGCAAGAGAGACTGCAAGGGAGACTGCGAGAGAGACAGCGAGAGAGGCAGCAAGGGAGAAAGCGAGAGAGACAGCGAGAGAGACAGCGAGAGAGACAGCGAGGGAGACAGCGAGGGAGAAAGCGATGGAGACAGCGAGAGAGACAGCAAGAGAGACAGCGAGAGAGACAGCGAGGGAGAAAGCGATGGAGACAGCAAGAGAGACAGCGAGAGAGACAGCGAGAGAGACAGCGAGAGAGACTGCGTGGGAGACAGCGAGGGAGACAGCGAGAGAGACTGCGAGAAGGACTGCGAGAGAGACAGCGAGGGAGAAAGCGAGAGCGACTTCGAGAGAGACTGCGAGGGAGACAGCGAGAGAGACTGTGAGGGAAACAGCGAGGGAGACAGCGAGAGAGACTGCGAGGGAGACTGCGAGGGAGACTGCGAGGGAGACTGCGAGGGAGACTGCGAGAGTGACTGCGAGAGTGACTGCGAGAGAGACTGCGAGGGAGACTGCGAGGGAGACTGCGAGAGAGACTGTGAGAGAGACAGCGAGAGATACTGTGAGAGAGACTGCGAGCGAGACTGCGAGCGAGACTGCGAGAGAGACTGCGAGAGATACAGCGAGGGACAGAGCGAGTGAGACAGCGAGGGAGACAGCGAAAGTACATTGAGAGAGACAGCGAGAGAGACTGCGAGAGAGACTGCGAGGGAGACGGCCAGGGAGACGGCCAGGGAGACGGCCAGGGAGACGGCCAGGGAGACGGCCAGGGAGACGACGAGGGAGACAGCGAGGGAGACAGCGAGGGAGACAGCGAGGGAGACAGCGAGGGAGACAGCGACAGAGACAGCGACAGAGACAGCGACAGAGACAGTGAGAGAGACTGCTATGGAGATAGCGAGAGAGACAGCTGGGGATACAGAGAGAGTGACTGCAAGGGAGACGGCGAGGGAGACGGCGAGGGAGACGGCGAGGGAGACGGCGAGGGAGACGGCGAGGGAGACAGCGAGGGAGACAGCGAGGGAGACTGCGAGGGACACAGCGAGAGAGAGCGCGTGAGACAGCGAGGGAGAGAGCGAGAGACACAGCGAGGGATACACCGAGAGAGACTGCAAGAGAGACTGCAAGGGAGACAGCGAGAGAGGCAGCGAGAGAGACAGCGAGACAGACAGCGAGAGAGACAGCGAGAGAGACAGCGAGGGAGAAAGCGATGGAGACAGCGAGAGAGACAGCGAGGGAGAAAGCGATGGAGACAGCGAGAGAGACTGCGTGGGAGACAGCGAGGGAGACAGCGAGGGAAACAGCGAGGGAGACAGCGAGGGAGACAGCGAGGGAGACAGCGAGGGAGACAGCGAGGGAGACAGCGAGGGAGACAGCGAGAGAGACTGCGAGAAGGACTGCGAGAGAGACAGCGAGGGAGAAAGCGAGAGCGACTTCGAGAGAGACTGCGAGGGAGACAGCGAGAGAGACTGTGAGGGAAACAGCGAGGGAGACAGCGAGAGAGACTGCGAGGGATACTGCGAGGGAGACTGCGAGGGAGACTGCGAGGGAGACTGCGAGAGAGACAGCGAGAGAGACTGCGAGAGGGACAGCGAGAGAGACTGCGAGAGGGACTGCGAGAGGGACAGTGAGAGAGACTGCGAGAGAGACTGCGAGAGAGACTGCGAGGGAGAAAGCGAGGGAGACAGCGAGGGAGACTGCGAGAGAGACTGCGAGAGAGACTGCGAGAGAGACTGCGAGAGAGACTGCGAGAGAGACAGCGAGGGAGACAGCGAGGGAGACTGCGAGAGAGATGGCGAGAGAGATGGAGAGTGAGACGGTGAGAGAGACTGCGAGAGAGACAGTGAGAGAGAGAGCGAGAGAGACTGCGAGGGAGACAGCGAGAGAGACAGCGAGAGAGACAGCGAGAGAGACTGCGAGAGAGACTGCGAGAGAGACTGCGAGAGAGACTGCGAGAGAGACTGCGAGAGATACAGCAAGGGATAGAGCGAGTGAGACAGCGAGGGAGACAGCGAGAGTACATTGAGAGAGACAGCGAGAGAGACTGCGAGAGAGACTGCGAGAGAGACTGCCAGGGAGACGGCCAGGGAGACGGCGAGGGAGACGACGAGGGAGACGACGAGGGAGACGACGAGGGAGACGACGAGGGAGATGACGAGGGAGACAGCGAGGGAGACAGCGAGGGAGACAGCGAGGGAGACAGCGACAGAGACAGCGACAGAGAAAGCGAGGGAGACAGCGAGAGAGACAGTGAGAGAGACTGCTCTGGAGATAGCGAGAGAGACAGCCGGGGATACAGAGAGAGTGCCTGCAAGGGAGACGGCGAGGGAGACAGCGACAGAGACAGCGACAGAGACAGCGAGGGAGACAGCGAGGGAGACTGCGAGAGAGACTGCTATGGAGATAGCGAGAGAGACAGCCGGGGATACAGAGAGAGTGACTGCAAGGGAGACGGCGAGGGAGACGGCGAGGGAGACGGCGAGGGAGACGGCGAGGGAGACGGCGAGGGACACGGCGAGGGACACGGCGAGGGACACAGCGAGGGAGACAGCGAGAGAGACTGCGAGAGAGAGCGCGTGAGACAGCGAGGGAGACAGCGAGGGAGAGAGCGAGAGACACAGCGAGGGAGACAGCGAGAGAGACTGCAAGAGAGACTGCAAGAGAGACTGCAAGAGAGACTGCAAGAGAGACTGCAAGGGAGACAGCGAGAGAGACAGCGAGAGAGGCAGCAAGGGAGAAAGCGAGAGAGACAGCGAGAGAGACAGCGAGAGAGACAGCGAGGGAGACAGCGAGGGAGAAAGCGATGGAGACAGCGAGAGAGACAGCAAGAGAGACAGCGAGAGAGACAGCGAGGGAGAAAGCAATGGAGACAGCGAGAGAGACAGCGAGAGAGACAGCGAGAGAGACAGCGAGAGAGACAGCGAGAGAGACTGCGTGGGAGACAGCGAGGGAGACAGCGAGAGAGACTGCGAGAAGGACTGCGAGAGAGACAGCGAGGGAGAAAGCGAGAGCGACTTCGAGAGAGACTGCGAGGGAGACAGCGAGAGAGACTGTGAGGGAAACAGCGAGGGAGACAGCGAGAGAGACTGCGAGGGAGACTGCGAGGGAGACTGCGAGGGAGACTGCGAGGGAGACTGCGAGGGAGACTGCGAGAGAGACTGCGAGAGAGACTGCGTGAGTGACTGCGAGAGAGACTGCGAGGGAGACTGCGAGGGAGACTGCGAGAGAGACTGTGAGAGAGACAGCGAGAGATACTGTGAGAGAGACTGCGAGCGAGACTGCGAGAGAGACTGCGAGAGATACAGCGAGGGAATGAGCGAGTGAGACAGCGAGGGAGACAGCGAGAGTACATTGAGAGAGACAGCGAGAGAGACAGCGAGAGAGACTGCGAGAGAGACTGCGAGGGAGACGGCCAGGGAGACGGCCAGGGAGACGGCCAGGGAGACGGCCAGGGAGACGGCCAGGGAGACGGCCAGGGAGACGATGAGGGAGACGACGAGGGAGACAACGAGGGAGACGACGAGGGAGACAGCGAGGGAGACAGCGAGGGAGACAGCGAGGGAGACAGCGACAGAGATAGCGACAGAGACAGTGAGAGAGACTGCTATGGAGATAGCGAGAGAGACAGCCGGGGATACAGAGAGAGTGACTGCAAGGGAGACGGCGAGGGAGACGGCGAGGGAGACGGCGAGCGAGACGGCGAGGGAGACGGCGAGGGAGACGGCGAGGGAGACGGCGAGGGAGACAGCGAGGGAGACAGCGAGGGAGACTGCGAGGGACACAGCGAGAGAGAGCGCGTGAGACAGCGAGGGAGAGAGCGAGAGACACAGCGAGGGAGACAGCGAGAGAGACTGCAAGAGAGACTGCAAGGGAGACAGCGAGAGAGGCAGCGAGAGAGACAGCGAGACAGACAACGAGAGAGACAGCGAGAGAGACAGCGAGGGAGAAAGCGATGGAGACAGCGAGAGAGACAGCGAGGGAGAAAGCGATGGAGACAGCGAGAGAGACTGCGTGGGAGACAGCGAGGGAGAAAGCGAGGGAGACAGCGAGGGAGACAGCGAGGGAGACAGCGAGGGAGACAGCGAGAGAGACTGCGAGAAGGACTGCGAGAGAGACAGCGAGGGAGAAAGCGAGAGCGACTTCGAGAGAGACTGCGAGGGAGACAGCGAGAGAGACTGTGAGGGAAACAGCGAGGGAGACAGCGAGAGAGACTGCGAGGGAGACTGCGAGGGAGACTGCGAGGGAGACTGCGAGAGAGACTGCGAGAGAGACTGCGAGAGAGAATGCGAGAGAGACTGCGAGAGGGATAGCGAGGGAGACAGCGAGGGAGACAGCGAGGGAGACAGCGAGAGAGAGAGCGAGGGAGACAGCGAGGGAGAGAGCGAGGGAGACAGCGAGAGAGACTGCGAGAGAGACTGCGAGGGAGAGAGCGAGGGAGAAAGCGAGGGAGAAAGCGAGGGAGAAAGCGAGAGAGACTGCGAGGGAGACAGCGATAGAAACTGCGAGGGAGTCAGCGAGGGAGTCAGCGAGAGAGACAGCGAGAGAGACAGTGAGGGAGACAGCGAGGGAGACTGCGAGAGAGATGGCGAGAGAGATGGAGAGAGAGACGGCGAGAGAGACTGCGAGAGAGACAGTGAGGGAGAGAGCGAGAGAGACTGCGAGGGAGAAGGCGAGAGAGACTGTGAGAGAGACTGCGAGAGAGACTGCGAGAGATACAGCGAGGGATAGAGTGAGTGAGACAGCGAGGGAGACAGCGCGAGTACATTGAGAGAGACAGCGAGACAGACAGCGAGAGAGACAGCGAGAGAGACAGCGAGGGAGAAAGCGATGGAGACAGCGAGAGAGACAGCGAGGGAGAAAGCGATGGAGACAGCGAGAGAGACTGCGTGGGAGACAGCGAGGGAGACAGCGAGGGAAACAGCGAGGGAGACAGCGAGGGAGACAGCGAGGGAGACAGCGAGGGAGACAGCGAGGGAGACAGCGAGAGAGACTGCGAGAAGGACTGCGAGAGAGACAGCGAGGGAGAAAGCGAGAGCGACTTCGAGAGAGACTGCGAGGGAGACAGCGAGAGAGACTGTGAGGGAAACAGCGAGGGAGACAGCGAGAGAGACTGCGAGGGAGACTGCGAGGGAGACTGCAAGGGAGACTGCGAGGGAGACTGCGAGAGAGACAGCGAGAGAGACTGCGAGAGGGACAGCGAGAGAGACTGCGAGAGGGACTGCGAGAGGGACTGCGAGAGGGACAGCGAGAGAGACTGCGAGAGAGACTGCGAGAGAGACTGCGAGGGAGAAAGCGAGGGAGACAGCGAGGGAGACTGCGAGAGAGACTGCGAGAGAGACTGCGAGAGAGACAGCGAGGGAGACAGCGAGGGAGACTGCGAGAGAGATGGCGAGAGAGATGGAGAGTGAGACGGTGAGAGAGACTGCGAGAGAGACAGTGAGAGAGAGAGCGAGAGAGACTGCGAGGGAGACAGCGAGAGAGACAGCGAGAGAGACTGCGAGAGAGACTGCGAGAGAGACTGCGAGAGAGACTGCGAGAGATACAGCAAGGGATAGAGCGAGTGAGACAGCGAGGGAGACAGCGAGAGTACATTGAGAGAGACAGCGAGAGAGACTGCGAGAGAGACTGCGAGAGAGACTGCGAGGGAGACGGCCAGGGAGACGGCGAGGGAGACGACGAGGGAGACGACGAGGGAGACGACGAGGGAGACGACGAGGGAGACAGCGAGGGAGACAGCGAGGGAGACAGCGAGGGAGACAGCGAGGGAGACAGCGACAGAGACAGCGACAGAGACAGCGAGGGAGACAGTGAGAGAGACTGCTCTGGAGATAGCGAGAGAGACAGCCGGGGATGCAGAGAGAGTGCCTGCAAGGGAGACGGCGAGGGAGACAGCGACAGAGACAGCGACAGAGACAGCGACAGAGACAGCGACAGAGACAGCGAGGGAGACTGCGAGAGAGATGGCGAGAGAGATGGAGAGTGAGACGGTGAGAGAGACTGCGAGAGAGACTGCGAGAGAGACTGCGAGAGAGACTGCGAGAGAGACTGCGAGAGATACAGCGAGGGATAGAGTGAGTGAGACAGCGAGGGAGACAGCGAGAGTACATTGAGAGAGACAGCGAGAGAGACTGCGAGAGAGACTGCGAGAGAGACTGCGAGGGAGACGGCTAGGGAGACGGCGAGGGAGACGACGAGGGAGACGACGAGGGAGACGACGAGGGAGATGACGAGGGAGACGACGAGGGAGACGGCGAGGGAGACAGCGAGGGAGACAGCGAGGGAGACAGCGACAGAGACAGCGACAGAGACAGCGACAGAGACAGCGAGGGAGACAGTGAGAGAGACTGCTCTGGAGATAGCGAGAGAGACAGCCGGGGATACAGAGAGAGTGCCTGCAAGGGAGACGGCGAGGGAGACAGCGACAGAGACAGCGACAGAGACAGCGACAGAGACAGCGACAGAGACAGCGAGGGAGACAGCGAGGGAGACAGCGAGGGAGACAGCGAGGGAGACAGCGAGAGAGACTGCTATGGAGATAGCGAGAGAGACAGCCGGGGATACAGAGAGAGTGACTGCAAGGGAGACGGCGAGGGAGACGGCAAGGGAGACGGCGAGGGAGACGGCGAGGGAGACGCCGAGGGACACGGCGAGGGACACAGCGAGGGACACAGTGAGGGAGACAGCGAGAGAGACTGCGAGAGAGAGCGCGTGAGACAGCGAGGGAGACAGCGAGGGAGAGAGCGAGAGACACAGCGAGGGAGACAGCGAGAGAGACTGCAAGAGAGACTGCAAGAGAGACTGCAAGAGAGACTGCAAGAGAGACTGCAAGGGAGACTGCGAGAGAGACAGCGAGAGAGGCAGCAAGGGAGAAAGCGAGAGAGACAGCGAGAGAGACAGCGAGAGAGACAGCGAGGGAGACAGCGAGGGAGAAAGCGATGGAGACAGCGAGAGAGACAGCAAGAGAGACAGCGAGAGAGACAGCGAGGGAGAAAGCGATGGAGACAGCGAGAGAGACAGCGAGAGAGACAGCGAGAGAGACAGCGAGAGAGACTGCGTGGGAGACAGCGAGGGAGACAGCGAGAGAGACTGCGAGAAGGACTGCGAGAGAGACAGCGAGGGAGAAAGCGAGAGCGACTTCGATAGAGACTGCGAGGGAGACAGCGAGAGAGACTGTGAGGGAAACAGCGAGGGAGACAGCGAGAGAGACTGCGAGGGAGACTGCGAGGGAGACTGCGAGGGAGACTGCGAGGGAGACTGCGAGAGTGACTGCGAGAGTGACTGCGAGAGAGACTGCGAGGGAGACTGCGAGGGAGACTGCGAGAGAGACTGTGAGAGAGACAGCGAGAGATACTGTGAGAGAGACTGCGAGCGAGACTGCGAGAGAGACTGCGAGAGATACAGCGAGGGACAGAGCGAGTGAGACAGCGAGGGAGACAGCGAAAGTACATTGAGAGAGACAGCGAGAGAGACTGCGAGAGAGACTGCGAGGGAGACGGCCAGGGAGACGGCCAGGGAGACGGCCAGGGAGACGGCCAGGGAGACGGCCAGGGAGACGGCCAGGGAGACGACGAGGGAGACAGCGAGGGAGACAGCGAGGGAGACAGCGAGGGAGACAGCGAGGGAGACAGCGACAGAGACAGCGACAGAGACAGCGACAGAGACAGTGAGAGAGACTGCTATGGAGATAGCGAGAGAGACAGCTGGGGATACAGAGAGAGTGACTGCAAGGGAGACGGCGAGGGAGACGGCGAGGGAGACGGCGAGGGAGACGGCGAGGGAGACGGCGAGGGAGACGGCGAGGGAGACAGCGAGGGAGACTGCGAGGGACACAGCGAGAGAGAGCGCGTGAGACTGCGAGCGAGAGAGCGAGAGACACAGCGAGGGATACACCGAGAGAGACTGCAAGAGAGACTGCAAGGGAGACAGCGAGAGAGGCAGCGAGAGAGACAGCGAGACAGACAGCGAGAGAGACAGCGAGAGAGACAGCGAGGGAGAAAGCGATGGAGACAGCGAGAGAGACAGCGAGGGAGAAAGCGATGGAGACAGCGAGAGAGACTGCGTGGGAGACAGCGAGGGAGACAGCGAGGGAAACAGCGAGGGAGACAGCGAGGGAGACAGCGAGGGAGACAGCGAGGGAGACAGCGAGGGAGACAGCGAGAGAGACTGCGAGAAGGACTGCGAGAGAGACAGCGAGGGAGAAAGCGAGAGCGACTTCGAGAGAGACTGCGAGGGAGACAGCGAGAGAGACTGTGAGGGAAACAGCGAGGGAGACAGCGAGAGAGACTGCGAGGGATACTGCGAGGGAGACTGCGAGGGAGACTGCGAGGGAGACTGCGAGAGAGACAGCGAGAGAGACTGCGAGAGGGACAGCGAGAGAGACTGCGAGAGGGACTGCGAGAGGGACAGCGAGAGAGACTGCGAGAGAGACTGCGAGAGAGACTGCGAGGGAGAAAGCGAGGGAGACAGCGAGGGAGACTGCGAGAGAGACTGCGAGAGAGACTGCGAGAGAGACTGCGAGAGAGACAGCGAGGGAGACAGCGAGGGAGACTGCGAGAGAGATGGCGAGAGAGATGGAGAGTGAGACGGTGAGAGAGACTGCGAGAGAGACAGTGAGAGAGAGAGCGAGAGAGACTGCGAGGGAGACAGCGAGAGAGACAGCGAGAGAGACAGCGAGAGAGACTGCGAGAGAGACTGCGAGAGAGACTGCGAGAGAGACTGCGAGAGAGACTGCGAGAGATACAGCAAGGGATAGAGCGAGTGAGACAGCGAGGGAGACAGCGAGAGTACATTGAGAGAGACAGCGAGAGAGACTGCGAGAGAGACTGCGAGAGAGACTGCGAGGGAGACGGCCAGGGAGACGGCGAGGGAGACGACGAGGGAGACGACGAGGGAGACGACGAGGGAGATGACGAGGGAGACAGCGAGGGAGACAGCGAGGGAGACAGCGAGGGAGACAGCGAGGGAGACAGCGACAGAGACAGCGACAGAGACAGCGAGGGAGACAGCGAGAGAGACAGTGAGAGAGACTGCTCTGGAGATAGCGAGAGAGACAGCCGGGGATACAGAGAGAGTGCCTGCAAGGGAGACAGCGAGGGAGACAGCGACAGAGACAGCGAGGGAGACAGCGAGGGAGACTGCGAGAGAGACTGCTATGGAGATAGCGAGAGAGACAGCCGGGGATACAGAGAGAGTGACTGCAAGGGAGACGGCGAGGGAGACGGCGAGGGAGACGGCGAGGGAGACGGCGAGGGAGACGGCGAGGGAGACGGCGAGGGACACGGCGAGGGACACGGCGAGGGACACAGCGAGGGAGACAGCGAGAGAGACTGCGAGAGAGAGCGCGTGAGACAGCGAGGGAGACAGCGAGGGAGAGAGCGAGAGACACAGCGAGGGAGACAGCGAGAGAGACTGCAAGAGAGACTGCAAGAGAGACTGCAAGAGAGACTGCAAGAGAGACTGCAAGGGAGACAGCGAGAGAGACAGCGAGAGAGGCAGCAAGGGAGAAAGCGAGAGAGACAGCGAGAGAGACAGCGAGAGAGACAGCGAGGGAGACAGCGAGGGAGAAAGCGATGGAGACAGCGAGAGAGACAGCAAGAGAGACAGCGAGAGAGACAGCGAGGGAGAAAGCAATGGAGACAGCGAGAGAGACAGCGAGAGAGACAGCGAGAGAGACAGCGAGAGAGACAGCGAGAGAGACTGCGTGGGAGACAGCGAGGGAGACAGCGAGAGAGACTGCGAGAAGGACTGCGAGAGAGACAGCGAGGGAGAAAGCGAGAGCGACTTCGAGAGAGACTGCGAGGGAGACAGCGAGAGAGACTGTGAGGGAAACAGCGAGGGAGACAGCGAGAGAGACTGCGAGGGAGACTGCGAGGGAGACTGCGAGGGAGACTGCGAGGGAGACTGCGAGGGAGACTGCGAGAGAGACTGCGAGAGAGACTGCGTGAGTGACTGCGAGAGAGACTGCGAGGGAGACTGCGAGGGAGACTGCGAGAGAGACTGTGAGAGAGACAGCGAGAGATACTGTGAGAGAGACTGCGAGCGAGACTGCGAGAGAGACTGCGAGAGATACAGCGAGGGACAGAGCGAGTGAGACAGCGAGGGAGACAGCGAGAGTACATTGAGAGAGACAGCGAGAGAGACAGCGAGAGAGACTGCGAGAGAGACTGCGAGGGAGACGGCCAGGGAGACGGCCAGGGAGACGGCCAGGGAGACGGCCAGGGAGACGGCCAGGGAGACGGCCAGGGAGACGACGAGGGAGACGACGAGGGAGACAACGAGGGAGACGACGAGGGAGACAGCGAGGGAGACAGCGAGGGAGACAGCGAGGGAGACAGCGACAGAGATAGCGACAGAGACAGTGAGAGAGACTGCTATGGAGATAGCGAGAGAGACAGCCGGGGATACAGAGAGAGTGACTGCAAGGGAGACGGCGAGGGAGACGGCGAGGGAGACGGCGAGCGAGACGGCGAGGGAGACGGCGAGGGAGACGGCGAGGGAGACGGCGAGGGAGACAGCGAGGGAGACAGCGAGGGAGACTGCGAGGGACACAGCGAGAGAGAGCGCGTGAGACAGCGAGGGAGAGAGCGAGAGACACAGCGAGGGAGACAGCGAGAGAGACTGCAAGAGAGACTGCAAGGGAGACAGCGAGAGAGGCAGCGAGAGAGACAGCGAGACAGACAGCGAGAGAGACAGCGAGAGAGACAGCGAGGGAGAAAGCGATGGAGACAGCGAGAGAGACAGCGAGGGAGAAAGCGATGGAGACAGCGAGAGAGACTGCGTGGGAGACAGCGAGGGAGAAAGCGAGGGAGACAGCGAGGGAGACAGCGAGGGAGACAGCGAGGGAGACAGCGAGGGAGACAGCGAGAGAGACTGCGAGAAGGACTGCGAGAGAGACAGCGAGGGAGAAAGCGAGAGCGACTTCGAGAGAGACTGCGAGGGAGACAGCGAGAGAGACTGTGAGGGAAACAGCGAGGGAGACAGCGAGAGAGACTGCGAGGGAGACTGCGAGGGAGACTGCGAGGGAGACTGCGAGAGAGACTGCGAGAGAGACTGCGAGAGAGAATGCGAGAGAGACTGCGAGAGGGATAGCGAGGGAGACAGCGAGGGAGACAGCGAGGGAGACAGCGAGAGAGAGAGCGAGGGAGACAGCGAGGGAGAGAGCGAGGGAGACAGCGAGAGAGACTGCGAGAGAGACTGCGAGGGAGAGAGCGAGGGAGAAAGCGAGGGAGAAAGCGAGGGAGAAAGCGAGAGAGACTGCGAGGGAGACAGCGATAGAAACTGCGAGGGAGTCAGCGAGGGAGTCAGCGAGAGAGACAGCGAGAGAGACAGTGAGGGAGACAGCGAGGGAGACTGCGAGAGAGATGGCGAGAGAGATGGAGAGAGAGACGGCGAGAGAGACTGCGAGAGAGACAGTGAGGGAGAGAGCGAGAGAGACTGCGAGGGAGAAGGCGAGAGAGACTGTGAGAGAGACTGCGAGAGAGACTGCGAGAGATACAGCGAGGGATAGAGTGAGTGAGACAGCGAGGGAGACAGCGAGAGTACATTGAGAGAGACAGCGAGAGAGACAGCGAGAGAGACTGCGAGAGAGACTGCGAGAGAGACTGCGAGAGAGACTGCGAGAGAGACTGCGAGGGAGACTGCGAGGGAGACTGCGAGGGAGACGGCCAGGGAGACGGCCAGGGAGACGGCCAGGGAGACGGCCAGGAAGACTGCGAGGGAGACTGCGAGGGAGACAGCGAGGGAGACAGCGAGGGAGACAGCGAGGGAGACAGCGAGGGAGACAGCGAGGGAGACAGCGAGGGAGACAGCGAGGGAGACAGCGAGAGAGACAGCGAGAGAGACTGCGAGAGAGAGCACGTGAGACAGCGAGGGAGACAGCGAGGGAGAGAGCGAGAGACACAGCGAGGGAGACAGCGAGAGAGACTGCAAGAGAGACTGCGAGAGAGACTGCAAGGGAGAGAGCGAGAGAGACAGCGTGAGAGACAGCGAGAGAGACAGCGAGAGAGACAGCGAGAGAGACTGCGTGGGAGACTGCGTGGGAGACTGCGTGGGAGACAGCGAGGGAGACAGCGAGGGAGACAGCGAGGGAGACAGCGAGGGAGACAGCGAGGGAGACAGCGAGGGAGACAGCTCTGGAGACAGCGAGAGAGACTGCGAGAAGGACTGCGAGAAGGACTGCGAGAGAGACAGCGAGGGAGAAAGCGAGAGCGACTTCGAGAGATACTGCGAGGGAGACAGCGAGAGAGACTGTGAGGGAGACAGCGAGAAAGACTGCGAGGGAGACTGCGAGGGAGACTGCGAGGGAGACTGCGAGAGAGACTGCGAGGGAGACTGCGAGAGAGACTGCGAGAGAGACTGCGAGAGAGACAGCGAGAGAGACTGTGAGAGAGACTGCGAGAGATACAGCGAGTGAGACAGCGAGGGAGACAGCTAGAGTACATTGAGAGAGACAGCGAGAGAGACAGCGAGAGAGACAGCGAGAGTACATTGAGAGAGACAGCGAGAGAGACAGCGAGAGAGACAGCGAGAGAGACAGCGAGAGAGACTGCGAGAGAGACTGCGAGAGAGACTGCGAGGGAGACGGCCAGGGAGACGGCCAGGGAGACGGCCAGGGAGACGGCCAGGGAGACGACGAGGGAGACAGCGAGGGAGACAGCGAGGGAGACAGCGACAGAGACAGCGACAGAGAGAGCGACAGAGACAGCGACAGAGACAGCGACAGAGACAGTGAGAGTGACTGCTGTGGAGATAGCGAGAGAGACAGCCGGGGATACAGAGAGAGTGACTGCAAGGGAGACGGCGAGGGAGACGGCGAGGGAGACAGCGAGGGAGACAGCGAGGGAGACAGCGAGGGAGACAGCGAGGGAGACAGCGAGAGACACAGCGAGGGAGACAGCGAGGGAGACAGCGAGGGAGACAGCGAGGGAGACAGCGAGGGAGACAGCGAGGGAGACTGCGAGCGAGACTGCGAGGGAGACAGCGAGGGAGACAGCGAGAGAAACTGCGAGGAAGACTGCGAGGAAGACTGCGAGAGAGACTGCGAGAGAGACTGCGAGAGAGACTGCGAGAGAGACTGCGAGGGAGAAAGCGAGAGAGACTGCGAGGGAGAAAGCGAGAGAGACTGCGAGGGAGACTGCAAGGGAGACAGCGAGAGAGACAGCGAGGGAGATAGCGAGGGAGATAGCGAGGGAGATAGCGAGAGAGACTGCGAGAGAGACTGCGAGAGAGACAGCGAGGGAGAGAGCGAGGGAGAGAGCGAGAGACACAGCGAGAGAGACTGCGAGGGAGACTGCAAGGGAGACAGCGAGAGAGACAGCGGGGGAGATAGCGAGGGAGATAGCGAGAGAGACTGCGAGAGAGACTGCGAGAGAGACTGCGAGAGAGACTGCGAGAGAGACTGTGAGGGAGACAGTGAGGGAGACTGTGAGGAAGACTGCGAGAGAGACTGCGAGAGAGACTGCGAGAGGGACTGCGAGAGGGACTGCGAGAGAAAAAGCGAGAGAGAAAGCCAGAGAGTGCGAGGGAGACAGCGAGGGAGACAGCGAGAGAGAATGCGAGAGAGACTGAGAGAGAGACTGAGAGAGAGACTGAGAGGGAGACAGCGAGAGAGACATCGAGAGAGACAGCGAAAGAGAATGTGAGAGAGACTGCGAGAGAGACATCCAGGGTGACTTCGAGGGAGACTTCGAGGGAGACTGCGAGGGAGACAGCGAGAGAGACTGAGAGAGACAGCGAGAGACAGCGAGAGAGACAGCGAGGGAGACAGCGAGGAAGACAGCGAGGGAGACTGCGAGGGAGACTGCGAGGGAGACTGCGAGGGAGACAGCGAGGGAGTCTGCGAGGGAGAGAGCGAGGGAGAAAGCGAGAGAGACTGCGAGAGAGACTGCGAGGGAGACTGCGAGGGAGACAGCGATAGAGACAGCGATAGAGACAGCGAGAGAGACAGCGAGGGAGACTGCGAGGGAGACTGCGAGGGAGACAGCGAGAGAGACTGCGAGAGAGACTGCGAGAGAGACTGCGAGAGAGACTGCGAGAGAGACTGCGAGAGAGACTGCGAGAGAGACTGCAAGGGAGAGAGCGAGAGAGACAGCGAGAGAGACAGCGAGAGAGACAGCGAGAGAGACTGCGTGGGAGACTGCGTGGGAGACTGCGTGGGAGACTGCGAGGGAGACAGCGAGGGAGACAGCGAGGGAGACAGCGAGGGAGACAGCGCTGGAGACAGCGAGAGAGACTGCGAGAAGGACTGCGAGAAGGACTGCGAGAGTGACTGCGAGGGAGACTGCGAGGGAGACTGCGAGGGAGACTGCGAGAGAGACTGCAAGAGAGACAGCGAGAGAGACTGTGAGAGTGACTGCGAGAGATACAGCGAGGGATAGAGCGAGTGAGACAGCGAGGGAGACAGCGAGAGCACATTGAGAGAGACAGCGAGAGAGACAGCGAGAGAGACAGCGAGAGTACATTGAGAGAGACAGCGAGAGAGACAGCGAGAGAGACTGCGAGAGTGACTGCGAGAGAGACTGCGAGGGAGACTGCGAGGGAGACTGCGAGGGAGATGGCCAGGGAGACGGCCAGGGAGACGGCCAGGGAGACGAAGAGGGTGACAGCGAGGGAGACAGCGAGGGAGACAGCGAGGGAGACAGCGAGGGAGACTGCGAGAGAGATGGCGAGAGAGATGGAGAGAGAGATGGAGAGAGAGACGGTGAGAGAGACTGCGAGAGAGACTGCGAGGGAGACAGTGAGGGAGAGAGCGAGAGAGACTGCGAGGGAGACAGCGAGAGAGACAGCGAGAGAGACTGCGAGAGAGACTGCGAGAGAGACTGCGAGAGAGAATGCGAGAGAGACTGCGAGAGAGACTGCGAGAGAGACTGCGAGAGAGACTGCGAGAGATACAGCGAGGGATAGAGCGAGTGAGACAGCGAGGGAGACAGCGAGAGTACATTGAGAGAGACAGCGAGAGAGACCGCGAGAGAGACTGCGAGAGAGACTGCGAGGGAGACGGCCAGGGAGACGGCCAGGGAGACGGCGAGGGAGACAACGAGGGAGACGGCGAGGGAGACAGCGAGGGAGACAGCGAGGGAGACAGCGACAGAGACAGCGACAGAGACAGCGACAGAGACAGCGACAGAGACAGCGACAGAGACAGCGAGGGAGACAGTGAGAGAGACTGCTATGGAGATAGCGAGAGAGACAGCCGGGGATACAGAGAGAGTGACTGCAAGGGAGACGGCGAGGGAGACAGCGACAGAGACAGCGACAGAGACAGCGACAGAGACAGCGACAGAGACAGCGAGGGAGACAGCGAGGGAGACAGCGAGGGCGACAGCGAGGGAGACAGCGAGAGAGACTGCTATGGAGATAGCGAGAGAGACAGCCGGGGATACAGAGAGAGTGACTGCAAGGGAGACGGCGAGGGAGACGGCGAGGGAGACGGCGAGGGAGACGGCGAGGGAGACGGCGAGGGAGACGGCGAGGGAGACAGCAAGGGACACAGCGAGGGACACAGCGAGGGACACAGCGAGGGACACAGCGAGGGAGACAGCGAGAGAGACTGCGAGAGAGAGCGCGTGAGACAGCGAGGGAGACAGCGAGGGAGAGAGCGAGGGAGAGAGCGAGAGACACAGCGAGAGAGACTGCAAGAGAGACTGCAAGAGAGACTGCAAGACAGACTGCAAGGGAGACTGCAAGGGAGACAGCGAGAGAGACAGCGAGAGAGACAGCGAGAGAGACAGCGAGAGAGGCAGCAAGGGAGAAAGCGAGAGACACAGCGAGAGAGACAGCGAGAGAGACAGCGAGGGAGAAAGCGATGGAGACAGCGAGAGAGACAGCGAGAGAGACAGCGAGAGAGACAGCGAGGGAGAAAGCGATCGAGACAGCGAGAGAGACAGCGAGAGAGACAGCGAGAGAGACTGCGTGGGAGACAGCGAGGGAGACAGCGCTGGAGACAGCGCTGGAGACAGTGAGGGAGACAGCGAGGGAGACAGCGCTGGAGACAGCGAGAGAGACTGCGAGAAGGACTGCGAGAAGGACTGCGAGAGAGACAGCGAGGGAGAAAGCGAGAGCGACTTCGAGAGAGACTGCGAGGGAGACAGCGAGAGAGACTGTGAGGGAAACAGCGAGGGAGACAGCGAGAGAGACTGCGAGGGAGA
Organism: Heterodontus francisci; assembly: GCF_036365525.1. Taxonomy (NCBI): domain Eukaryota; kingdom Metazoa; phylum Chordata; class Chondrichthyes; order Heterodontiformes; family Heterodontidae; genus Heterodontus; species Heterodontus francisci. The sequence continues at coordinate 107,821,894 of NC_090385.1, read as the reverse complement.
CTGCGAGGGAGACTGCGAGGGAGACTGCGAGGGAGACTGCGAGAGTGACTGCGAGAGTGACTGCGAGGGAGACTGAGAGGGAGACTGCGAGGGAGACTGCGAGAGAGACTGTGAGAGAGACTGTGAGAGAGACTGTGAGAGAGACAGCGAGAGATACTGTGAGAGAGACTGCGAGCGAGACTGCGAGAGAGACTGCGAGAGAGACTGCGAGAGATACAGTGAGGGACAGAGCGAGGGAGACAGCGAGAGTACAGTGAGAGAGACAGCGAGAGAGACTGCGAGAGAGACTGCGAGGGAGACGGCCAGGGAGACGGCCAGGGAGACGGCCAGGGAGACGGCCAGGGAGACGACGAGGGAGACAGCGAGGGAGACAGCGAGGGAGACAGCGAGGGAGACAGCGAGGGAGACAGCGACAGAGACAGCGACAGAGACAGCTATGGAGATAGCGAGAAAGACAGCCGGGGATACAGAGAGAGTGACTGCAAGGGAGACGGCGAGGGAGACGGCGAGGGAGACGGCGAGGGAGACGGCGAGGGAGACAGCGAGGGAGACAGCGAGGGAGACAGCGAGGGAGACTGCGAGGGACACAGCGAGAGAGAGCGCGTGAGACAGCGAGGGAGAAAGCGAGAGACACAGCGAGGGAGACAGCGAGAGAGACTGCGAGAGAGACAGCGAGAGAGACAGCGAGGGAGAAAGCGATGGAGACAGCGAGAGAGACAGCGAGGGAGAAAGCGAGAGAGACTGCGTGGGAGACAGCGAGGGAGACAGCGAGGGAGACAGCGAGGGAGACAGCGAGGGAGACAGCGCTGGAGACAGCGAGAGAGACTGCGAGAAGGACTGCGAGAGAGACAGCGAGGGAGAAAGCGAGAGCGACTTCGAGAGAGACTGCGAGGGAGACAGCGAGAGAGACTGTGAGGGAGACAGCGAGAGAGACTGCGAGGGAGACTGCGAGGGAGACTGCGAGGGAGACTGCGAGAGAGACTGCGAGAGTGACTTCGAGAGAGACTGCGAGGGAGACTGCGAGAGAGACTGTGAGAGAGACTGCGAGAGAGACTGCGAGAGGGATAGAGCGAGGGAGACAGCGAGGGAGACAGCGAGGGAGACAGCGAGAGAGAGAGCGAGGGAGACAGCGAGGGAGACAGCGAGGGAGACTGCGAGAGAGACTGCGAGAGAGACTGCGAGGGAGAGAGCGAGGGAGAAAGCGAGAGAGACTGTGAGGGAGACAGCGATAGAAACTGCGAGGGAGTCAGCGAGAGAGACAGCGAGAGAGACAGCGAGAGAGACAGTGAGGGAGACTGCGAGGGAGACTGCGAGGGAGACTGCGAGAGATACAGCGAGGGACAGAGCGAGGGAGACAGCGAGAGTACATTGAGAGAGACAGCGAGAGAGACTGCGAGAGAGACTGCCAGGGAGACGGCCAGGGAGACGGCCAGGGAGACGGCCAGGGAGACGGCCAGGGAGACGACGAGGGAGACGACGAGGGAGACGGCGAGGGAGACAGCGAGGGAGACAGCGAGGGAGACAGCGAGGGAGACAGCGAGGGAGACAGCGACAGTGACAGCGACAGAGACAGCGACAGAGACAGTGAGAGAGACTGCTATGGAGATAGCGAGAAAGACAGCCGGGGATACAGAGAGAGTGACTGCAAGGGAGACGGCGAGGGAGACGGCGAGGGAGACGGCGAGGGAGACGGCGAGGGAGACAGCGAGGGAGGCAGCGACAGAGACAGCGACAGAGACAGCGACAGAGACAGCGACAGAGACAGCGACAGAGACAGCGAGGGAGACAGCGAGGGAGACAGCGAGGGAGACAGCGAGGGAGACAGCGAGAGAGACTGCTATGGAGATAGCGAGAGAGACAGCCGGGGATACAGAGAGAGTGACTGCAAGGGAGACGGCGAGGGAGACGGCGAGGGAGACGGCGAGGGAGACGGCGAGGGAGACGGCGAGGGAGACAGCAAGGGACACAGCGAGGGACACAGCGAGGGAGACAGCGAGGGAGACAGCGAGGGAGACAGCGAGGGAGACAGCGACAGAGACAGCGACAGAGACAGCGACAGAGACAGTGAGAGAGACTGCTATGGAGATAGCGAGAAAGACAGCCGGGGATACAGAGAGAGTGACTGCAAGGGAGACGGCGAGGGAGACGGCGAGGGAGACGGCGAGGGAGATGGCGAGGGAGACAGCGAGGGAGGCAGCGAGGGAGGCAGCGACAGAGACAGCGACAGAGACAGCGACAGAGACAGCGACAGAGACAGCGACAGAGACAGCGAGGGAGACAGCGAGTGAGACAGCGAGGGAGACAGCGAGGGAGACAGCGAGAGAGACTGCTATGGAGATAGCGAGAGAGACAGCCGGGGATACAGAGAGAGTGACTGCAAGGGAGACGGCGAGGGAGACGGCGAGGGAGACAGCAAGGGACACAGCGAGGGACACAGCGAGGGACACAGCGAGGGACACAGCGAGGGACACAGCGAGGGAGACAGCGAGAGAGACTGCGAGAGAGAGCGCGTGAGACAGCGAGGGAGACAGCGAGGGAGAGAGCGAGGGAGAGAGCGAGAGACACAGCGAGAGAGACTGCAAGAGAGACTGCAAGAGAGACTGCAAGACAGACTGCAAGGGAGACTGCAAGGGAGACAGCGAGAGAGACAGCGAGAGAGGCAGCAAGGGAGAAAGCGAGAGACACAGCGAGAGAGACAGCGAGAGAGACAGCGAGGGAGAAAGCGATGGAGACAGCGAGAGAGACAGCGAGAGAGACAGCGAGAGAGACAGCGAGGGAGAAAGCGATCGAGACAGCGAGAGAGACAGCGAGAGAGACAGCGAGAGAGACTGCGTGGGAGACAGCGAGGGAGACAGCGCTGGAGACAGCGCTGGAGACAGTGAGGGAGACAGCGAGGGAGACAGCGCTGGAGACAGCGAGAGAGACTGCGAGAAGGAATGCGAGAAGGACTGCGAGAGAGACAGCGAGGGAGAAAGCGAGAGCGACTTCGAGAGAGACTGCGAGGGAGACAGCGAGAGAGACTGTGAGGGAAACAGCGAGGGAGACAGCGAGAGAGACTGCGAGGGAGACTGCGAGGGAGACTGCGAGGGAGACTGCGAGGGAGACTGCGAGAGAGACTGCGAGAGTGACTGCGAGGGAGACTGCGAGGGAGACTGCGAGGGAGACTGCGAGAGAGACTGTGAGAGAGACTGTGAGAGAGACTGTGAGAGAGACAGCGAGAGATACTGTGAGAGAGACTGCGAGCGAGACTGCGAGAGAGACTGCGAGAGAGACTGCGAGAGATACAGCGAGGGACAGAGCGAGGGAGACAGCGAGAGTACAGTGAGAGAGACAGCGAGAGAGACTGCGAGAGAGACTGCGAGGGAGACGGCCAGGGAGACGGCCAGGGAGACGGCCAGGGAGACGGCCAGGGAGACGGCGAGGGAGACAGCGAGGGAGACAGCGAGGGAGACAGCGAGGGAGACAGCGAGGGAGACAGCGACAGAGACAGCGACAGAGACAGCTATGGAGATAGCGAGAAAGACAGCCGGGGATACAGAGAGAGTGACTGCAAGGGAGACGGCGAGGGAGACGGCGAGGGAGACGGCGAGGGAGACGGCGAGGGAGACAGCGAGGGAGACAGCGAGGGAGACAGCGAGGGAGACTGCGAGGGACACAGCGAGAGAGAGCGCGTGAGACAGCGAGGGAGAAAGCGAGAGACACAGCGAGGGAGACAGCGAGAGAGACTGCGAGAGAGACAGCGAGAGAGACAGCGAGGGAGAAAGCAATGGAGACAGCGAGAGAGACAGCGAGGGAGAAAGCGATGGAGACGGCGAGAGAGACTGCGTGGGAGACAGCGAGGGAGACAGCGAGGGAGACAGCGAGGGAGACAGCGAGGGAGACAGCGAGGGAGACAGCGAGGGAGACAGCGAGAGAGACTGCGAGAAGGACTGCGAGAGAGACAGCGAGGGAGAAAGCGAGAGCGACTTCGAGAGAGACTGCGAGGGAGACAGCGAGAGAGACTGTGAGGGAGACAGCGAGAGAGACTGCGAGGGAGACTGCGAGGGAGACTGCGAGGGAGACTGCGACGGAGACTGCGAGAGAGACTGCGAGAGTGACTTCGAGAGAGACTGCGAGGGAGACTGCGAGAGAGACTGTGAGAGAGACTGCGAGAGAGACTGCGAGAGGGATAGAGCGAGGGAGACAGCGAGGGAGACAGCGAGGGAGACAGCGAGAGAGAGAGCGAGGGAGACAGCGAGGGAGACAGCGAGGGAGACTGCGAGAGAGACTGCGAGAGAGACTGCGAGGGAGAGAGCGAGGGAGAAAGCGAGAGAGTCTGCGAGGGAGACAGCGATAGAAACTGCGAGGGAGTCAGCGAGAGAGACAGCGAGAGAGACAGCGAGAGAGACAGTGAGGGAGACTGCGAGGGAGACTGCGAGGGAGACTGCGAGAGAGACTGTGAGAGAGACTGCGAGAGAGACTGCGAGAGAGACTGCGAGAGATACAGCGAGGGACAGAGCGAGGGAGACAGCGAGAGTACATTGAGAGAGACAGCGAGAGAGACTGCGAGAGAGACTGCGAGGGAGACGGCCAGGGAGACGGCCAGGGAGACGGCCAGGGAGACGGCCAGGGAGACGGCCAGGGAGACGACGAGGAAGACGACGAGGGAGACGGCGAGGGAGACGGCGAGGGAGACAGCGAGGGAGACAGCGAGGGAGACAGCGAGGGAGAAAGCGAGGGAGACAGCGACAGAGACAGCGACAGAGACAGCGACAGAGACAGTGAGAGAGACTGCTATGGAGATAGCGAGAAAGACAGCCGGGGATACAGAGAGAGTGACTGCAAGGGAGACGGCGAGGGAGACGGCGAGGGAGACGGCGAGGGAGACGGCGAGGGAGACGGCGAGGGAGACAGCGAGGGAGACTGCGAGGGACACAGCGAGAGAGAAAGCGAGAGACTGCAAGGGAGACAGCGAGAGTGGCAGCGAGAGAGACAGCGAGAGAGACAGCGAGGGAGAAAGCGATGGAGACAGCGAGAGAGACAGCGAGGGAGAAAGCGATGGAGACAGCGAGAGAGACTGCGTGGGAGACAGCGAGGGAGACAGCGAGGGAGACAGCGAGGGAGACAGCGAGGGAGACAGCGCTGGAGACAGCGAGAGAGACAGCGAGAGAGACTGCGAGGGAGACTGCGAGGGAGACTGCGAGGGAGACTGCGAGGGAGACTGCGAGGGAGACTGCGAGAGAGACTGCGAGAGAGACTGCGAGAGTGACTTCGAGAGAGACTGCGAGGGAGACTGCGAGAGAGACTGCGAGAGAGTCTGCGAGAGAGACTGCGAGAGGGATAGTGAGGGAGACAGCGAGGGAGACAGCGAGGGAGACAGCGAGGGAGACAGCGAGAGAGAGAGCGAGAGAGAGAGCGAGGGAGACAGCGAGGGAGACTGCGAGAGAGACTGCGAGAGAGACTGCGAGGGAGAGAGCGAGGGAGAAAGCGAGAGAGACTGCGAGGGAGACAGCGATAGAAACTGCGAGGGAGTCAGCGAGGGAGTCAGCGAGAGAGACAGCGAGAGAGACAGTGAGGGAGACAGCGAGGGAGACTGCGAGAGAGATGGAGAGAGAGACGGCGAGAGAGACTGCGAGAGAGACAGTGAGGGAGAGAGCGAGAGAGACTGCGAGGGAGACAGCGAGAGAGACAGCGAGAGAGACTGTGAGAGAGACTGCGAGAGAGACTGCGAGAGATACAGCGAGGGATAGAGTGAGTGAGACAGCGAGGGAGACAGCGAGAGTACATTGAGAGAGACAGCGAGAGAGACAGCGAGAGAGACTGCGAGAGAGACTGCGAGAGAGACTGCGAGAGAGACTGCGAGAGAGACTGCCAGGGAGACGGCCAGGGAGACGGCCAGGGAGACGGCCAGGGAGACTGCCAGGGAGACTGCCAGGGAGACTGCCAGGGAGACGGCGAGGGAGACTGCGAGGGAGACAGCGAGGGAGACAGCGAGGGAGACAGCGAGAGAGACTGCGAGAGAGAGCGCGTGAGACAGCGAGGGAGACAGCGAGGGAGAGAGCGAGGGAGAGAGCGCTGGAGACACAGCGAGGGAGACAGCGAGAGAGACAGCGAGAGAGACTGCAAGAGAGACTGCGAGAGAGACTGCGAGAGAGACTGCAAGGGAGAGAGCGAGAGAGACAGCGAGAGAGACAGCGAGGGAGACAGCGTGGGAGACTGCGTGGGAGACTGCGTGGGAGACTGCGTGGGAGACTGCGTGGGAGACTGCGTGGGAGACAGCGAGGGAGACAGCGAGGGAGACAGCGAGGGAGACAGCGCTGGAGACAGCGAGAGAGACTGCGAGAAGGACTGCGAGAAGGACTGCGAGAGAGACAGCGAGGGAGAAAGCGAGAGCGACTTCGAGAGAGACTGCGAGGGAGACAGCGAGAGAGACTGTGAGGGAAACAGCGAGGGAGACACCGAGAGAGACTGCGAGGGAGACTGCGAGGGAGACTGCGAGGGAGACTGCGAGGGAGACTGCGAGAGTGACTGCGAGAGTGACTGCGAGGGAGACTGCGAGGGAGACTGCGAGGGAGACTGCGAGAGAGACTGCGAGAGAGACAGCGAGAGAGACTGTGAGAGAGACTGCGAGAGATACAGCGAGGGATAGAGCGAGTGAGACAGCGAGGGAGACAGCGAGAGTACATTGAGAGAGACAGCGAGAGAGACTGCGAGGGAGAAAGCGAGAGAGACTGCGACAGAGACTGCGAGAGAGACTGCGAGAGAGACTGCGAGAGAGACTGCGAGGGAGAAAGCGAGAGAGACTGCGAGGGAGACTGCAAGTGAGACAGCGAGAGAGAGAGCGAGAGAGAGAGCGAGAGAGAGAGCGAGAGAGAAAGCGAGGGAGACAGCGAGGGAGACAGCGAGGGAGACAGCGAGGGAGACAGCGAGGGAGACTGCGAGAGAGACTGCGAGAGAGACAGCGAGGGAGAAAGCGAGAGCGACTGCGAGGGAGACTGCAAGTGAGACAGCGAGAGAGAGAGCGAGAGAGAGAGCGAGAGAGAAAGCGAGGGAGACAGCGAGGGAGACAGCGACAGAGACAGCGACAGAGACAGCGACAGAGACAGCGACAGAGACAGCGAGAGAGACTGCCGGGGATACAGAGAGAGTGACTGCAAGGGAGACGGCGAGGGAGACGGCGAGGGAGACAGCGAGGGAGACAGCGAGGGAGACAGCGAGGGAGACAGCGAGGGAGACAGCGAGGGAGACGGCGATTGAGATGGCGAGGGAGACGGCGAGAGAGAGAGCGAGAGAGAGAGCGAGAGAGAGAGCGAGGGAGAGAGCGAGGGAGAGAGCGAGGGAGACAGCGAGGGAGACAGCGAGGGAGACAGCGAGGGAGACAGCGAGGTAGACAGCGAGGTAGACAGCGAGAGAGACAGCGAGAGAGACTTCGAGAGACTGCGAGGGAGGCAGCGAGGGAGACAGCGAGGGAGACAGCTACAGAGCCTGTGAGAGAGACTGCGAGGGACACAGCGAGAGAGATCGCGTGAGACAGCGAGGGAGACAGCGAGGGAGATAGCGAGGGAGACTGCGAGAGAGACAGCGAGGGAGACAGCGAGGGAGACAGCGAGGGAGACAGCGAGGGAGACTGCAAGAGAGACTGCGAGGGAGACAGCGAGGGAGACAGCGAGAGAAACTGCGAGAGAAACTGCGAGGAAGACTGCGAGAGAGACTGCGAGGGAGACTGCGAGGGAGACTGCGAGGGAGACTGCGAGGGAGACTGCGAGGGAGAAAGCGAGAGAGACTGCGAGAGAGACTGCAAGGGAGACAGCGAGAGAGACAGCGAGGGAGACAGCGAGGGAGATAGCGAGAGAGACTGCGAGAGAGACTGCGAGAGAGACTGCGAGGGAGAAAGCGAGGGAGACTGTGAGGGAGACTGCGAGAGAGACTGCTATGGAGATAGTGAGAGAGACAGCGAGGGATACAGCGAGAGAGACTGCGAGAGTGACTGCGAGAGAAACTGCGAGAGAGACTGCTATGGAGATAGAGAGAGAGACAGCGAGGGATACAGCGATAGACACTGCGAGAGAGAATGCGAGGGAGACAGCGATTGAGACGGCGAGGGAGACGGCGAGAGAGAGAGCGAGAGAGAGAGCGAGAGAGCGAGAGAGAGAGCAAGAGAGAGAGCGAGAGAGAGAGCGAGGGAGACAGCGAGGGAGACTGCGTGGGAGACTGCGTGGGAGACTGCGTGGGAGACTGCGTGGGAGACAGCGCGGGAGACAGCGAGGGAGACAGCGAGGGAGACAGCGCTGGAGACAGCGAGAGAGACTGCGAGAAGGACTGCGAGAAGGACTGCGAGAAGGACTGCGAGAAGGACTGCGAGAGAGACAGCGAGGGAGAAAGCGAGAGCGACTTCGAGAGAGACTGCGAGGGAGACAGCGAGAGAGACTGTGAGGGAAACAGCGAGGGAGACAGCGAGAGAGACTGCGAGGGAGACTGCGAGGGAGACTGCGAGGGAGACTGCGAGGGAGACTGCGAGAGTGACTGCGAGCGTGTCTGCGAGAGTGACTGCGAGGGAGACTGCGAGGTAGACTGCGAGGGAGACTGCGAGAGAGACTGCGAGAGAGACAGTGAGAGAGACTGTGAGAGAGACTGCGAGAGATACAGCGAGGGATAGAGCCAGTGAGACAGCGAGGGAGACAGCGAGAGTACATTGAGAGAGACAGCGAGAGGGACTGCGAGGGAGAAAGCGAGAGAGACTGCGAGAGAGACTGCGAGAGAGACTGCGAGAGAGACTGCGAGGGAGAAAGCGAGAGAGACTGCGAGGGAGACTGCAAGTGAGACAGCGAGAGAGACAGCGAGAGAGAGAGCGAGAGAGAGAGCGAGAGAGAAAGCGAGGGAGACAGCGAGGGAGACAGCGAGGGAGACAGCGAGGGAGACTGCGAGAGAGACTGCGAGAGAGACTGCGAGGGAGAAAGCGAGAGAGACTGCGAGGGAGACTGCAAGTGAGACAGCGAGAGAGAGAGCGAGAGAGAGAGCGAGAGAGAAAGCGAGGGAGACAGCGAGGGAGACAGCGAGGGAGACAGCGACAGAGACAGCGACAGAGACAGCGACAGAGACAGCGACAGAGACAGCGAAAGAGACTGCTATGGAGATAGCGAGAGAGACAGCCGGGGATACAGAGAGAGTGACTGCAAGGGAGACGGCGAGGGAGACGGCGAGGGAGACAGCGAGGGAGACAGTGAGGGAGACAGCGAGGGAGACAGCGAGGGAGACAACGAGGGAGACGGTGATTGAGATGGCGAGGGAGACGGCGAGAGAGAGAGCGAGAGAGAGAGCGAGAGAGAGAGCGAGGGAGAGAGCGAGGGAGAGAGCGAGGGAGACAGCGAGGGAGACAGCGAGGGAGACAGCGAGGGAGACAGCGAGGTAGACAGCGAGGTAGACAGCGAGAGAGACAGCGAGAGAGACTTCGAGAGACTGCGAGGGAGGCAGCGAGGGAGACAGCGAGGGAGACAGCGACAGAGCCTGTGAGAGAGACTGCGAGGGACACAGCGAGAGAGACTGCGAGGGAGACAACGAGAGAGAATGCGAGAGAGATCGCGTGAGACAGCGAGGGAGACAGCGAGGGAGATAGCGAGGGAGACTGTGAGAGAGACAGCGAGGGAGACAGCGAGGGAGACAGCGAGGGAGACAGCGAGGGAGACTGCAAGAGAGACTGCGAGGGAGACAGCGAGGGAGACAGCGAGAGAAACTGCGAGTGAAACTGCGAGGAAGACTGCGAGAGAGACTGCGAGGGAGACTGCGAGGGAGACTGCGAGGGAGAAAGCGAGAGAGACTGCGAGAGAGACTGCAAGGGAGACAGCGAGAGAGACAGCGAGGGAGATAGCGAGGGAGATAGCGAGAGAGACTGCGAGAGAGACTGCGAGAGAGACTGCGAGAGAGACTGCGAGGGAGACAGCGAGGGAGACTGTGAGGGAGACTGCGAGAGAGACTGCTATGGAGATAGTGAGAGAGACAGCGAGGGATACAGCGAGAGAGACTGCGAGAGTGACTGCGAGAGAAACTGCGAGAGAGACTGCTATGGAGATAGTGAGAGAGACAGCGAGGGATACAGCGATAGACACTGCGAGAGAGAATGCGAGGGAGACAGCGATTGAGACGGCGAGGGAGACGGCGAGAGAGAGAGCGAGAGAGAGCGAGAGAGAGAGCGAGAGAGCGAGAGAGAGAGCGAGAGAGAGAGCGAGAGAGAGAGCGAGGGAGACAGCGAGGGAGACAGCGAGAGAGACAGCGAGGGAGATAGCGAGGGAGATAGCGAGAGAGACTGCGAGAGAGACTGCGAGAGAGACTGCGAGAGAGACTGTGAGGGAGACAGCGAGGCAGACTGCGAGAGAGACTGCGAGAGGGACTGCGAGAGGGACTGCGAGAGAGAAAGCGAGAGAGAAAGCGAGAGAGAAAGCCAGAGAGTGCGAGGGAGACAGCGAGGGAGACAGCGAGAGAGAATGCGAGAGAGACTGAGAGAGAGACTGAGAGAGAGACATCGAGAGAGACATCGAGAGAGACAGCGAAAGAGAATGTGAGAGAGACTGCGAGAGAGACATCCAGGGTGACTTCGAGGGAGACTTCGAGGGAGACTGCGAGGGAGACAGCGAGAGAGACTGAGAGAGACAGCGAGAGACAGCGAGAGAGACTGAGAGAGACAGCGAGGGAGACAGCGAGGGAGACAGCGAGGGAGACTTCGAGGGAGACTGCGAGGGAGACAGCGAGAGAGTCTGCGAGGGAGAGAGCGAGGGAGAAAGCGAGAGAGACTGCGAGAGAGACTGCGAGGGAGACAGCGATAGAGACTGCGAGGGAGACAGCGAGAGAGACTGCGAGGGAGACAGCGAGAGAGACTGCGAGGGAGACTGCGAGAGAGACTGCGAGAGAGACTGTGCGAGAGACTGCGAGGGAGACAGCAAGAGAGAATGTGAGGGAGACAGCGAGGGAGACAGCGAGAGACACTGCGAGAGAGACAGCGAGAGAGACTGCGAGGGAGAAAGCGAGAGAAACTGCGAGAGAGACTGCTATGGAGATAGTGAGAGAGACAGCGACGGATACAGCGATAGACACTGCGAGAGAGAATGCGAGGGAGACAGCGATTGAGATGGCGAGGGAGACGGCGAGAGAGAGAGCGAGAGAGAGAGCGAGAGAGAGAGCGAGGGAGAGAGCGAGGGAGAGAGCGAGGGAGACAGCGAGGGAGACAGCGAGGGAGACAGCGAGGGAGACAGCTAGTGAGACAGCGAGGTAGACAGCGAGGTAGACAGCGAGAGAGACAGCGAGAGAGACTTCGAGAGACTGCGAGGGAGGCAGCGAGGGAGACAGCGACAGAGCCTGTGTGAGAGACTGCGAGGGACACAGCGAGAGAGACTGCGAGGGAGACAACGAGAGAGAATGCGAGAGAGATCGCGTGAGACAGCGAGGGAGACAGCGAGGGAGATAGCGAGGGAGACTGCGAGAGAGACAGCGAGGGAGACAGCGAGGGAGACAGCGAGGGAGACAGCGAGGGAGACAGCGAGGGAGACTGCAAGAGAGACTGCGAGGGAGACAGCGAGGGAGACAGCGAGAGAAACTGCGAGAGAAACTGCGAGGAAGACTGCGAGAGAGACTGCGAGGGAGACTGCGAGGGAGACTGCGAGGGAGAAAGCGAGAGAGACTGCGAGAGAGACTGCAATGGAGACAGCGAGAGAGACAGCGAGGGAGATAGCGAGGGAGATAGCGAGAGAGACTGCGAGAGAGACTGCGAGAGAGACTGCGAGAGAGACTGCGAGGGAGACAGCGAGGGAGACTGTGAGGGAGACTGCGAGAGAGACTGCTATGGAGATAGCGAGAGAGACAGCGAGGGATACAGCGAGAGAGACTGCGAGAGTGACTGCGAGAGAAACTGCGAGAGAAACTGCGAGAGAGACTGCTATGGAGATAGTGAGAGAGACAGCGAGGGATACAGCGATAGACACTGCGAGAGAGAATGCGAGGGAGACAGCGATTGAGACGGCGAGGGAGACGGCGAGGTAGACAGCGAGAGAGAGAGCGAGAGAGACAGCGAAAGAGACTTCGAGAGAGACTGCGAGGGAGGCAGCGAGGGAGACAGCGAGGGAGACAGCAAGGGAGACAGCGACAGAGACAGCGACAGAGCCTGTGAGAGAGACTGCGAGGGACACAGCGAGAGAGACTGCGAGGGAGACAACGAGAGAGAATGCGAGAGAGATCGCGTGAGACAGCGAGGGAGACAGCGAGGGAGACAGCGAGGGAGAGAGCGAGAGACACAGCGAGGGAGACAGCGAGAGAGACTGCAAGAGAGACTGCAAGAGAGACTGCAAGAGAGACTGCAAGGGAGAGAGCGAGAGAGACAGCGAGAGAGACAGCGAGAGAGACAGCGAGAGAGACAGCGAGAGAGACTGCGAGAGAGACTGTGAGGGAGACTGTGAGAGAGACTGCTATGGAGATAGCGAGAGAGACAGCGAGGGATACAGCGAGAGAGACTGCGAGAGAGACTGCGAGAGAAACTGCGAGAGAGACTGCTATGGAGATAGTGAGAGAGACAGCGAGGGATACAGCGATAGACACTGCGAGAGAGAATGCGAGGGAGACAGCGAGGGAGACAGCGAGGGAGACAGCGAGGGAGACAGCGAGTGAGACAGCGAGGTAGACAGCGAGGTAGACAGCGAGAGAGACAGCGAGAGAGACTTCGAGAGACTGCGAGGGAGGCAGCGAGGGAGACAGCGAGGGAGACAGCGACAGAGCCTGTGTGAGAGACTGCGAGGGACACAGCGAGAGAGACTGCGAGGGAGACAACGAGAGAGAATGCGAGAGAGATCGCGTGAGACAGCGAGGGAGACAGCGAGGGAGATAGCGAGGGAGACTGCGAGAGAGACAGCGAGGGAGACAGCGAGGGAGACAGCGAGGGAGACAGCGAGGGAGACAGCGAGGGAGACTGCAAGAGAGACTGCGAGGGAGACAGCGAGGGAGACAGCGAGAGAAACTGCGAGAGAAACTGCGAGGAAGACTGCGAGAGAGACTGCGAGGGAGACTGCGAGGGAGACTGCGAGGGAGACTGCGAGGGAGAAAGCGAGAGAGACTGCGAGAGAGACTGCAAGAGAGACAGCGAGAGAGACAGCGAGGGAGATAGCGAGGGAGATAGCGAGAGAGACTGTGAGAGAGACTGCGAGAGAGACTGCGAGAGAGACTGCGAGGGAGACAGCGAGGGAGACTGTGAGGGAGACTGCGAGAGAGACTGCTATGGAGATAGCGAGAGAGACAGCGAGGGATACAGCGAGAGAGACTGTGAGAGTGACTGCGAGAGAAACTGCGAGAGAAACTGCGAGAGAGACTGCTATGGAGATAGTGAGAGAGACAGCGAGGGATACAGCGATAGACACTGCGAGAGAGAATGCGAGGGAGACAGCGATTGAGACGGCGAGGGAGACGGCGAGGTAGACAGCGAGAGAGAGAGCGAGAGAGACAGCGAAAGAGACTTCGAGAGAGACTGCGAGGGAGGCAGCGAGGGAGACAGCGAGGGAGACAGCAAGGGAGACAGCGACAGAGACAGCGACAGAGCCTGTGAGAGAGACTGCGAGGGACACAGCGAGAGAGACTGCGAGGGAGACAACGAGAGAGAATGCGAGAGAGATCGCGTGAGACAGCGAGGGAGACAGCGAGGGAGACAGCGAGGGAGAGAGCGAGAGACACAGCGAGGGAGACAGCGAGAGAGACTGCAAGAGAGACTGCAAGAGAGACTGCAAGAGAGACTGCAAGGGAGAGAGCGAGAGAGACAGCGAGAGAGACAGCGAGAGAGACAGCGAGAGAGACTGCGAGAGAGACTGTGAGGGAGACTGTGAGAGAGACTGCTATGGAGATAGCGAGAGAGACAGCGAGGGATACAGCGAGAGAGACTGCGAGAGAGACTGCGAGAGAAACTGCGAGAGAGACTGCTATGGAGATAGTGAGAGAGACAGCGAGGGATACAGCGATAGACACTGCGAGAGAGAATGCGAGGGAGACAGCGATTGAGACGGCGAGGGAGACGGCGAGAGAGAGAGCGAGAGAGAGAGCGAGGGAGACAGCGAGGGAGACAGCGAGGGAGACAGCGAGGGAGACAGCGAGGGAGACTGCAAGAGAGACTGCAAGAGAGACTGCGAGGGAGACAGCGAGGGAGACAGCGAGGGAGACAGCGAGAGAAACTGCGAGGAAGACTGCGAGAGAGACTGCGAGAGAGACTGCGAGAGAGACTGCGAGAGAGACTGCGAGAGAGACTGCGAGGGAGAAAGCGAGAGAGACTGCGAGAGAGACTGCGAGAGAGACTGCGAGAGAGACTGCGAGAGAGAAAGCGAGAGAGACTGCGAGGGAGACTGCAAGGGAGACAGCGAGAGAGACAGCGAGGGAGATAGCGAGGGAGATAGCGAGAGAGACTGCGAGGGAGACAGCGAGGGAGACTGTGAGGGAGACTGCGAGAGAGACTGCTATGGAGATAGCGAGAGAGACAGCGAGGGATACAGCGAGAGAGACTGCGAGAGTGACTGCGAGGGAGATGGCGAGGGAGACGGCGAGGGCGACGGCGAGAGAGAGAGCGAGAGAGACAGCGAGGGAGACAGCGAGAGAGACTTCGAGAGAGACTTCGAGAGAGACTGCGAGGGAGACGGCGAGAGAGACAGCGAGAGAGGCAGCGAGAGAGACTGTGAGGGAGACTGTGAGGGAGACAGCGAGAGAGACAGCGAGAGAGACTGCGAGAGAGACTGCGAGAGAGACTGCGAGAGAGACAGTGAGAGGGACTGCGAGAGAGAAAGCCAGAGAGTGCGAGGGAGACAGCGAGGGAGACAGCGAGAGAGAATGCGAGAGAGACTGAGAGAGAGACTGAGAGGGAGACAGCGAGGGAGACAGCGAGGGAGACAACGAGAGAGACATCGAGAGAGACTGAGAGGGAGACATCCAGGGTGACTGCGAGGGAGACAGCGAGAGAGACTGTGAGGGAGACAGCGAGGGAGACTGTGAGGGAGACTGCGAGAGAGACTGCTATGGAGATAGCGAGAGAGACATCGAGGGAGACAGCGAGAGAGACTTCGAGAGAGACGGCGAGATAGACAGCGAGAGAGACTGCGAGGGAGACGGCGAGAGAGACAGCGAGAGAGACAGCGAGAGATACTGCGAGGGAGGCAGCGAGGGAGACAGCGAGGGAGACAGCGAGGGAGACAGCGAGGGAGACAGCGAGAGAGACTGCGAGAGAGACTGCGAGAGCGACTGCGAGAGCGACTGCGAGAGCGACTGCGAGAGCGACTGCTAGGGAGACAGCGAGGGAGACAGCGAGGGAGACAGCGAGGGAGACAGCGAGGGAGACAGCGAGGGAGACAGCGAGAGAGACTGCGAGAGAGACTGCGAGAGCGACTGCGAGAGCGACTGCGAGAGCGACTGCGAGAGCGACTGCTAGGGAGACAGCGAGGGAGACAGCGAGGGAGACAGCGAGGGAGACAGCGAGGGAGACAGCGAGAGAAACTGCGAGGAAGACAGCGAGAGAGACTGCGAGAGAGACGGCAAGGGAGACAGTGAGGGAGACTGCGAGGGAGAGAGCGAGGGACACAGCGAGGGAGACAGCGAGGGAGACAGCGAGGGAGACAGCGAGGGAGACAGCCAGGGAGACAGCGAGAGAGACTGCAAGAGAGACTGCGAGGGAGACAGCGAGAGAGACATCGAGAGAGACAGCAAGAGAGACAGCGAGAGAGACAGCGAGAGAGACAGCGAGGGAGAAAGCGAGGGAGACAGCGAGAGAGACTGCGAGAGAGACTGCGAGAGAGACTGCGAGAGAGACAGCGAGGGAGAAAGCGAGAGAGACTGCGAGAGAGACTGCGAGGGAGAAAGCGAGAGAGACTGCGAGAGAGACTGCAAGGGAGACAGCGAGAGAGACAGCGAGGGAGATAGTGAGGGAGACAGCGAGAGAGACTGCGAGAGAGACTGCGAGAGAGACTGCGAGAGAGACTGCGAGGGAGACAGCGAGGGAGACAGCGAGGGAGACTGTGAGGGAGACTGCGAGAGAGACTGCTATGGAGATAGCGAGAGAGACAGCGAGGGATACAGCGAGAGAGACTGCGAGAGTGACTGCGAGGGAGACGGCGAGGGAGACGGCGAGGGCGACGGCGAGAGAGAGAGCGAGAGAGAGAGCGAGAGAGAGAGCGAGAGAGAGAGCGAGAGAGACTTCGAGAGAGACTGCGAGGGAGACGGCGAGAGAGACAGCGAGAGAGGCAGCGAGAGAGACGGTGAGGGAGACTGTGAGGGAGACAGCGAGAGAGACAGTGAGAGGGACTGCGAGAGAGAAAGCGAGAGAGAAAGCCAGAGAGAAAGCCAGAGAGTGCGAGGGAGACAGCGAGGGAGACAGCGAGAGAGAATGCGAGAGAGACTGAGAGAGAGACTGAGAGAGAGACTGAGAGAGAGACTGAGAGGGAGACTGAGAGGGAGACTGAGAGGGAGACAGCGAGGGAGACAGCGAGGGAGACAGTGAGGGAGACAGCGAGGGAGACAGCGAGGGAGACAAGGAGAGAGACATCGAGAGAGACAGCGAAAGAGAATGCGAGAGAGACTGCAAGAGAGACATCCAGGGTGACTGCGAGGGAGACAGCAAGAGAGACTGTGAGGGAGACAGCGAGGGAGACTGTGAGGGAGACTGCGAGAGAGACTGCTATGGAGATAGCGAGAGAGACAGCGAGGGATACAGCGAGAGAAACTGCGAGACAGACTGCGAGGGAGACGGCGAGAGAGACAGCGAGAGAGACTGTGAGGGAGACTGTGAGGGAGACAGCGAGAGAGACTGCGAGAGAGACTGCGAGAGAGATAGTGAGAGGGACTGCGAGAGAGAAAGCCAGAGAGTGCGAGGGAGACAGCGAGGGAGACAGCGAGAGAGAATGCGAGAGAGACTGAGAGAGAGACTGAGAGGGAGACAGCGAGGGAGACAGCGAGAGAGACATCGAGAGAGACATCGAGAGAGACTGAGAGGGAGACATCCAGGGTGACTGCGAGGGAGACAGCGAGAGAGACTGTGAGGGAGACAGCGAGGGAGACAACGAGAGAGACAACGAGAGAGACAGCGAAAGAGAATGCGAGAGAGACTGCGAGGGAGACAGCGAGAGAGTCTGCGAGGGAGAGAGCGAGGGAGAAAGCGAGAGAGACTGCGAGAGAGACTGTGAGGGAGACAGCGATAGAGACAGCGATAGAGACTGCGAGGGAGACAGTGAGAGAGACTGCGAGAGAGACTGCGAGGGAGACTGCGAGGGAGACTGCGAGGGAGACTGCGAGGGAGACTGCGAGGGAGACAGCGAAAGAGACTGTGAGGGAGACAGCGAGGGAGACAGCGAGGGAGACAGCGAGAGAGACTGCGAGAGAGACTGCGAGGGAGACTGCGAGGGAGACTGCGAGGGAGACTGCGAGAGAGACTGCGAGAGAGACTGCGAGAGAGACTGCGAGGGAGACAGCGAGAGAGAATGCGAGGGAGAAAGCGAGAGAAACTGCGAGAGAGACTGCTAGGGAAATAGCGAGAGAGACAGCGAGGGATACAGCGAGAGACACTGCGAGAGAGACTGCGAGGGAGACGGCGAGAGTGAGAGCGAGAGAGACAGCGAGGGAGACAGCGAGGGAGACAGCGAGGGAGACAGCGAGAGAGACTTCGAGAGATACTGCGAGGGAGGCAGCGAGGGAGACAGCGAGGGAGTCAGCGAGGGAGACAGCGAGAGAGACTGCGAGAGAGACTGCGAGAGAGACTGCGAGAGCGACTGCGAGAGCGACTGCTAGGGAGACAGCGAGGGAGGCAGCGAGGGAGACAGCGAGGGAGACAGCGAGGGAGACAGCGAGGGAGACAGCGAGAGAAACTGTGAGGAAGACAGCGAGAGAGACTGCGAGAGAGACGGCAAGGGAGACAGTGAGGGAGACTGCGAGGGAGAGAGCGAGGGACACAGCGAGGGAGACAGCGAGGGAGACAGCGAGGGAGACAGCGAGGGAGACAGCGAGGGAGACAGCGAGAGAGACTGCAAGAGAGACTGCGAGGGAGACAGCGAGAGAGACAGCGAGAGAGACAGCAAGAGAGACAGCGAGAGAGACAGCGAGAGAGACAGCGAGGGAGAAAGCGAGGGAGAAAGCGAGGGAGACAGCGAGAGAGACTGCGAGAGAGACTGCGAGGGAGAAAGCGAGAGAGACTGCGAGAGAGACTGCAAGGGAGACAGCGAGAGAGACAGCGAGGGAGATAGCGAGGGAGACAGCGAGAGAGACTGCGAGAGAGACTGCGAGAGAGACTGCGAGAGAGACTGCGAGAGAGACTGCGAGGGAGACAGCGAGGGAGACAGCGAGGGAGACTGTGAGGGAGACTGCGAGAGAGACTGCTATGGAGATAGCGAGAGAGACAGCGAGGGATACAGCGAGAGAGACTGCGAGAGTGACTGCGAGGGAGACGGCGAGGGAGACGGCGAGGGCGACGGCGAGAGAGAGAGCGAGAGAGAGAGCGAGAGAGAGCGCGAGAGAGAGAGCGAGGGAGACAGCGAGAGAGACTTCGAGAGAGACTGCGAGGGAGACGGCGAGAGAGGCAGCGAGAGAGGCAGTGAGAGAGATGGTGAGGGAGACTGTGAGGGAGACAGCGAGAGAGACAGTGAGAGGGACTGCGAGAGAGAAAGCGAGAGAGAAAGCCAGAGAGAAAGCCAGAGAGTGCGAGGGAGACAGCGAGGGAGACAGCGAGAGAGAATGCGAGAGAGACTGAGAGAGAGACTGAGAGAGAGACTGAGAGAGAGACTGAGAGGGAGACTGAGAGGGAGACTGAGAGGGAGACTGAGAGGGAGACAGCGAGAGAGACTGAGAGAGACAGCGAGAGACAGCGAGAGAGACAGCGAGGGAGACAGCGAGGGAGACAGCGAGGGAGACTGCGAGGGAGACTGCGAGGGAGACAGCGAGAGAGTCTGCAAGGGAGAGAGCGAGGGAGAAAGCGAGAGAGACTGCGAGAGAGACTGCGAGGGAGACAGCGATAGAGACTGCGAGGGAGACAGCGAGAGAGACAGCGAGAGAGACTGCGAGGGAGACAGCGAGAGAGACTGCGAGGGAGACTGCGAGAGAGACTGCGAGAGAGACTCTGCGAGAGACTGCGAGGGAGACAGCAAGAGAGACTGTGAGGGAGACAGCGAGGGAGACAGCGAGGGAGACAGCGAGAGAGACTGCGAGGGAGACAGCGAGGGAGACGGTGAGAGCGACAGCGAGAGAGACAGCGAGGGAGACAGCGAGAGAGACTTCGAGAGAGACTGCGAGGGAGACGGCGAGAGAGACAGCGAGAGAGACAGCGAGAGAGACAGCGAGAGAGACTGTGAGGGAGACTGTGAGGGAGACAGCGAGAGAGACTGCGAGAGAGACTGCGAGAGAGACTGCGAGAGAGACTGCGAGAGAGATAGTGAGAGGGACTGCGAGAGAGAAAGCCAGAGAGTGCGAGGGAGACAGCGAGGGAGACAGCGAGAGAGAATGCGAGAGAGACTGAGAGAGAGACTGAGAGGGAGACAGCGAGGGAGACAGCGAGAGAGACATCGAGAGAGACATCGAGAGAGACTGAGAGGGAGACATCCAGGGAGACAGCGAGAGAGACTGTGAGGGAGACAGCGAGGGAGACAACGAGAGAGACAACGAGAGGGACAGCGAAAGAGAATGCGAGAGAGACTGCGAGGGAGACAGCGAGAGAGTCTGCGAGGGAGAGAGCGAGGGAGAAAGCGAGAGAGACTGCGAGAGAGACTGCGAGGGAGACAGCGATAGAGACAGCGATAGAGACTGCGAGGGAGACAGTGAGAGAGACTGCGAGAGAGACTGCGAGGGAGACTGCGATGGAGACTGCGAGGGAGACTGCGAGGGAGACAGCGAAAGAGACTGTGAGGGAGACAGCGAGGGAGACAGCGAGGGAGACTGCGAGAGAGACTGTGAGGGAGACTGTGAGAGAGACTGCTATGGAGATAGCGAGAGAGACAGCGAGGGATACAGCGAGAGAGACTGCGAGAGAGACTGCGAGAGAAACTGCGAGAGAGACTGCTATGGAGATAGTGAGAGAGACAGCGAGGGATACAGCGATAGACACTGCGAGAGAGAATGCGAGGGAGACAGCGATTGAGACGGCGAGGGAGACGGCGAGAGAGAGAGCGAGAGAGAGAGCGAGAGAGAGAGCGAGGGAGACAGCGAGGGAGACAGCGAGGGAGACAGCGAGGGAGACAGCGAGGGAGACAGCGAGGGAGACTGCAAGAGAGACTGCAAGAGAGACTGCGAGGGAGACAGCGAGGGAGACAGCGAGGGAGACAGCGAGAGAAACTGCGAGGAAGACTGCGAGAGAGACTGCGAGAGAGACTGCGAGAGAGACTGCGAGAGAGACTGCGAGAGAGACTGCGAGGGAGAAAGCGAGAGAGACTGCGAGAGAGACTGCGAGAGAGACTGCGAGAGAGAAAGCGAGAGAGACTGCGAGGGAGACTGCAAGGGAGACAGCGAGGGAGACAGCGAGGGAGATAGCGAGGGAGATAGCGAGAGAGACTGCGAGGGAGACAGCGAGGGAGACTGTGAGGGAGACTGCGAGAGAGACTGCTATGGAGATAGCGAGAGAGACAGCGAGGGATACAGCGAGAGAGACTGCGAGAGTGACTGCGAGGGAGATGGCGAGGGAGACGGCGAGGGCGACGGCGAGAGTGAGAGCGAGAGAGACAGCGAGGGAGACAGCGAGAGAGACTTCGAGAGAGACTTCGAGAGAGACTGCGAGGGAGACGGCGAGAGAGACAGCGAGAGAGGCAGCGAGAGAGACTGTGAGGGAGACTGTGAGGGAGACAGCGAGAGAGACAGCGAGAGAGTCTGCGAGGGAGAGAGCGAGGGAGAAAGCGAGAGAGACTGCGAGAGAGACTGTGAGGGAGACAGCGATAGAGACAGCGATAGAGACTGCGAGGGAGACAGTGAGAGAGACTGCGAGAGAGACTGCGAGGGAGACTGTGAGGGAGACTGCGAGGGAGACTGCGAGGGAGACAGCGAAAGAGACTGTGAGGGAGACAGCGAGGGAGACAGCGAGGGAGACAGCGAGAGAGACTGCGAGAGAGACTGCGAGGGAGACTGCGAGGGAGACTGCGAGGGAGACTGCGAGAGAGACTGCGAGAGAGACTGCGAGAGAGACTGCGAGGGAGACAGCGAGAGAGAATGCGAGGGAGAAAGCGAGAGAAACTGCGAGAGAGACTGCTAGGGAAATAGCGAGAGAGACAGCGAGGGATACAGCGAGAGACACTGCGAGAGAGACTGCGAGGGAGACGGCGAGAGAGAGAGCGAGAGAGACAGCGAGGGAGACAGCGAGGGAGACAGCGAGGGAGACAGCGAGAGAGACTTCGAGAGATACTGCGAGGGAGGCAGCGAGGGAGACAGCGAGGGAGTCAGCGAGGGAGACAGCGAGAGAGACTGCGAGAGAGACTGCGAGAGAGACTGCGAGAGCGACTGCGAGAGCGACTGCTAGGGAGACAGCGAGGGAGGCAGCGAGGGAGACAGCGAGGGAGACAGCGAGGGAGACAGCGAGGGAGACAGCGAGAGAAACTGTGAGGAAGACAGCGAGAGAGACTGCGAGAGAGACGGCAAGGGAGACAGTGAGGGAGACTGCGAGGGAGAGAGCGAGGGACACAGCGAGGGAGACAGCGAGGGAGACAGCGAGGGAGACAGCGAGGGAGACAGCGAGGGAGACAGCGAGAGAGACTGCAAGAGAGACTGCGAGGGAGACAGCGAGAGAGACAGCGAGAGAGACAGCAAGAGAGACAGCGAGAGAGACAGCGAGAGAGACAGCGAGGGAGAAAGCGAGGGAGAAAGCGAGGGAGACAGCGAGAGAGACTGCGAGAGAGACTGCGAGGGAGAAAGCGAGAGAGACTGCGAGAGAGACTGCAAGGGAGACAGCGAGAGAGACAGCGAGGGAGATAGCGAGGGAGACAGCGAGAGAGACTGCGAGAGAGACTGCGAGAGAGACTGCGAGAGAGACTGCGAGAGAGACTGCGAGGGAGACAGCGAGGGAGACAGCGAGGGAGACTGTGAGGGAGACTGCGAGAGAGACTGCTATGGAGATAGCGAGAGAGACAGCGAGGGATACAGCGAGAGAGACTGCGAGAGTGACTGCGAGGGAGACGGCGAGGGAGACGGCGAGGGCGACGGCGAGAGAGAGAGCGAGAGAGAGAGCGAGAGAGAGCGCGAGAGAGAGAGCGAGGGAGACAGCGAGAGAGACTTCGAGAGAGACTGCGAGGGAGACGGCGAGAGAGGCAGCGAGAGAGGCAGTGAGAGAGATGGTGAGGGAGACTGTGAGGGAGACAGCGAGAGAGACAGTGAGAGGGACTGCGAGAGAGAAAGCGAGAGAGAAAGCCAGAGAGAAAGCCAGAGAGTGCGAGGGAGACAGCGAGGGAGACAGCGAGAGAGAATGCGAGAGAGACTGAGAGAGAGACTGAGAGAGAGACTGAGAGAGAGACTGAGAGGGAGACTGAGAGGGAGACTGAGAGGGAGACTGAGAGGGAGACAGCGAGAGAGACTGAGAGAGACAGCGAGAGACAGCGAGAGAGACAGCGAGGGAGACAGCGAGGGAGACAGCGAGGGAGACTGCGAGGGAGACTGCGAGGGAGACAGCGAGAGAGTCTGCAAGGGAGAGAGCGAGGGAGAAAGCGAGAGAGACTGCGAGAGAGACTGCGAGGGAGACAGCGATAGAGACTGCGAGGGAGACAGCGAGAGAGACAGCGAGAGAGACTGCGAGGGAGACAGCGAGAGAGACTGCGAGGGAGACTGCGAGAGAGACTGCGAGAGAGACTCTGCGAGAGACTGCGAGGGAGACAGCAAGAGAGACTGTGAGGGAGACAGCGAGGGAGACAGCGAGGGAGACAGCGAGAGAGACTGCGAGGGAGACAGCGAGGGAGACGGTGAGAGCGACAGCGAGAGAGACAGCGAGGGAGACAGCGAGAGAGACTTCGAGAGAGACTGCGAGGGAGACGGCGAGAGAGACAGCGAGAGAGACAGCGAGAGAGACAGCGAGAGAGACTGTGAGGGAGACTGTGAGGGAGACAGCGAGAGAGACTGCGAGAGAGACTGCGAGAGAGACTGCGAGAGAGACTGCGAGAGAGATAGTGAGAGGGACTGCGAGAGAGAAAGCCAGAGAGTGCGAGGGAGACAGCGAGGGAGACAGCGAGAGAGAATGCGAGAGAGACTGAGAGAGAGACTGAGAGGGAGACAGCGAGGGAGACAGCGAGAGAGACATCGAGAGAGACATCGAGAGAGACTGAGAGGGAGACATCCAGGGAGACAGCGAGAGAGACTGTGAGGGAGACAGCGAGGGAGACAACGAGAGAGACAACGAGAGGGACAGCGAAAGAGAATGCGAGAGAGACTGCGAGGGAGACAGCGAGAGAGTCTGCGAGGGAGAGAGCGAGGGAGAAAGCGAGAGAGACTGCGAGAGAGACTGCGAGGGAGACAGCGATAGAGACAGCGATAGAGACTGCGAGGGAGACAGTGAGAGAGACTGCGAGAGAGACTGCGAGGGAGACTGCGAGGGAGACTGCGAGGGAGACTGCGAGGGAGACAGCGAAAGAGACTGTGAGGGAGACAGCGAGGGAGACAGCGAGGGAGACTGCGAGAGAGACTGTGAGGGAGACTGTG
Source organism: Heterodontus francisci (assembly GCF_036365525.1). Lineage (NCBI taxonomy): Eukaryota > Metazoa > Chordata > Chondrichthyes > Heterodontiformes > Heterodontidae > Heterodontus > Heterodontus francisci. The sequence goes on along the minus strand of NC_090385.1, from coordinate 107,798,272 downwards.
AGAGAGACTGCTATGGAGATAGCGAGAGAGACAGCGAGGGATACAGCGAGAGAGACTGCGAGAGAGACTGCGAGAGAAACTGCGAGAGAGACTGCTATGGAGATAGTGAGAGAGACAGCGAGGGATACAGCGATAGACACTGCGAGAGAGAATGCGAGGGAGACAGCGATTGAGACGGCGAGGGAGACGGCGAGAGAGAGAGCGAGAGAGAGAGCGAGAGAGAGAGCGAGGGAGACAGCGAGGGAGACAGCGAGGGAGACAGCGAGGGAGACAGCGAGGGAGACAGCGAGGGAGACTGCAAGAGAGACTGCAAGAGAGACTGCGAGGGAGACAGCGAGGGAGACAGCGAGGGAGACAGCGAGAGAAACTGCGAGGAAGACTGCGAGAGAGACTGCGAGAGAGACTGCGAGAGAGACTGCGAGAGAGACTGCGAGAGAGACTGCGAGGGAGAAAGCGAGAGAGACTGCGAGAGAGACTGCGAGAGAGACTGCGAGAGAGAAAGCGAGAGAGACTGCGAGGGAGACTGCAAGGGAGACAGCGAGGGAGACAGCGAGGGAGATAGCGAGGGAGATAGCGAGAGAGACTGCGAGGGAGACAGCGAGGGAGACTGTGAGGGAGACTGCGAGAGAGACTGCTATGGAGATAGCGAGAGAGACAGCGAGGGATACAGCGAGAGAGACTGCGAGAGTGACTGCGAGGGAGATGGCGAGGGAGACGGCGAGGGCGACGGCGAGAGAGAGAGCGAGAGAGACAGCGAGGGAGACAGCGAGAGAGACTTCGAGAGAGACTTCGAGAGAGACTGCGAGGGAGACGGCGAGAGAGACAGCGAGAGAGGCAGCGAGAGAGACTGTGAGGGAGACTGTGAGGGAGACAGCGAGAGAGACAGCGAGAGAGACTGCGAGAGAGACTGCGAGAGAGACTGCGAGAGAGACAGTGAGAGGGACTGCGAGAGAGAAAGCCAGAGAGTGCGAGGGAGACAGCGAGGGAGACAGCGAGAGAGAATGCGAGAGAGACTGAGAGAGAGACTGAGAGGGAGACAGCGAGGGAGACAGCGAGGGAGACAACGAGAGAGACATCGAGAGAGACATCGAGAGAGACTGAGAGGGAGACATCCAGGGTGACTGCGAGGGAGACAGCGAGAGAGACTGTGAGGGAGACAGCGAGGGAGACTGTGAGGGAGACTGCGAGAGAGACTGCTATGGAGATAGCGAGAGAGACAGCGAGGGAGACAGCGAGAGAGACTTCGAGAGAGACTGCGAGGGAGACGGCGAGATAGACAGCGAGAGAGACTGCGAGGGAGACGGCGAGAGAGACAGCGAGAGAGACAGCGAGAGAGACTGTGAGGGAGACTGTGAGGGAGACTGTGAGGGAGACAGCGAGAGAGACTGCGAGAGAGACTGCGAGAGAGACAGTGAGAGGGACTGCGAGAGAGAAAGCGAGAGAGAAAGCCAGAGAGTGCGAGGGAGACAGCGAGAGAGACTGAGAGAGAGACTGAGAGAGAGACTGAGAGAGAGACTGAGAGGGAGACAGCGAGGGAGACAGCGAGGGAGACAATGAGAGAGACATCGAGAGAGACAACGAGAGAGACAACGAGAGAGACAGCGAAAGAGACTGTGAGGGAGACAGCGAAAGAGACTGTGAGGGAGACAGCGAGGGAGACAGCGAGGGAGACAGCGAGAGAGACTGCGAGAGAGACTGCGAGAGAGACTGCGAGGGAGACTGCGAGGGAGACTGCGAGAGAGACTGCGAGAGAGACTGCGAGGGAGACAGCGAGAGAGAATGCGAGGGAGAAAGCGAGAGAAACTGCGAGAGAGACTGCTAGGGAAATAGCGAGAGAGACAGCGAGGGATACAGCGAGAGACACTGCGAGAGAGACTGCGAGGGAGATGGCGAGAGAGACAGCGAGAGAGACAGCGAGGGAGACAGCGAGGGAGACAGCGAGAGAGACTTCGAGAGATACTGCGAGGGAGGCAGCGAGGGAGACAGCGAGGGAGACAGCGAGGGAGACAGCGAGGGAGACAGCGAGGGAGACAGTGAGAGAGACTGCGAGAGAGACTGCGAGAGCGACTGCGAGAGCGACTGCGAGAGCGACTGCTAGGGAGACAGCGAGGGAGACAGCGAGGGAGACAGCGAGGGAGACAGCGAGGGAGACAGCGAGAGAAACTGCGAGGAAGACAGCGAGAGAGACTGCGAGAGAGACGGCAAGGGAGATAGCGAGGGAGACTGCGAGGGAGAGAGCGAGGGACACAGCGAGGGAGACAGCGAGGGAGACAGCGAGGGAGACAGCGAGGGAGACAGCGAGGGAGACAGCGAGAGAGACTGCAAGAGAGACTGCGAGGGAGACAGCGAGAGAGACATCGAGAGAGACAGCAAGAGAGACAGCGAGAGAGACAGCGAGAGAGACAGCGAGAGAGAAAGCGAGGGAGAAAGCGAGGGAGACAGCGAGAGAGACTGCGAGAGAGACTGCGAGAGAGACTGCGAGAGAGACAGCGAGGGAGAAAGCGAGAGAGACTGCGAGAGAGACTGCGAGGGAGAAAGCGAGAGAGACTGCGAGAGAGACTGCAAGGGAGACAGCGAGAGAGACAGCGAGAGAGATAGCGAGGGAGACAGCGAGAGAGACTGCGAGAGAGACTGCGAGAGAGACTGCGAGAGAGACTGCGAGAGAGACTGCGAGAGAGACTGCGAGGGAGACAGCGAGGGAGACAGTGAGGGAGACTGTGAGGGAGACTGCGAGAGAGACTGCTATGGAGATAGCGAGAGAGACAGCGAGGGATACAGCGAGAGAGACTGCGAGAGTGACTGCGAGGGAGACGGCGAGGGAGACGGCGAGGGCGACGGCGAGAGAGAGAGCGAGAGAGAGAGCGAGAGAGAGAGCGAGGGAGACAGCGAGAGAGACTTCGAGAGAGACTGCGAGGGAGACGGCGAGAGAGACAGCGAGAGAGACGGTGAGGGAGACTGTGAGGGAGACAGCGAGAGAGACAGTGAGAGGGACTGCGAGAGAGAAAGCGAGAGAGAAAGCCAGAGAGAAAGCCAGAGAGTGCGAGGGAGACAGCGAGGGAGACAGCGAGAGAGAATGCGAGAGAGACTGAGAGAGAGACTGAGAGAGAGACTGAGAGGGAGACTGAGAGGGAGACTGAGAGGGAGACTGAGAGGGAGACAGCGAGGGAGACAGCGAGGGAGACAGTGAGGGAGACAGCGAGGGAGACAGCGAGGGAGACAAGGAGAGAGACATCGAGAGAGACAGCGAAAGAGAATGCGAGAGAGACTGCAAGAGAGACATCCAGGGTGACTGCGAGGGAGACAGCAAGAGAGACTGTGAGGGAGACAGCGAGGGAGACTGTGAGGGAGACTGCGAGAGAGACTGCTATGGAGATAGCGAGAGAGACAGCGAGGGATACAGCGAGAGAAACTGCGAGACAGACTGAGAGGGAGACGGCGAGAGAGACAGCGAGAGAGACTGTGAGGGAGACTGTGAGGGAGACAGCGAGAGAGACTGCGAGAGAGACTGTGAGAGAGACTGCGAGAGAGACTGCGAGAGAGACTGCGAGAGAGATAGTGAGAGGGACTGCGAGAGAGAAAGCCAGAGAGTGCGAGGGAGACAGCGAGGGAGACAGCGAGAGAGAATGCGAGAGAGACTGAGAGAGAGACTGAGAGGGAGACAGCGAGGGAGACAGCGAGAGAGACATCGAGAGAGACATCGAGAGAGACTGAGAGGGAGACATCCAGGGTGACTGCGAGGGAGACAGCGAGAGAGACTGTGAGGGAGACAGCGAGGGAGACAACGAGAGAGACAACGAGAGAGACAGCGAAAGAGAATGCGAGAGAGACTGCGAGGGAGACAGCGAGAGAGTCTGCGAGGGAGAGAGCGAGGGAGAAAGCGAGAGAGACTGCGAGAGAGACTGCGAGGGAGACAGCGATAGAGACAGCGATAGAGACTGCGAGGGAGACAGTGAGAGAGACTGCGAGAGAGACTGCGAGGGAGACTGCGAGGGAGACTGCGAGGGAGACTGCGAGGGAGACTGCGAGGGAGACAGCGAAAGAGACTGTGAGGGAGACAGCGAGGGAGACAGCGAGGGAGACAGCGAGAGAGACTGCGAGAGAGACTGCGAGGGAGACTGCGAGGGAGACTGCGAGGGAGACTGCGAGAGAGACTGCGAGAGAGACTGCGAGAGAGACTGCGAGGGAGACAGCGAGAGAGAATGCGAGGGAGAAAGCGAGAGAAACTGCGAGAGAGACTGCTAGGGAAATAGCGAGAGAGACAGCGAGGGATACAGCGAGAGACACTGCGAGAGACACTGCGAGGGAGACGGCGAGAGAGAGAGCGAGAGAGACAGCGAGGGAGACAGCGAGGGAGACAGCGAGGGAGACAGCGAGGGAGACAGCGAGAGAGACTTCGAGAGATACTGCGAGGGAGGCAGCGAGGGAGACAGCGAGGGAGACAGCGAGGGAGACAGCGAGAGAGACTGCGAGAGAGACTGCGAGAGAGACTGCGAGAGAGACTGCGAGAGCGACTGCGAGAGCGACTGCTAGGGAGACAGCGAGGGAGGCAGCGAGGGAGACAGCGAGGGAGACAGCGAGGGAGACAGCGAGGGAGACAGCGAGAGAAACTGCGAGGAAGACAGCGAGAGAGACTGCGAGAGAGACGGCAAGGGAGACAGTGAGGGAGACTGCGAGGGAGAGAGCGAGGGACACAGCGACAGAGACAGCGAGGGAGACAGCGAGGGAGACAGCGAGGGAGACAGCGAGGGAGACAGCGAGAGAGACTGCAAGAGAGACTGCGAGGGAGACAGCGAGAGAGACAGCGAGAGAGACAGCAAGAGAGACAGTGAGAGAGACAGCGAGAGAGACAGCGAGGGAGAAAGCGAGGGAGAAAGCGAGGGAGACAGCGAGAGAGACTGCGAGAGAGACTGCGAGGGAGAAAGCGAGAGAGACTGCGAGAGAGACTGCAAGGGAGACAGCGAGAGAGACAGTGAGGGAGATAGCGAGGGAGACAGCGAGAGAGACTGCGAGAGAGATTGCGAGAGAGACTGCGAGAGAGACTGCGAGAGAGACTGCGAGAGAGACTGCGAGAGAGACTGCGAGGGAGACAGCGAGGGAGACAGCGAGGGAGACTGTGAGGGAGACTGCGAGAGAGACTGCTATGGAGATAGCGAGAGAGACAGCGAGGGATACAGCGAGAGAGACTGCGAGAGTGACTGCGAGGGAGACGGCGAGGGAGACGGCGAGGGCGACGGCGAGAGAGAGAGCGAGAGAGAGAGCGAGAGAGAGAGCGAGAGAGAGAGCGAGAGAGAGAGCGAGGGAGACAGCGAGAGAGACTTCGAGAGCGACTGCGAGGGAGACGGCGAGAGAGGCAGCGAGAGAGGCAGTGAGAGAGACGGTGAGGGAGACTGTGAGGGAGACAGCGAGAGAGACAGTGAGAGGGACTGCGAGAGAGAAAGCGAGAGAGAAAGCCAGAGAGAAAGCCAGAGAGTGCGAGGGAGACAGCGAGGGAGACAGCGAGAGAGAATGCGAGAGAGACTGAGAGAGAGACTGAGAGAGAGACTGAGAGAGAGACTGAGAGAGAGACTGAGAGGGAGACTGAGAGGGAGACTGAGAGGGAGACAGCGAGAGAGACTGAGAGAGACAGCGAGAGACAGCGAGAGAGACAGCGAGGGAGACAGCGAGGGAGACAGCGAGGGAGACTGCGAGGGAGACTGCGAGGGAGACAGCGAGAGAGTCTGCGAGGGAGAGAGCGAGGGAGAAAGCGAGAGAGACTGCGAGAGAGACTGCGAGGGAGACAGCGATAGAGACTGCGAGGGAGACAGCGAGAGAGACAGCGAGAGAGACTGCGAGGGAGACAGCGAGAGAGACTGCGAGGGAGACTGCGAGAGAGACTGCGAGAGAGACTCTGCGAGAGACTGCGAGGGAGACAGCAAGAGAGACTGTGAGGGAGACAGCGAGGGAGACAGCGAGAGAGACTGCGAGGGAGACAGCGAGGGAGACGGTGAGAGCGACAGCGAGAGAGACAGCGAGGGAGACAGCGAGAGAGACTTCGAGAGAGACTGCGAGGGAGACGGCGAGAGAGACAGCGAGAGAGGCAGCGAGAGAGACAGCGAGAGAGACTGTGAGGGAGACTGTGAGGGAGACAGCGAGAGAGACTGCGAGAGAGACTGCGAGAGAGACTGCGAGAGAGACTGCGAGAGAGATAGTGAGAGGGACTGCGAGAGAGAAAGCCAGAGAGTGCGAGGGAGACAGCGAGGGAGACAGCGAGAGAGAATGCGAGAGAGACTGAGAGAGAGACTAAGAGGGAGACAGCGAGGGAGACAGCGAGAGAGACATCGAGAGAGACATCGAGAGAGACTGAGAGGGAGACATCCAGGGAGACAGCGAGAGAGACTGTGAGGGAGACAGCGAGGGAGACAACGAGAGAGACAACGAGAGGGACAGCGAAAGAGAATGCGAGAGAGACTGCGAGGGAGACAGCGAGAGAGTCTGCGAGGGAGAGAGCGAGGGAGAAAGCGAGAGAGACTGCGAGAGAGACTGCGAGGGAGACAGCGATAGAGACAGCGATAGAGACTGCGAGGGAGACAGTGAGAGAGACTGCGAGAGAGACTGCGAGGGAGACTGCGAGGGAGACTGCGAGGGAGACTGCGAGGGAGACTGCGAGGGAGACAGCGAAAGAGACTGTGAGGGAGACAGCGAGGGAGACAGCGAGGGAGACAGCGAGAGAGACTGCGAGAGAGACTGCGAGAGAGACTGCGAGGGAGACTGCGAGGGAGACTGCGAGAGAGACTGCGAGAGAGACTGCGAGAGAGACTGCGAGGGAGACAGCGAGAGAGAATGCGAGGGAGAAAGCGAGAGAAACTGCGAGAGAGACTGCTAGGGAAATAGCGAGAGAGACAGCGAGGGATACAGCGAGAGGCACTGCGAGAGAGACTGCGAGGGAGACGGCGAGAGAGAGAGCGAGAGAGACAGCGAGGGAGACAGCGAGGGAGACAGCGAGAGAGACTTCGAGAGATACTGCGAGGGAGGCAGCGAGGGAGACAGCGAGGGAGACAGCGAGGGAGACAGCGAGAGAGACTGCGAGAGAGACTGCGAGAGCGACTGCGAGAGCGACTGCGAGGGAGACAGCGAGGGAGGCAGCGAGGGAGACAGCGAGGGAGACAGCGAGGGAGACAGCGAAGGAGACAGCGAGGGAGACAGCGAGAGAAACTGCGAGGAAGACAGCGAGAGAGACTGCGAGAGAGACGGCAAGGGAGACAGTGAAGGAGACTGCGAGGGAGAGAGCGAGGGACACAGCGAGGGAGACAGCGAGGGAGACAGCGAGGGAGACAGCGAGGGAGACAGCGAGGGAGACAGCGAGGGAGACAGCGAGAGAGACTGCAAGAGAGACTGCGAGGGAGACAGCGAGAGAGACTGCGAGAGAGACAGCAAGAGAGACCAGCGAGAGAGACAGCGAGGGAGAAAGCGAGGGAGAAAGCGAGGGAGACAGCGAGAGAGACTGCGAGAGAGACTGCGAGGGAGAAAGCGAGAGAGACTGCGAGAGAGACTGCAAGGGAGACAGCGAGAGAGACAGCGAGGGAGATAGCGAGGGAGACAGCGAGAGAGACTGCGAGAGAGACTGCGAGAGAGACTGCGAGAGAGACTGCGAGAGAGACTGCGAGGGAGACAGCGAGGGAGACAGCGAGGGAGACTGTGAAGGAGACTGCGAGAGAGACTGCTATGGAGATAGCGAGAGAGACAGCGAGGGATACAGCGAGAGAGACTGCGAGAGTGACTGCGAGGGTGATGGCGAGGGAGATGGCGAGGGCGACGGCGAGAGAGAGAGCGAGAGAGAGAGCGAGAGAGAGAGCGTGGGAGACAGCGAGAGAGACTTCGAGAGAGACTGCGAGGGAGACGGCGAGAGAGGCAGCGATAGAGACTGTGAGGGAGACTGTGAGGGAGACAGCGAGAGAGACAGTGAGAGGGACTGCGAGAGAGAAAGCGAGAGAGAAAGCCAGAGAGAAAGCCAGAGAGTGCGAGGGAGACAGCGAGGGAGACAGCGAGAGAGAATGCGAGAGAGACTGAGAGAGAGACTGAGAGAGAGACTGAGAGAGAGACTGAGAGGGAGACTGAGAGGGAGACTGAGAGGGAGACTGAGAGGGAGACAGCGAGAGAGACTGAGAGAGACAGCGAGAGACAGCGAGAGAGACAGCGAGAGACAGCGAGAGAGACAGCGAGGGAGACAGCGAGGGAGACAGCGAGGGAGACTGCGAGGGAGACTGCGAGGGAGACAGCGAGAGAGTCTGCGAGGGAGAGAGCGAGGGAGAAAGCGAGAGAGACTGCGAGAGAGACTGCGAGGGAGACAGCGATAGAGACTGTGAGGGAGACAGCGAGAGAGACTGCGAGGGAGACAGCGAGAGAGACTGCGAGGGAGACTGCGAGAGAGACTGCGAGAGAGACTCTGCGAGAGACTGCGAGGGAGACAGCAAGAGAGACTGTGAGGGAGACAGCGAGGGAGACAGCGAGAGAGACTGCGAGAGAGACAGCGAGAGAGACTGCGAGGGAGAAAGCGAGAGAAACTGCGAGAGAGACTGCTATGGAGATAGTGAGAGAGACAGCGACGGATACAGCGATAGACACTGCGAGAGAGAATGCGAGGGAGACAGCGATTGAGATGGCGAGGGAGACGGCGAGAGAGAGAGCGAGAGAGAGAGCGAGAGAGAGAGCGAGGGAGAGAGCGAGGGAGAGAGCGAGGGAGAGAGTGAGGGAGAGAGCGAGGGAGACAGCGAGGGAGACAGCGAGGGAGACAGTGAGGGAGACAGCGAGGGAGACAGCGAAGGAGACAGCGAAGGAGACAGCGAGGTAGACAGCGAGGTAGACAGCGAGAGAGACAGCGAGAGAGACAGCGAGAGAGACAGCGAGAGAGACTTCGAGAGACTGCGAGGGAGGCAGCGAGGGAGACAGCGAGGGAGACAGCGACAGAGCCTGTGAGAGAGACTGCGAGGGACACAGCGAGAGAGACTGCGAGGGAGACAACGAGAGAGAATGCGAGAGAGATCGCGTAAGACAGCGAGGGAGACAGCGAGGGAGATAGCGAGGGAGACTGCGAGAGAGACAGCGAGGGAGACAGCGAGGGAGACAGCGAGGGAGACAGCGAGGGAGACAGCGAGGGAGACTGCAAGAGAGACTGCGAGGGAGACAGCGAGGGAGACAGCGAGGGAGACAGCGAGAGAAACTGCGAGAGAAACTGCGAGGAAGACTGCGAGAGTGACTGCGAGGGAGACTGCGAGGTAGACTGCGAGGGAGACTGCGAGGGAGACTGCGAGGGAGACTGCGAGGGAGAAAGCGAGAGAGACTGCGAGAGAGACTGCAAGGGAGACAGCGAGAGAGACAGCGAGGGAGATAGCGAGGGAGATAGCGAGAGAGACTGCGAGAGAGACTGCGAGAGAGACTGCGAGGGAGACAGTGAGGGAGACTGTGAGGGAGACTGCGAGAGAGACTGCTATGGAGATAGCGAGAGAGACAGCGAGGGATACAGCGAGAGAGACTGCGAGAGTGACTGCGAGAGAAACTGCGAGAGAGACTGCTATGGAGATAGTGAGAGAGACAGCGAGGGATACAGCGATAGACACTGCGAGAGAGAATGCGAGGGAGACAGCGATTGAGACGGCGAGGGAGACGGCGAGGTAGACAGCGAGAGAGAGAGCGAGAGAGACAGCGAAAGAGACTTCGAGAGAGACTGCGAGGGAGGCAGCGAGGGAGACAGCGAGGGAGACAGCAAGGGAGACGGCGACAGAGACAGCGACAGAGCCTGTGAGAGAGACTGCGAGGGACACAGCGAGAGAGACTGCGAGGGAGACAACGAGAGAGAATGCGAGAGAGATCGCGTGAGACAGCGAGGGAGACAGCGAGGGAGACAGCGAGGGAGAGAGCGAGAGACACAGCGAGGGAGACAGCGAGAGAGACTGCAAGAGAGACTGCAAGAGAGACTGCAAGAGAGACTGCAAGAGAGACTGCAAGGGAGAGAGCGAGAGAGACTGCGAGAGAGACAGCGAGAGAGACAGCGAGAGAGACTGCAAGAGAGACTGCGAGAGAGACTGCGAGAGAGACTGCGAGAGAGACTGTGAGGGAGACTGTGAGAGAGACTGCTATGGAGATAGCGAGAGAGACAGCGAGGGATACAGCGAGATAGACTGCGAGAGTGACTGCGAGAGAAACTGCGAGAGAGACTGCTATGGAGATAGTGAGAGAGACAGCGAGGGATACAGCGATAGACACTGCGAGAGAGAATGCGAGGGAGACAGCGATTGAGACGGCGAGGGAGACGGCGAGAGAGAGAGTGAGAGAGAGAGCGAGGGAGACAGCGAGGGAGACAGCGAGGGAGACAGCGAGGGAGACAGCGAGGGAGACAGCGAGAGAAACTGCGAGGAAGACTGCGAGAGAGACTGCGAGAGAGACTGCGAGAGAGACTGCGAGAGAGACTGCGAGGGAGAAAGCGAGAGAGACTGTGAGAGAGACTGCGAGAGAGACTGCGAGAGAGAAAGCGAGAGAGACTGCGAGGGAGACTGCAAGGGAGACAGCGAGAGAGACAGCGAGGGAGATAGCGAGAGAGACTGCGAGGGAGACAGCGAGGGAGACTGTGAGGGAGACTGCGAGAGAGACTGCTATGGAGATAGCGAGAGAGACAGCGAGGGATACAGCGAGAGAGACTGCGAGAGTGACTGCGAGGGAGACGGCGAGGGAGACGGCGAGGGCGACGGCGAGAGAGAGAGCGAGAGAGACAGCGAGGGAGACAGCGAGAGAGACTTCGAGAGAGACTTCGAGAGAGACTGCGAGGGAGACGGCGAGAGAGACAGCGAGAGAGGCAGCGAGAGAGACTGTGAGGGAGACAGCGAGAGAGACAGCGAGAGAGACTGCGAGAGAGACTGCGAGAGAGACAGTGAGAGGGACTGCGAGAGAGAAAGCCAGAGAGTGCGAGGGAGACAGCGAGGGAGACAGCGAGAGAGAATGCGAGAGAGACTGAGAGAGAGACTGAGAGGGAGACAGCGAGGGAGACAGCGAGGGAGACAACGAGAGAGACATCGAGAGAGACATCGAGAGAGACTGAGAGGGAGACATCCAGGGTGACTGCGAGGGAGACAGCGAGAGAGACTGTGAGGGAGACAGCGAGGGAGACTGTGAGGGAGACTGCGAGAGAGACTGCTATGGAGATAGCGAGAGAGACAGCGAGGGAGACAGCGAGAGAGACTTCGAGAGAGACTGCGAGGGAGACGGCGAGATAGACAGCGAGAGAGACTGCGAGGGAGACGGCGAGAGAGACAGCGAGAGAGACAGCGAGAGAGACTGTGAGGGAGACTGTGAGGGAGACTGTGAGGGAGACTGTGAGGGAGACAGCGAGAGAGACTGCGAGAGAGACTGCGAGAGAGACAGTGAGAGGGACTGCGAGATAGAAAGCGAGAGAGAAAGCCAGAGAGTGCGAGGGAGACAGCGAGAGAGACTGAGAGAGAGACTGAGAGAGAGACTGAGAGAGAGACTGAGAGAGAGACTGAGAGAGAGACTGAGAGGGAGACAGCGAGGGAGACAGCGAGGGAGACAATGAGAGAGACATCGAGAGAGACAACGAGAGAGACAACGAGAGAGACAGCGAAAGAGACTGTGAGGGAGACAGCGAAAGAGACTGTGAGGGAGACAGCGAGGGAGACAGCGAGAGAGACTGCGAGAGAGACTGCGAGAGAGACTGCGAGGGAGACTGCGAGGGAGACTGCGAGGGAGACTGCGAGAGAGACTGCGAGAGAGACTGCGAGAGAGACTGCGAGGGAGACAGCGAGAGAGAATGCGAGGGAGAAAGCGAGAGAAACTGCGAGAGAGACTGCTAGGGAAATAGCGAGAGAGACAGCGAGGGATAAAGCGAGAGACACTGCGAGAGAGACTGCGAGGGAGACGGCGAGAGAGACAGCGAGAGAGACAGCGAGGGAGACAGCGAGGGAGACAGCGAGAGAGACTTCGAGAGATACTGCGTGGGAGGCAGCGAGGGAGACAGCGAGGGAGACAGCGAGGGAGACAGCGAGAGAGACTGCGAGAGAGACTGCGAGAGCGACTGCGAGAGCGACTGCTAGGGAGACAGCGAGGGAGACAGCGAGGGAGACAGCGAGGGAGACAGCGAGGGAGACAGCGAGAGAAACTGCGAGGAAGACAGCGAGAGAGACTGCGAGAGAGACGGCAAGGGAGACAGTGAGGGAGACTGCGAGGGAGAGAGCGAGGGACACAGCGAGGGAGACAGCGAGGGAGACAGCGAGGGAGACAGCGAGAGAGACTGCAAGAGAGACTGCGAGGGAGACAGCGAGAGAGACAGCGAGAGAGACAGCAAGAGAGACAGCGAGAGAGACAGCGAGAGAGACAGCGAGGGAGAAAGCGAGGGAGAAAGCGAGGGAGACAGCGAGAGAGACTGCGAGAGAGACTGCGAGAGAGACAGCGAGGGAGAAAGCGAGAGAGTCTGCGAGAGAGACTGCGAGGGAGAAAGCGAGAGAGACTGCGAGAGAGACTGCAAGGGAGACAGCGAGAGAGACAGCGAGGGAGACAGCGAGAGAGACTGCGAGAGAGACTGCGAGAGAGACTGCGAGAGAGACTGCGAGAGAGACTGCGAGAGAGACTGCGAGGGAGACAGCGAGGGAGACAGCGAGGGAGACTGTGAGGGAGACTGCGAGAGAGACTGCTATGGAGATAGCGAGAGAGACAGCGAGGGATACAGCGAGAGAGACTGCGAGAGTGACTGCGAGGGAGACGGCGACGGAGACGGCGAGGGCGAATGCGAGAGAGAGAGCGAGAGAGAGAGCGAGAGAGAGAGCGAGGGAGACAGCGAGAGAGACTTCGAGAGAGACTGCGAGGGAGACGGCGAGAGAGACAGCGAGAGAGGCAGTGAGAGAGACGGTGAGGGAGACTGTGAGGGAGACAGCGAGAGAGACAGTGAGAGGGACTGCGAGAGAGAAAGCCAGAGAGAAAGCCAGAGAGAAAGCCAGAGAGTGCGAGGGAGACAGCGAGGGAGACAGCGAGAGAGAATGCGAGAGAGACTGAGAGAGAGACTGAGAGAGAGACTGAGAGAGAGACTGAGAGGGAGACTGAGAGGGAGACTGAGAGGGAGACAGCGAGGGAGACAGCGAGGGAGACAGCGTGGGAGACAACGAGAGAGACATCGAGAGAGACAGCGAAAGAGAATGCGAGAGAGACTGCAAGAGAGACATCCAGGGTGACTGCGAGGGAGACAGCAAGAGAGACTGTGAGGGAGACAGCGAGGGAGACTGTGAGGGAGACTGCGAGAGAGACTGCTATGGAGATAGCGAGAGAGACAGCGAGGGATACAGCGAGAGAAACTGCGAGAGAGACTGCGAGGGAGACGGCGAGGGAGACGGTGAGAGCGACAGCGAGAGAGACAGCGAGGGAGACAGCGAGAGAGACTTCGAGAGAGACTGCGAGGGAGACGGTGAGAGAGACAGCGAGAGAGACAGCGAGAGAGACAGCGAGAGAGACAGCGAGAGAGACTGTGAGGGAGACTGTGAGGGAGACAGCGAGAGAGACTGCGAGAGAGACTGCGAGAGAGACTGCGAGAGAGACTGCGAGAGAGATAGTGAGAGGGACTGCGAGAGAGAAAGCCAGAGAGTGCGAGGGAGACAGCGAGGGAGACAGCGAGAGAGAATGCGAGAGAGACTGAGAGAGAGACTGAGAGGGAGACAGCGAGGGAGACAGCGAGAGAGACATCGAGAGAGACATCGAGAGAGACTGAGAGGGAGACATCCAGGGTGACTGCGAGGGAGACAGCGAGAGAGACTGTGAGGGAGACAGCGAGGGAGACAACGAGAGAGACAACGAGAGAGACAGCGAAAGAGAATGCGAGAGAGACTGCGAGGGAGACAGCGAGAGAGTCTGCGAGGGAGAGAGCGAGGGAGAAAGCGAGAGAGACTGCGAGAGAGACTGCGAGGGAGACAGCGATAGAGACAGCGATAGAGACTGCGAGGGAGACAGTGAGAGAGACTGCGATAGAGACTGCGAGGGAGACTGCGAGGGAGACTGGGAGGGAGACTGGGAGGGAGACTGCGAGGGAGACAGCGAAAGAGACTGTGAGGGAGACAGCGAGGGAGACAGCGAGGGAGACAGCGAGAGAGACTGCGAGAGAGACTGCGAGAGAGACTGCGAGGGAGACTGCGAGGGAGACTGCGAGGGAGACTGCGAGAGAGACTGCGAGAGAGACTGCGAGAGAGACTGCGAGGGAGACGGCGAGAGAGAATGCGAGGGAGAAAGCGAGAGAAACTGCGAGAGAGACTGCTAGGGAAATAGCGAGAGAGACAGCGAGGGATACAGCGAGAGACACTGCGAGAGAGACTGCGAGGGAGACGGCGAGAGAGAGAGCGAGAGAGACAGCGAGGGAGACAGCGAGGGAGACAGCGAGGGAGACAGCGAGGGAGACAGCGAGGGAGACTTCGAGAGATACTGCGAGGGAGACAGCGAGGGAGACAGCGAGGGAGACAGCGAGGGAGACAGCGAGAGAGACTGCGAGAGAGACTGCGAGAGAGACTGCGAGAGAGACTGCGAGAGCGACTGCGAGAGCGACTGCTAGGGAGACAGCGAGGGAGACAGCGAGGGAGACAGCGAGGGAGACAGCGAGGGAGACAGCGAGAGAAACTGCGAGGAAGACAGCGAGAGAGACTGCGAGAGAGACGGCAAGGGAGACAGTGAGGGAGACTGCGAGGGAGAGAGCGAGGGACACAGCGAGGGAGACAGCGAGGGAGACAGCGAGGGAGACAGCGAGGGAGACAGCGAGGGAGACAGCGAGAGAGACAGCGAGAGAGACTGCAAGAGAGACTGCGAGGGAGACAGCGAGAGAGACAGCGAGAGAGACAGCGAGAGAGACAGCGAGAGAGACAGCGAGGGAGAAAGCGAGGGAGAAAGCGAGGGAGACAGCGAGAGAGACTGCGAGAGAGACTGCGAGGGAGAAAGCGAGAGAGACTGCGAGAGAGACTGCAAGGGAGACAGCGAGAGAGACAGCGAGGGAGATAGCGAGAGAGACTGCGAGAGAGACTGCGAGAGAGACTGCGAGAGAGACTGCGAGAGAGACTGCGAGAGAGACTGCGAGAGAGACTGCGAGGGAGACAGCGAGGGAGACAGCGAGGGAGACTGTGAGGGAGACTGCGAGAGAGACTGCTATGGAGATAGCGAGAGAGACAGCGAGGGATACAGCGAGAGAGACTGCGAGAGTGACTGCGAGGGAGACGGCGAGGGAGACGGCGAGGGCGACGGCGAGAGAGAGAGCGAGAGAGAGAGCGAGAGAGAGAGCGAGGGAGACAGCGAGAGAGACTTCGAGAGAGACTTCGAGAGAGACTGCGAGGGAGACGGCGAGAGAGGCAGCGAGAGAGACTGTGAGGGAGACTGTGAGGGAGACAGCGAGAGAGACAGTGAGAGGGACTGCGAGAGAGAAAGCGAGAGAGAAAGCCAGAGAGAAAGCCAGAGAGTGCGAGGGAGACAGCGAGGGAGACAGCGAGAGAGAATGCGAGAGAGACTGAGAGAGAGACTGAGAGAGAGACTGAGAGGGAGACTGAGAGGGAGACTGAGAGGGAGACAGCGAGGGAGACAGCGAGGGAGACAGCGAGGGAGACAGCGAGGGAGACAACGAGAGAGACATCGAGAGAGACAGCGAGAGAGACATCCAGGGTGACTGCGAGGGAGACAGCAAGAGAGACTGTGAGGGAGACAGCGAGGGAGACTGTGAGGGAGACTGCGAGAGAGACTGCTATGGAGATAGCGAGAGAGACAGCGAGGGATACAGCGAGAGAGACTGCGAGAGAGACTGCGAGGGAGACGGCGAGGGAGACGGTGAGAGCGACAGCGAGAGAGACAGCGAGAGAGACAGCGAGAGAGACTGTGAGGGAGACTGTGAGGGAGACAGCGAGAGAGACTGCGAGAGAGACTGCGAGAGAGACAGTGAGAGGGACTGCGAGAGAGAAAGCCAGAGAGTGCGAGGGAGACAGCGAGGGAGACAGCGAGAGAGAATGCGAGAGAGACTGAGAGAGAGACTGAGAGGGAGACAGCGAGGGAGACAGCGAGAGAGACATCGAGAGAGACATTGAGAGAGACTGAGAGGGAGACATCCAGGGTGACTGCGAGGGAGACAGCGAGAGAGACTGTGAGGGAGACAGCGAGGGAGACTGTGAGGGAGACTGCGAGAGAGACTGCTATGGAGATAGCGAGAGAGACAGCGAGGGAGACAGCGAGAGAGACTTCGAGAGAGACTGCGAGGGAGACGGCGAGATAGACAGCGAGAGAGACTGCGAGGGAGACGGCGAGAGAGACGGCGAGAGAGACAGCGAGAGAGACAGCGAGAGAGACTGTGAGGGAGACTGTGAGGGAGACTGTGAGGGAGACTGTGAGGGAGACTGTGAGGGAGACAGCGAGAGAGACTGCGAGAGAGACTGCGAGAGAGACTGCGAGAGAGACAGTGAGAGGGACTGCGAGAGAGAAAGCGAGAGAGAAAGCCAGAGAGTGCGAGGGAGACAGCGAGAGAGACTGAGAGAGAGACTGAGAGAGAGACTGAGAGAGAGACAGCGAGGGAGACAGCGAGGGAGACAATGAGAGAGACATCGAGAGAGACAACGAGAGAGACAACGAGAGAGACAGCGAAAGAGAATGCGAGAGAGACTGCGAGGGAGACAGCGAGAGAGTCTGCGAGGGAGAGAGCGAGGGAGAAAGCGAGAGAGACAGCGAGAGAGACTGCGAGAGAGACTGCGAGAGAGAAAGCGAGAGAGACTGCGAGGGAGACAGCGAGAGAGAATGCGAGGGAGAAAGCGAGAGAAACTGCGAGAGAGACTGCTAGGGAAATAGCGAGAGAGACAGCGAGGGATACAGCGATAGACACTGCGAGAGAGACTGCGAGGGAGACGGCGAGAGAGAGAGCGAGAGAGACAGCGAGGGAGACAGCGAGGGAGACAGCGAGGGAGACAGCGAGGGAGACTTCGAGAGATACTGCGAGGGAGACAGCGAGGGAGACAGCGAGGGAGACAGCGAGGGAGACAGCGAGAGAGACTGCGAGAGAGACTGCGAGAGAGACTGCGAGAGCGACTGCGAGAGCGACTGCTAGGGAGACAGCGAGGGAGACAGCGAGGGAGACAGCGAGGGAGACAGCGAGGGAGACAGCGAGGGAGACAGCAAGAGAAACTGCGAGGAAGACAGCGAGAGAGACTGCGAGAGAGACGGCAAGGGAGACAGTGAGGGAGACTGCGAGGGAGAGAGCGAGGGACACAGCGAGGGAGACAGCGAGGGAGACAGCGAGGGAGACAGCGAGGGAGACAGCGAGAGAGACAGCGAGAGAGACTGCAAGAGAGACTGCGAGGGAGACAGCGAGGGAGACAGCGAGAGAGACAGCGAGAGAGACAGCAAGAGAGACAGCGAGAGAGACAGCGAGACAGACAGCGAGGGAGAAAGCGAGGGAGAAAGCGAGGGAGACAGCGAGAGAGACTGCGAGAGAGACTGCGAGGGAGAAAGCGAGAGAGACTGCGAGAGAGACTGCAAGGGAGACAGCGAGAGAGACAGCGAGGGAGATAGCGAGGGAGACAGCGAGAGAGACTGCGAGAGAGACTGCGAGAGAGACTGCGAGAGAGACTGCGAGAGAGACTGCGAGAGAGACTGCGAGGGAGACAGCGAGGGAGACAGCGAGGGAGACTGTGAGGGAGACTGCGAGAGAGACTGCTATGGAGATAGCGAGAGAGACAGCGAGGGATACAGCGAGAGAGACTGCGAGAGTGACTGCGAGGGAGACGGCGAGGGAGACGGCGAGGGCGACGGCGAGAGAGAGAGCGAGAGAGAGAGCGAGAGAGAGAGCGAGGGAGACAGCGAGAGAGACTTCGAGAGAGACTTCGAGAGAGACTGCGAGGGAGACGGCGAGAGAGGCAGCGAGAGAGACTGTGAGGGAGACTGTGAGGGAGACAGCGAGAGAGACAGTGAGAGGGACTGCGAGAGAGAAAGCGAGAGAGAAAGCCAGAGAGAAAGCCAGAGAGTGCGAGGGAGACAGCGAGGGAGACAGCGAGAGAGAATGCGAGAGAGACTGAGAGAGAGACTGAGAGAGAGACTGAGAGAGAGACTGAGAGGGAGACTGAGAGGGAGACTGAGAGGGAGACTGAGAGGGAGACTGAGAGGGAGACAGCGAGGGAGACAGCGAGGGAGACAGCGAGGGAGACAGCGAGGGAGACAACGAGAGAGACATCGAGAGAGACAGCGAAAGAGAATGCAAGAGAGACTGCGAGAGAGACATCCAAGGTGACTGCGAGGGAGACAGCAAGAGAGACTGTGAGGGAGACAGCGAGGGAGACTGTGAGGGAGACTGCGAGAGAGACTGCTATGGAGATAGCGAGAGAGACAGCGAGGGATACAGCGAGAGAGACTGCGAGAGAGACTGCGAGGGAGACGGCGAGGGAGACGGTGAGAGCGACAGCGAGAGAGACAGCGAGGGAGACAGTGAGAGAGACTTCGAGAGAGACTGCGAGGGAGACGGTGAGAGAGACAGCGAGAGAGACAGCGAGAGAGACTGTGAGGGAGACTGAGAGGGAGACAGCGAGAGAGACTGCGAGAGAGACTGCGAGAGAGACTGCGAGAGAGACAGTGAGAGGGACTGCGAGAGAGAAAGCCAGAGACTGAGAGGGAGACAGCGAGGGAGACAGCGAGAGAGACATCGAGAGAGACATCGAGAGAGACTGAGAGGGAGACATCCAGGGTGACTGCGAGGGAGACAGCGAGAGAGACTGTGAGGGAGACAGAGAGGGAGACTGTGAGGGAGACTGCGAGAGAGACTGCTATGGAGATAGCGAGAGTGACAGCGAGGGAGACAGCGAGAGAGACTTCGAGAGAGACTGTGAGGGAGACTGTGAGGGAGACAGCGAGAGAGACTGCGAGAGAGACTGCGAGAGAGACAGTGAGAGGGACTGCGAGAGGAAGCGAGAGAGAAAGCCAGAGAGTGCGAGGGAGACAGCGAGAGAGACTGAGAGAGAGACTGAGAGAGAGACTGAGAGAGAGACAGCGAGGGAGACAGCGAGGGAGACAATGAGAGAGACATCGAGAGAGACAACGAGAGAGACAACGAGAGAGACAGCGAAAGAGAATGCGAGAGAGACTGCGAGGGAGACAGCGAGAGAGTCTGCGAGGGAGAGAGCGAGGGAGAAAGCGAGAGAGACTGCGAGAGAGACTGCGAGGGAGACAGCGATAGAGACAGCGATCGAGACTGCGAGGGAGACAGCGAGAGAGACTGCGAGAGAGACTGCGAGGGAGACTGCGAGGGAGACAGCGAGAGAGACTGTGAGGGAGACAGCGAGGGAGACAGCGAGGGAGACAGCGAGAGAGACTGCGAGAGAGACTGCGAGAGAGACTGCGAGAGAGACTGCGAGGGAGACTGCGAGGGAGACTGCGAGAGAGACTGCGAGAGAGACTGCGAGAGAGACAGCGAGAGAGAATGCGAGGGAGAAAGCGAGAGAAACTGCGAGAGAGACTGCTAGGGAAATAGCGAGAGAGACAGCGAGGGATACAGCGAGAGACACTGCGAGAGAGACTGCGAGGGAGACGGCGAGAGAGAGAGCGAGGGAGACAGCGAGGGAGACAGCGAGGGAGACAGCGAGGGAGACAGCGAGAGAGACTTCGAGAGATACTGCGAGGGAGGCAGCGAGGGAGACAGCGAGGGAGACAGCGAGAGAGACTGCGAGAGAGACTCCGAGAGAGACTGCGAGAGCGACTGCGAGAGCGACTGCTAGGGAGACAGCGAGGGAGGCAGCGAGGGAGACAGCGAGGGAGACAGCGAGGGAGACAGCGAGGGAGACAGCGAGAGAAACTGCGAGGAAGACAGCGAGAGAGGCTGCGAGAGAGACGGCAAGGGAGACAGTGAGGGAGACTGCGAGGGAGAGAGCGAGGGTCACAGCGAGGGAGACAGCGAGGGAGACAGCGAGGGAGACAGCGAGAGACACTGCGAGAGAGACTGCGAGGGAGACAGCGAGAGAGTCTGCGAGGGAGAGAGCGAGGGAGAAAGCGAGAGAGACAGCGAGAGAGACTGCGAGAGAGACTGCGAGAGAGAAAGCGAGAGAGACTGCGAGGGAGACAGCGAGAGAGAATGCGAGGGAGAAAGCGAGAGAAACTGCGAGAGAGACTGCTAGGGAAATAGCGAGAGAGACAGCGAGGGATACAGCGAGAGACACTGCGAGAGAGACTGCGAGGGAGACGGCGAGAGAGAGAGCGAGAGAGACAGCGAGGGAGACAGCGAGGGAGACAGCGAGGGAGACTTCGAGAGATACTGCGAGGGAGACAGCGAGGGAGACAGCGAGGGAGACAGCGAGGGAGACAGCGAGAGAGACTGCGAGAGAGACTGCGAGAGAGACTGCGAGAGCGACTGCGAGAGCGACTGCTAGGGAGACAGCGAGGGAGACAGCGAGGGAGACAGCGAGGGAGACAGCGACGGAGACAGCGAGGGAGACAGCGAGGGAGACAGCGAGAGAAACTGCGAGGAAGACAGCGAGAGAGACTGCGAGAGAGACGGCAAGGGAGACAGTGAGGGAGACTGCGAGGGAGAGAGCGAGGGACACAGCGAGGGAGACAGCGAGGGAGACAGCGAGGGAGACAGCGAGGGAGACAGCGAGAGAGACAGCGAGAGAGACTGCAAGAGAGACTGCGAGGGAGACAGCGAGGGAGACAGCGAGAGAGACAGCGAGAGAGACAGCAAGAGAGACAGCGAGAGAGACAGCGAGAGAGACAGCGAGGGAGAAAGCGAGGGAGAAAGCGAGGGAGACAGCGAGAGAGACTGCGAGGGAGAAAGCGAGAGAGACTGCGAGAGAGACTGCAAGGGAGACAGCGAGAGAGACAGCGAGGGAGATAGCGAGGGAGACAGCGAGAGAGACTGCGAGAGAGACTGCGAGAGAGACTGCGAGAGAGACTGCGAGAGAGACTGCGAGGGAGACAGCGAGGGAGACAGCGAGGGAGACTGTGAGGGAGACTGCGAGAGAGACTGCTATGGAGATAGCGAGAGAGACAGCGAGGGATACAGCGAGAGAGACTGCGAGAGTGACTGCGAGGGAGACGGCGAGGGAGACGGCGAGGGCGACGGCGAGAGAGAGAGCGAGAGAGAGAGCGAGAGAGAGAGCGAGGGAGACAGCGAGAGAGACTTCGAGAGAGACTTCGAGAGAGACTGCGAGGGAGACGGCGAGAGAGGCAGCGAGAGAGACTGTGAGGGAGACTGTGAGGGAGACAGCGAGAGAGACAGTGAGAGGGACTGCGAGAGAGAAAGCCAGAGAGAAAGCCAGAGAGAAAGCCAGAGAGTGCGAGGGAGACAGCGAGGGAGACAGCGAGAGAGAATGCGAGAGAGACTGAGAGAGAGACTGAGAGAGAGACTGAGAGGGAGACTGAGAGGGAGACTGAGAGGGAGACTGAGAGGGAGACAGCGAGGGAGACAGCGAGGGAGACAGCGAGGGAGACAACGAGAGAGACATCGAGAGAGACAGCGAAAGAGAATGCGAGAGAGACTGCGAGAGAGACATCCAGGGTGACTGCGAGGGAGACAGCAAGAGAGACTGTGAGGGAGACAGCGAGGGAGACTGTGAGGGAGACTGCGAGAGAGACTGCTATGGAGATAGCGAGAGAGACAGCGAGGGATACAGCGAGAGAGACTGCGAGAGAGACTGCGAGGGAGACGGCGAGGGAGACGGTGAGAGCGACAGCGAGAGAGACAGCGAGGGAGACAGTGAGAGAGACTTCGAGGGAGACGGTGAGAGAGACAGCGAGAGAGACAGCGAGAGAGACAGCGAGAGAGACTGTGAGGGAGACTGTGAGGGAGACAGCGAGAGAGACTGCGAGAGAGACTGCGAGAGAGACTGCGAGAGAGACAGTGAGAGGGACTGCGAGAGAGAAAGCCAGAGACTGAGAGGGAGACAGAGAGGGAGACAGCGAGAGAGACATCGAGAGAGACATCGAGAGAGACTGAGAGGGAGACATCCAGGGTGACTGCGAGGGAGACAGCGAGAGAGACTGTGAGGGAGACAGAGAGGGAGACTGTGAGGGAGACTGCGAGAGAGACTGCTATGGAGATAGCGAGAGAGACAGCGAGGGAGACAGCGAGAGAGACTTCGAGAGAGACTGTGAGGGAGACTGTGAGGGAGACAGCGAGAGAGACTGCGAGAGAGACTGCGAGAGAGACTGCGAGAGAGACAGTGAGAGGGACTGCGAGAGGAAGCGAGAGAGAAAGCCAGAGAGTGCGAGGGAGACAGCGAGAGAGACTGAGAGAGAGACTGAGAGAGAGACTGAGAGAGAGACAGCGAGGGAGACAGCGAGGGAGACAATGAGAGAGACATCGAGAGAGACAACGAGAGAGACAACGAGAGAGACAGCGAAAGAGAATGCGAGAGAGACTGCGAGGGAGACAGCGAGAGAGTCTGCGAGGGAGAGAGCGAGGGAGAAAGCGAGAGAGACTGCGAGAGAGACTGCGAGGGAGACAGCGATAGAGACAGCGATCGAGACTGCGAGGGAGACAGCGAGAGAGACTGCGAGAGAGACTGCGAGAGAGACTGCGAGGGAGACAGCGAGAGAGACTGTGGGGGAGACAGCGAGGGAGACAGCGAGGGAGACAGCGAGAGAGACTGCGAGAGAGACTGCGAGAGAGACTGCGAGAGAGACTGCGAGGGAGACTGCGAGGGAGACTGCGAGAGAGACTGCGAGAGAGACTGCGAGAGAGAATGCGAGGGAGAAAGCGAGAGAAACTGCGAGAGAGACTGCTAGGGAAATAGCGAGAGAGACAGCGAGGGATACAGCGAGAGACACTGCGAGAGAGACTGCGAGGGAGACGGCGAGAGAGAGAGCGAGGGAGACAGCGAGGGAGACAGCGAGGGAGACAGCGAGGGAGACAGCGAGAGAGACTTCGAGAGATACTGCGAGGGAGGCAGCGAGGGAGACAGCGAGGGAGACAGCGAGAGAGACTGCGAGAGAGACTCCGAGAGAGACTGCGAGAGCGACTGCGAGAGCGACTGCTAGGGAGACAGCGAGGGAGGCAGCGAGGGAGACAGCGAGGGAGACAGCGAGGGAGACAGCGAGGGAGACAGCGAGAGAAACTGCGAGGAAGACAGCGAGAGAGGCTGCGAGAGAGACGGCAAGGGAGACAGTGAGGGAGACTGCGAGGGAGAGAGCGAGGGTCACAGCGAGGGAGACAGCGAGGGAGACAGCGAGGGAGACAGCGAGGGAGACAGCGAGGGAGACAGCGAGAGAGACTGCAAGAGAGACTGCGAGGGAGACAGCGAGAGAGACAGCGAGAGAGACAGCGAGAGAGACAGCGAGAGAGACAGCGAGAGAGACAGCGAGGGAGAAAGCGAGGGAGAAAGCGAGGGAGAAAGCGAGGGAGACAGCGAGAGAGACTGCGAGAGAGACTGCGAGAGAGACTGCGAGAGAGACAGCGAGGGAGAAAGCGAGAGAGACTGCGAGAGAGACTGCGAGGGAGAAAGCGAGAGAGACTGCGAGAGAGACTGCAAGGGAGACAGCGAGAGAGACAGCGAGGGAGATAGCGAGGGAGACAGCGAGAGAGACTGCGAGAGAGACTGCGAGAGAGACTGCGAGAGAGACTGCGAGAGAGACTGCGAGAGAGACTGCGAGGGAGACAGCGAGGGAGACAGCGAGGGAGACAGCGAGGGCGACTGTGAGGGAGACTGCGAGAGAGACTGCTATGGAGATAGCGAGAGAGACAGCGAGGGATACAGCGAGAGAGACTGCGAGAGTGACTGCGAGGGAGACGGCGAGGGAGACGGCGAGGGCGACGGCGAGAGAGAGAGCGAGAGAGAGAGCGAGAGAGAGAGCGAGGGAGACAGCGAGAGAGACTTCGAGAGAGACTGCGAGGGAGACGGCGAGAGAGACAGCGAGAGAGGCAGCAAGAGAGACTGTGAGGGAGACTGTGAGGGAGACAGCGAGAGAGACAGTGAGAGGGACTGCGAGAGAGAAAGCGAGAGAGAAAGCCAGAGAGAAAGCCAGAGAGTGCGAGGGAGACAGCGAGGGAGACAGCGAGAGAGAATGCGAGAGAGACTGAGAGAGAGACTGAGAGAGAGACTGAGAGAGAGACTGAGAGGGAGACTGAGAGGGAGACTGAGAGGGAGACTGAGAGGGAGACAGCGAGGGAGACAGCGAGGGAGACAGCGAGGGAGACAACGAGAGAGACATCGAGAGAGACAGCGCAAGAGAATGCGAGAAAGACTGCGAGAGAGACATCCAGGGTGACTGCGAGGGAGACAGCAAGAGAGACTGTGAGGCAGACAGCGAGGGAGACTGTGAGGGAGACTGCGAGAGAGACTGCTATGGAGATAGCGAGAGAGACAGCGAGGGATACAGCGAGAGAGACTGCGAGAGAGACTGCGAGGGAGACAGCGAGGGAGACGGCGAGAGCGACAGCGAGAGAGACAGCGAGGGAGACAGCGAGAGAGACTTCGAGAGAGACTGCGAGGGAGACGGCGAGAGAGACAGCGAGAGAGACAGCGAGAGAGACAGCGAGAGAGACAGCGAGAGAGACTGCGAGAGAGACTGCGAGAGAGACTGCGAGGGAGACTGCGAGGGAGACTGCGAGAGAGACTGCGAGAGAGACTGCGAGAGAGACTGCAAGGGAGACAGCGAGAGAGAATGCGAGGGAGAAAGCGAGAGAAACTGCGAGAGAGACTGCTAGGGAAATAGCGAGAGAGACAGCGAGGGATACAGCGAGAGACACTGCGAGAGAGACTGCGAGGGAGACGGCGAGAGAGAGAGCGAGAGAGACAGCGAGGGAGACAGCGAGGGAGACAGCGAGGGAGACAGCGAGGGAGACAGCGAGAGAGACTTCGAGAGATACTGCGAGGGAGGCAGCGAGGGAGACAGCGAGGGAGACAGCGAGAGAGACTGCGAGAGAGACTGCGAGAGCGACTGCGAGAGCGACTGCTAGGGAGACAGCGAGGGAGGCAGCGAGGGAGACAGCGAGGGAGACAGCGAGGGAGACAGCGAGAGAAACTGCGAGGAAGACAGCGAGAGAGGCTGCGAGAGAGACGGCAAGGGAGACAGAGAGGGAGACTGCGAGGGAGAGAGCGAGGGACACAGCGAGGGAGACAGCGAGGGAGACAGCGAGGGAGACAGCGAGGGAGACAGCGAGGGAGACAGCGAGAGAGACAGCGAGAGAGACTGCAAGAGAGACTGCGAGGGAGACAGCGAGAGAGACAGCAAGAGAGACAGCGAGAGAGACAGCGAGAGAGACAGCGAGAGAGACAGCGAGAGAGACAGCGAGGGAGAAAGCGAGGGAGAAAGCGAGGGAGAAAGCGAGGGAGAAAGCGAGGGAGAAAGCGAGGGAGACAGCGAGAGAGACTGCGAGAGAGACTGCGAGGAAGACGGCGAGAGAGACGGCGAGAGAGACGGCGAGGGAGACAGTGAGGGAGACTGCGAGGGAGAGAGCGATGGACACAGCGAGGGAGACAGCGAGGGAGACAGCGAGGGAGACAGCGAGGGAGACAGCGAGGGAGACAGCGAGAGAGACTGCAAGAGAGACTGCGAGGGAGACAGCGAGAGAGACAGCGAGAGAGACAGCGAGAGAGACAGCGAGAGAGACAGCGAGAGAGACAGCGAGGGAGACAGCGAGGGAGAAAGCGAGGGAGAAAGCGAGGGAGAAAGCGAGGGAGAAAGCGAGGGAGACAGCGAGAGAGACTGCGAGAGAGACTGCGAGAGAGACTGCGAGAGAGACTGCGAGAGAGACAGTGAGAGGGACTGCGAGAGAGAAAGCGAGAGAGAAAGCCAGAGAGTGCGAGGGAGACAGCGAGAGAGAATGCGAGAGAGACTGAGAGAAAGACTGAGAGGGAGACAGCGAGGGAGACAATGAGAGAGACATCGAGAGAGACAACGAGAGAGACAGCGAAAGAGAATGCGAGAGAGACTGCGAGAGAGACTGCGAGGGAGACAGCGAGAGAGCCTGCGAGGGAGACTGCGAGGGAGACTGCGAGGGAGACTGCGAGGGAGACAGCGAGAGAGCCTGCGAGGGAGAGAGCGAGGGAGAAAGCGAGTGAGACTGCGAGAGAGACTGCGAGGGAGACAGCGATAGAGACTGCGAGGGAGACACCGATAGAGACTGCGAGGGAGACAGCGATAGAGACAGCGAGAGAGACTGCGAGAGAGACTGCGAGAGAGACTGCGAGGGAGACAGCGAGAGAGACAGCGAGGGAGACAGCGAGGGAGACAGCGAGGGAGACAGCGAGGGAGACAGCGAGAGAGACTGCTGGAGAGACGGTGAGAGAGACGGCGAGAGAGACTGCGAGAGAGACTGCGAGAGAGACTGCGAGGGAGACTGCGAGGGAGACGGCCAGGGAGATGGCCAGGGAGACGGCGAGGGAGACGGCGAGGGAGACAGCGAGGGAGACAGCGAGGGAGACAGCGAGGGAGACAGCGAGGGAGACAGCGAGAGAGACTTAGAGAGAGACTGCGAGGGAGGCAGCGAGGGAGACAGCGAGGGAGACAGCGACAGAGACAGCGACAGAGACAGCGACAGAGCCTGTGAGAGAGACTGCGAGGGACACAGCGAGAGAGACTGCGAGGGAGACAACGAGAGAGAATGCGAGAGAGATCGCGTGAGACAGCGAGGGAGACAGCGAGGGAGATAGCGAGGGAGACTGCGAGAGAGACAGCGAGGGAGACAGCAAGGGAGACAGCGAGGGAGACAGCGAGGGAGACTGCAAGAGAGACTGCGAGGGAGACAGCGAGGGAGACAGCGAGAGAAACTGCGAGGTAGACTGCGAGAGAGACTGCGAGGGAGAAAGCGAGAGAGACTGCAAGGGAGAAAGCGAGAGAGACTGCGAGGGAGACAGCGAGAGAGACAGCGAGGGAGACAGCGAGAGAGACTGCGAGAGAGACTGCGAGAGAGACTGCGAGAGAGACTGCGAGAGAGACTGTGAGGGAGACAGCGAGGGAGACTGCGAGAGAGACTGCTATGGAGATAGCGAGAGAGACAGCGAGGGATACAGCGAGAGAGACTGCGAGAGTGACTGCGAGGGAGACGGCGAGGGCGATGGCGAGAGAGAGAGCGAGAGCGACAGCGAGGGAGACAGAGAGAGAGACTTCGAGAGAGACTTCGAGAGAGACTGCGAGAGAGACTGCGAGGGAGACTGTGAGGGAGACTGCGAGAGAGACAGTGAGAGGGACTGCGAGAGAGACTGCGAGAGAGACTGCGAGAGAGACAGTGAGAGGGACTGCGAGAGAGAAAGCCAGAGAGAAAGCCAGAGAGTGCGAGGGAGACAGCGAGGGAGACAGCGAGATAGAATGCGAGTGAGACTGAGAGAGAGACTGAGAGAGAGACTGAGAGAGAGACTGAGAGGGAGACAGCGAGGGAGACAACGAGAGAGACATCGAGAGAGACATCGAGAGAGACAGCGAAAGAGAATGCGAGAGAGACTGCGAGAGAGACATCCAGGGTGACTGCGAGGGAGACAGCGAGAGAGACTGTGAGGGAGACTGCGAGAGAGACTGCTATGGAGATAGCGAGAGAGACAGCGAGGGATACAGCGAGAGAGACTGCGAGAGTGACTGCGAGGGAGACGGCGAGGGAGACGGCGAGAGAGAGAGCGAGAGAGACAGCGAGGGAGACAGCGAGGGAGACTTCGAGAGAGACTGCGAGGGAGACGGCGAGAGAGACTTCGAGAGAGACTGCGAGGGAGACGGCGAGAGCGACGGCGAGAGAGAGAGCGAGAGAGACAGCGAGGGAGACAGCGAGAGAGACTTCGAGAGAGACTGCGAGGGAGACGGCGAGAGAGACAGCGAGAGAGACAGCGAGAGAGACAGCGAGAGAGACTGTGAGGGAGACTGTGAGAGAGACAGCGAGAGAGACAGCGAGAGAGACTGTGAGGGAGACTGTGAGGGAGACTGTGAGGGAGACTGTGAGGGAGACAGCGAGAGAGACTGCGAGAGAGACTGCGAGAGAGACAGTGAGAGGGACTGCGAGAGAGAAAGCGAGAGAGAAAGCCAGAGAGTGCGAGGGAGACAGCGAGAGAGAATGCGAGAGAGACTGAGAGAAAGACTGAGAGGGAGACAGCGAGGGAGACAATGAGAGAGACATCGAGAGAGACAACGAGAGAGACAGCGAAAGAGAATGCGAGAGAGACTGCGAGAGAGACTGCGAGGGAGACAGCGAGAGAGCCTGCGAGGGAGACTGCGAGGGAGACTGCGAGGGAGACAGCGAGAGAGCCTGCGAGGGAGAGAGCGAGGGAGAAAGCGAGTGAGACTGCGAGAGAGACTGCGAGGGAGACAGCGATAGAGACTGCGAGGGAGACACCGATAGAGACTGCGAGGGAGACAGCGATAGAGACAGCGAGAGAGACTGCGAGAGAGACTGCGAGAGAGACTGCGAGAGAGACTGCGAGGGAGACAGCGAGAGAGACAGTGAGGGAGACAGCGAGGGAGACAGCGAGGGAGACAGCGAGGGAGACAGCGAGAGAGACTGCGAGAGAGACTGCGAGAGAGACTGCGAGGGAGACTGCGAGGGAGACTGCGAGGGACACTGCGAGAGAGACTGCGAGAGAGACTGCGAGAGAGACTGCGAGAGAGACTGCGAGAGAGACTGCGAGGGAGACAGCGAGAGAGAAAGCGAGAGAAACTGCGAGAGAGACTGCTAGGGAAATAGCGAGAGAGACAGCGAGGGATACAGCGAGAGACACTGCGAGAGAGACTGCGAGGGAGACGGCGAGAGAGAGAGCGAGAGAGACAGCGAGGGAGACAGCGAGGGAGACAGCGAGGGAGACAGCGAGAGAGACTTCGAGAGAGACTGCGAGGGAGGCAGCGAGGGAGACAGCGAGGGAGACAGCGAGGGAGACAGCGAGAGAGACTGCGAGAGAGACTGCGAGAGAGACTGCGAGAGAGACTGCGAGAGCGACTGCTAGGGAGACAGCGAGGGAGACAGCGAGGGAGGCAGCGAGGGAGACAGCGAGGGAGACAGCAAGGGAGACAGCGAGAGAAACTGCGAGGAAGACAGCGAGGGAGACAGCGAGGGAGACAGCAAGGGAGACAGCGAGAGAGACGGCAAGGGAGACAGTGAGGGAGACTGCGAGGGAGAGAGCGAGGGAGACAGCGAGGGAGACAGCGAGGGAGACAGCGAGGGAGACAGCGAGAGAGACTGCAAGAGAGACTGCGAGGGAGACAGCGAGAGACACAGCGAGAGAGACAGCGAGGGAGAAAGCGAGGGAGAAAGCGAGGGAGACAGCGAGAGAGACTGCGAGAGAGACTGCGAGAGAGACTGCGAGAGAGACTGCGAGGGAGAAAGCGAGAGAGACTGCGAGAGTGACTGCGAGAGAGACTGCGAGAGATACTGCGAGGGAGAAAGGGAGAGAGACTGCGAGGGAGACTACAAGGGAGACAGCGAGAGAGACAGCGAGGGAGATAGCGAGGGAGATAGCGAGAGAGACTGCGAGAGAGACTGTGAGAGAGACTGCGAGAGAGACTGCGATGGAGACTGCGAGGGAGACTGCGAGGGAGACTGCGAGAGAGACTGCTATGGAGATAGCGAGAGAGACAGCGAGGGATACAGCGAGAGAGACTGCGAGAGTGACTGCGAGGTAGACGGCGAGGGAGACGGCGAGGGCGACGGCGAGAGAGAGAGCGAGAGAGACAGCGAGAGAGACTTCGAGAGAGACTGCGAGGGAGACGGCGAGAGAGACAGCGAGAGAGGCAGCGAGAGAGACTGTGAGGGAGACTGCGAGAGAGACAGTGAGAGGGACTGCGAGAGAGAAAGCCAGAGAGAAAGCCAGAGAGAAAGCCAGAGAGGGCGAGGGTGACAGCGAGAGAGAATGCGAGAGAGACTGAGAGAGAGACTGAGAGAGAGACTGAGAGAGAGACTGAGAGGGAGACTGAGAGGGAGACAGCGAGGGAGACAGCGAGGGAGACAGCGAGGGAGACAGCGAGGGAGACAACGAGAGAGACATCGAGAGAGACAGCGAAAGAGAATGCGAGAGAGACTGCGAGAGAGACATCCAGGGTGACTGCGAGGGAGACAGCGAGAGAGACTGTGAGGGAGACAGCGAGAGAGACTGTGAGGGAGGCAGCGAGGGAGACTGTGAGGGAGACTGCGAGAGAGACTGCTATGGAGATAGCGAGAGAGACAGCGAGGGATACAGCGAGAGAGACTGCGAGAGTGACTGCGAGGGAGACGGCGAGGGAGACGGTGAGAGCGACGGCGAGAGAGAGAGCGAGAGAGACAGCGAGGGAGACAGCGAGAGAGACTTCGAGAGAGACTGCGAGGGAGACGGCGAGAGAGACAGCGAGAGAGACAGTGAGGGAGACTGTGAGGGAGACTGTGAGGGAGACAGCGAGAGAGACTGCGAGAGAGACAGTGAGAGGGACTGCGAGAGAGAAAGCGAGAGAGAAAGCCAGAGAGTGCGAGGGAGACAGCGAGAGAGAATGCGAGAGAGACTGAGAGAGAGGCTGAGAGGGAGACTGAGAGGGAGACTGAGAGGGAGACAACGAGAGAGACATCGAGAGAGACAGCGAAAGAGAATGCGAGAGAGACTGCGAGAGAGACATCCAGGGTGACTTCGAGGGAGACTTCGAGGGAGACTGCGAGGGAGACAGCGAGAGAGTCTGCGAGAGAGTCTGCGAGGGAGAGAGCGAGGGAGAAAGCGAGAGAGACTGCGAGAGAGACTGCGAGAGAGACTGCGAGAGAGACTGCGAGGGAGACAGCGAGAGAGACAGCGAGAGAGACTGCGAGAGAGACTGCGAGAGAGACTGCGAGGGAGAGAGCGAGGGAGAAAGCGAGAGAGACTGCGAGAGAGACTGCGAGAGAGACTGCGAGAGAGACTGCGAGGGAGACAGCGAGAGAGACAGCGAGAGAGACTGCGAGAGAGACTGCGAGAGAGACTGCGAGGGAGACAGCGAGAGAGACAGCGAGGGAGACAGCGAGGGAGACAGCGAGGGAGACAGCGAGAGAGACTGCGAGAGAGACTGCGAGAGAGACTGCGAGGGAGACTGCGAGGGAGACTGCGAGAGAGACTGCGAGAGAGACTGCGAGAGAGACTGCGAGAGAGACTGCGAGGGAGACAGCGAGAGAGAAAGCGAGAGAAATTGCGAGAGAGACTGCTAGGGAAATAGCGAGAGAGACAGCGAGGGATACAGCGAGAGACACTGCGAGAGAGACTGCGAGGGAGACGGCGAGAGAGAGAGCGAGAGAGACAGCGAGGGAGACAGCGAGGGAGACAGCGAGGGAGACAGCGAGAGAGACTTCGAGAGAGACTGCGAAGGAGGCAGCGAGGGAGACAGCGAGGGAGACAGCGAGGGAGACAGCGAGAGAGACTGCGAGAGAGACTGCGAGAGACTGCGAGAGCGACTGCTAGGGAGACAGCGAGGGAGACAGCGAGGGAGGCAGCGAGGGAGACAGCGAGGGAGACAGCGAGGGAGACAGCAAGGGAGACAGCGAGAGAAACTGCGAGGAAGACAGCGAGGGAGACAGCGAGGGAGACAACAAGGGAGACAGCGAGAGAGACGGCAAGGGAGACAGTGAGGGAGACTGCGAGGGAGAGAGCGAGGGAGACAGCGAGGGAGACAGCGAGGGAGACAGCGAGGGAGACAGCGAGAGAGACTGCAAGAGAGACTGCGAGGGAGACAGCGAGAGACACAGCGAGAGAGACAGCGAGGGAGAAAGCGAGGGAGAAAGCGAGGGGGACAGCGAGAGAGACTGCGAGGGAGAAAGCGAGAGAAACTGCGAGAGAGACTGCTAGGGAAATAGCGAGAGAGAGAGCGAGGGATACAGAGAGAGACACTGCGAGGGAGACTGCGAGGGAGACTGCGAGAGAGACTGCGAGAGAGACTGCGAGAGAGACTGCGAGGGAGACAGCGAGAGAGAATGCGAGGGAGAAAGCGAGAGAAACTGCGAGAGAGACTGCTAGGGAAATAGCGAGAGAGACAGCGAGGGATACAGCGAGAGACACTGCGAGAGAGACTGCGAGGGAGACGGCGAGAGAGAGAGCGAGGGAGACAGCGAGGGAGACAGTGAGAGAAACTGCGAGGAAGACAGCGAGAGAGACTGCGAGAGAGACGGCAAGGGAGACAGCGAGGGAGAGAGCGAGGGACACAGCGAGGGAGACAGCGAGGGAGACAGCGAGGGAGACAGCGAGGGAGACAGCGAGGGAGACAGCGAGAGAGACTGCAAGAGAGACTGCGAGGGAGACAGCGAGAGAGACAGCGAGAGAGACAGCGAGAGAGACAGCGAGAGAGACAGCGAGAGAGACAGCGAGGGAGAAAGCGAGGGAGAAAGCGAGGGAGAAAGTGAGGGAGACAGCGAGAGAGACTGCGAGAGAGACTGCGAGAGAGACAGTGAGGGAGAAAGCGAGAGAGACTGCGAGAGAGACTGCGAGGGAGAAAGCGAGAGAGACTGCGAGAGAGACTGCAAGGGAGACAGCGAGAGAGACAGCGAGGGAGATAGCGAGGGAGATAGCGAGGGAGACAGCGAGAGAGACTGCGAGAGAGACTGCGAGAGAGACTGCGAGAGAGACAGCGAGGGAGACAGCGAGGGAGACTGTGAGGGAGACTGCGAGAGAGACTGCTATGGAGATAGCGAGAGAGACTGCGAGGGAGACGGCGAGAGAGACGGCGAGGGCGACGGCGAGAGAGAGAGCGAGAGAGAGAGCGAGAGAGAGAGCGAGGGAGACAGCGAGAGAGACTTCGAGAGAGACTGCGAGGGAGACGGCGAGAGAGACAGCGAGAGAGGCAGCGAGAGAGACTGTGAGGGAGACTGTGAGAGAGACAGCGAGAGAGACAGTGAGAGGGACTGCGAGAGAGAAAGCGAGAGAGAAAGCCAGAGAGAAAGCCAGAGAGTGCGAGGGAGACAGCGAGGGAGACAGCGAGAGAGAATGCGAGAGAGACTGAGAGAGAGACTGAGAGGGAGACTGTGAGGGAGACTGAGAGGGAGACTGAGAGGGAGACAGCGAGGGAGACAGCGAGGGAGACAACGAGAGAGACATCGAGAGAGACAGCGAAAGAGAATGCGAGAGAGACTGCGAGAGAAACATCCAGGGTGACTGCGAGGGAGACAGCAAGAGAGACTGTGAGGGAGACAGCGAGGGAGACTGTGAGGGAGACTGCGAGAGAGACTGCTATGGAGATAGCGAGAGAGACAGCGAGGGATACAGCGAGAGAGACTGCGAGAGAGACTGCGAGGGAGACGGCGAGGGAGACGGAGAGAGCGACGGCGAGAGAGAGAGCGAGAGAGACAGCGAGGGAGACAGCGAGAGAGACTTCGAGAGAGACTGCGAGGGAGACGGCGAGAGAGACAGCGAGAGAGACAGCGAGAGAGACAGCGAGAGAGACTGTGAGGGACACAGCGAGAGAGACTGCGAGAGAGACTGCGAGAGAGACTGCGAGAGAGACAGTGAGAGGGACTGCGAGAGAGAAAGCGAGAGAGAAAGCCAGAGAGTGCGAGGGAGACAGCGAGAGAGAATGCGAGAGAGACTGAGAGAGAGACTGAGAGGGAGACAGCGAGGGAGACAACGAGAGAGACATCGAGAGAGACATTGAGAGAGACAGCAAAAGAGAATGCGAGAGAGACTGCGAGAGAGACATCCAGGGTGACTTCGAGGGAGACTTCGAGGGAGACTTCGAGGGAGACTTCGAGGGAGACTGCGAGGGAGACAGCGAGAGAGACAGCGAGAGAGAATGTGAGGGAAACAGCGAGAGAGACAGTGAGGGAGACAGCGAGGGAGACAGCGAGGGAGACAGCGAGGGAGACAGCGAGAGACTGCGAGAGCGACTGCTAGGGAGACAGCGAGGGAGACAGCGAGGGAGGCAGCGAGGGAGACAGCGAGGGAGACAGCGAGGGAGACAGCAAGGGAGACAGCGAGAGAAACTGCGAGGAAGACAGCGAGGGAGACAGCGAGGGAGACAACAAGGGAGACAGCGAGAGAGACTGCAAGGGAGACAGTGAGGGAGACTGCGAGGGAGAGAGCGAGGGAGACAGCGAGGGAGACAGCGAGGGAGACAGCGAGGGAGACAGCGAGAGAGACTGCAAGAGAGACTGCGAGGGAGACAGCGAGAGACACAGCGAGAGAGACAGCGAGGGAGAAAGCGAGGGAGACAGAGAGAGACACTGCGAGGGAGACTGCGAGGGAGACTGCGAGAGAGACTGCGAGAGAGACTGCGAGAGAGACTGCGAGGGAGACAGCGAGAGAGAATGCGAGGGAGAAAGCGAGAGAAACTGCGAGAGAGACTGCTAGGGAAATAGCGAGAGAGACAGCGAGGGATACAGCGAGAGACACTGCGAGAGAGACTGCGAGGGAGACGGCGAGAGAGAGAGCGAGGGAGACAGCGAGGGAGACAGTGAGAGAAACTGCGAGGAAGACAGCGAGAGAGACTGCGAGAGAGACGGCAAGGGAGACAGCGAGGGAGAGAGCGAGGGACACAGCGAGGGAGACAGCGAGGGAGACAGCGAGGGAGACAGCGAGGGAGACAGCGAGGGAGACAGCGAGAGAGACTGCAAGAGAGACTGCGAGGGAGACAGCGAGAGAGACAGCGAGAGAGACAGCGAGAGAGACAGCGAGAGAGACAGCGAGAGAGACAGCGAGGGAGAAAGCGAGGGAGAAAGCGAGGGAGAAAGTGAGGGAGACAGCGAGAGAGACTGCGAGAGAGACTGCGAGAGAGACAGCGAGGGAGAAAGCGAGAGAGACTGCGAGAGAGACTGCGAGGGAGAAAGCGAGAGAGACTGCGAGAGAGACTGCAAGGGAGACAGCGAGAGAGACAGCGAGGGAGACAGCGAGAGAGACTGCGAGAGAGACTGCGAGAGAGACTGCGAGAGAGACTGCGAGAGAGACTGCGAGAGAGACTGCGAGAGAGACTGCGAGAGAGACTGCGAGGGAGACAGCGAGGGAGACAGCGAGGGAGACTGTGAGGGAGACTGCGAGAGAGACTGCTATGGAGATAGCGAGAGAGACTGCGAGGGAGACGGCGAGGGAGACGGCGAGGGCGACGGCGAGAGAGAGAGCGAGAGAGAGAGCGAGAGAGAGAGCGAGGGAGACAGCGAGAGAGACTTCGAGAGAGACTGCGAGGGAGACGGCGAGAGAGACAGCGAGAGAGGCAGCGAGAGAGACTGTGAGGGAGACTGTGAGAGAGACAGCGAGAGAGACAGTGAGAGGGACTGCGAGAGAGAAAGCGAGAGAGAAAGCCAGAGAGAAAGCCAGAGAGTGCGAGGGAGACAGCGAGGGAGACAGCGAGAGAGAATGCGAGAGAGACTGAGAGAGAGACTGAGAGGGAGACTGTGAGGGAGACTGAGAGGGAGACTGAGAGGGAGACAGCGAGGGAGACAGCGAGGGAGACAACGAGAGAGACATCGAGAGAGACAGCGAAAGAGAATGCGAGAGAGACTGCGAGAGAGACATCCAGGGTGACTGCGAGGGAGACAGCAAGAGAGACTGTGAGGGAGACTGCGAGGGAGACTGTGAGGGAGACTGCGAGAGAGACTGCTATGGAGATAGCGAGAGAGACAGCGAGGGATACAGCGAGAGAGACTGCGAGAGAGACTGCGAGGGAGACGGCGAGGGAGACGGAGAGAGCGACGGCGAGAGAGAGAGCGAGAGAGACAGCGAGGGAGACAGCGAGAGAGACTTCGAGAGAGACTGCGAGGGAGACGGCGAGAGAGACAGCGAGAGAGACAGCGAGAGAGACAGCGAGAGAGACTGTGAGGGACACAGCGAGAGAGACTGCGAGAGAGACTGCGAGAGAGACTGCGAGAGAGACAGTGAGAGGGACTGCGAGAGAGAAAGCGAGAGAGAAAGCCAGAGAGTGCGAGGGAGACAGCGAGAGAGAATGCGAGAGAGACTGAGAGAGAGACTGAGAGGGAGACAGCGAGGGAGACAACGAGAGAGACATCGAGAGAGACATCGAGAGAGACAGCAAAAGAGAATGCGAGAGAGACTGCGAGAGAGACATCCAGGGTGACTTCGAGGGAGACTTCGAGGGAGACTTCGAGGGAGACTGCGAGGGAGACAGCGAGAGAGACAGCGAGAGAGAATGTGAGGGAAACAGCGAGAGAGACAGCGAGGGAGACAGCGAGGGAGACAGCGAGGGAGACAGCGAGGGAGACAGCGAGAGAGTCTGCGAGAGAGTCTGCGAGGGAGAGAGCGAGGGAGAAAGCGAGGGAGAAAGCGAGAGAGACTGCGAGAGAGACTGCGAGGGAGACAGAGATAGAGACTGCGAGGGAGACAGCGAGAGAGACTGCGAGAGAGACTGTGAGAGAGACTGCGAGAGAGACTGCGAGAGAGACTGCGAGGGAGACAGCGAGGGAGACAGCGAGAGAGACTGCGAGAGAGACTGCGAGAGAGACTGCGAGAGAGACTGCGAGGGAGACAGCGAGAGAAACTGCGAGAGAGACTGCTAGGGAAATAGCGAGAGAGACAGCGAGGGATATAGCGAGAGACACGGCGAGAGAGACGGCGAGGGAGACGGCGAGGGAGACAGCGAGGGAGACAGCGAGGGAGACTTCGAGAGAGACTGTGAGGGAGGCAGCGAGGGAGACAGCGAGTGAGACAGCGAGGGAGACTGCGAGAGAGACTGCGAGAGCGTCTGCTAGGGAGACAGCGAGGGAGGCAGCTAGGGAGACAGCGAGGGAGACAGCGAGAGAAACTGCGAGGAAGACAGCGAGAGAGACTGCGAGAGAGACGGCGAGGGAGACGGCGAGGGAGAGAGCGAGAGAGACTGCAAGAGAGACTGCGAGGAAGACAGCGATAGAGACAGCGAGAGAGACAGCGAGAGAGACAGCGAGGGAGACAGCGAGGCAGACAGCGAGGGAGACTGCGAGGGAGACTGCGAGGGAGACAGTGAGAGAGTCTGCGATAGAGACTGCGAGGGAGACAGCGAGAGAGACTGCGAGAGAGACTGTGAGAGAGACTGCGAGGGAGACAGCGAGACAGACTGCGAGGGAGACAGCGAGACAGACTGCGAGGGAGACAGCGAGAGAGACTGCGAGAGAGACTGCGAGAGAGACTGCGAGAGAGACTGCGAGGGAGACAGCGAGAGAGACTGCGAGGGAGAAAGCGAGAGAAACTGCGAGAGAGACTGCTAGGGAAATAGCGAGAGAGACAGCGAGGGATACAGCGAGAGAGACTGCGAGGGAGACGGCGAGAGAGAGAGCGAGAGAGAGAGCGAGGGAGACAGCGAGGGAGACAGCGAGGGAGACAGCGAGGGAGACAGCGAGAGAGACTTCGAGAGAGACTTCGAGAGAGACTGCGAGGGAGGCAGCGAGGGAGACAGCGAGGGAGACAGCGAGGGAGACAGCGAGGGAGACTGCGAGAGAGACTGCGAGAGAGACTGCGAGAGAGACTGCGAGAGCGACTGCTAGGGAGACAGCGAGGGAGGCAGCGAGGGAGACAGCGAGGGAGACAGCGAGGGAGACAGTGAGAGAAACTGCGAGGAAGACGGCGAGAGAGACGGCGAGAGAGACGGCGAGGGAGACGGCGAGGGAGACGGCGAGGGAGACTGCGAGGGAGGCAGCGAGGGAGACAGCGACAGAGACAGCGACAGAGACAGCGACAGAGCCTGTGAGAGAGACTGCGAGGGACACAGCGAGAGAGACTGCGAGGGAGACAACGAGAGAGAATGCGAGAGAGATCGCGTGAGACAGCGAGGGAGACAGCGAGGGAGATAGCGAGGGAGACTGCGAGAGAGACAGCAAGGGAGACAGCGAGGGAGACAGCGAGGGAGACAGCGAGGGAGACAGCGAGGGAGACAGCGAGGGAGACTGCAAGAGAGACTGCGAGGGAGACAGCGAGGGAGACAGCGAGAGAAACTGCGAGGAAGACTGCGAGAGAGACTGCGAGGGAGAAAGCGAGAGAGACTGCGAGGGAGAAAGCGAGAGAGACTGCGAGGGAGACTGCGAGGGAGACAGCGAGAGAAACTGCGAGGAAGACTGCGAGAGAGACTGCGAGGGAGAAAGCGAGGGAGACGGCGAGGGAGACGGCGAGGGCGATGGCGAGAGAGAGAGTGAGAGAGACAGCGAGGGAGACAGCGAGAGAGACTTCGAGAGAGACTTCGAGAGAGACTGCGAGGGAGACTGCGAGGGAGACTGCGAGGGAGTCGGCGAGAGAGACAGCGAGAGAGGCAGCGAGAGAGACTGTGAGGGAGACTGCGAGAGAGACAGTGAGAGGGACTGCGAGAGAGACTGTGAGAGAGACTGCGAGAGAGACAGTGAGAGGGACTGCGAGAGAGAAAGCCAGAGAGAAAGCCAGAGAGTGCGAGGGAGACAGCAAGGGAGACAGCGAGATAGAATGCGAGAGAGACTGAGAGAGAGACTGAGAGAGAGACTGAGAGGGAGACTGAGAGGGAGACAGCGAGGGAGACAACGAGAGAGACATCGAGAGAGACATCGAGAGAGACAGCGAAAGAGAATGCGAGAGAGACTGCGAGAGAGACATCCAGGGTGACTGCGAGGGAGACTTCGAGGGAGACTGTGAGGGAGACAGCGAGAGAGACTGTGAGGGAGACTGCGAGAGAGACTGCTATGGAGATAGCGAGAGAGACAGCGAGGGATACAGCGAGAGAGACTGCGAGAGTGACTGCGAGGGAGACGGCGAGGGAGACGGCGAGGGAGACTTCGAGAGAGACTGCGAGGGAGACGGCGAGAGAGACGGCGAGAGCGACGGCGAGAGAGAGAGCGGGAGAGACAGCGAGAGAGACTGCGAGAGAGACTTCGAGAGAGACTGCGAGGGAGACAGCGAGAGAGGCAGCGAGAGAGACTGTGAGGGAGACTGCGAGAGAGACAGTGAGAGGGACTGCGAGAGAGAAAGCGAGAGAGAAAGCCAGAGAGAAAGCCAGAGAGTGCGAGGGAGACAGCGAGGGAGACAGCGAGAGAGAATGCGAGAGAGACTGAGAGAGAGACTGAGAGAGAGACTGAGAGAGAGACTGAGAGGGAGACAGCGAGGGAGACAGCGAGGGAGACAGCGAGGGAGACAGCGAGGGAGACAGCGAGGGAGACTGAGAGGGAGACAACGAGAGAGACATAGAGAGAGACAGCGAAAGAGAATGCGAGAGAGACTGCGAGAGAGACATCCAGGGTGACTGCGAGGGAGACAGCGAGAGAGACTGTGAGGGAGACAGCGAGAGAGACTGTGAGGGAGACAGCGAGGGAGACTGTGAGGGAGACTGCGAGAGAGACTGCTATGGAGATAGCGAGAGAGACAGCGAGGGATACAGCGAGAGAGACTGCGAGAGTGACTGCGAGGGAGACGGCGAGGGAGACGGTGAGAGCGACGGCGAGAGAGAGAGCGAGAGAGACAGCGAGGGAGACAGCGAGAGAGACTTCGAGAGAGACTGCGAGGGAGACGGCGAGAGAGACAGCGAGAGAGACAGCGAGAGAGACTGTGAGGGAGACTGTGAGGGAGACAGCGAGAGAGACTGCGAGCGAGACTGCGAGAGAGACTGCGAGAGAGACTGCGAGAGAGTCTGCGAGAGAGACAGTGAGAGGGACTGCGAGAGAGAAAGCGAGAGAGAAAGCCAGAGAGTGCGAGGGAGACAGCGAGAGAGAATGCGAGAGAGACTGAGAGAGAGACTGAGAGAGAGACTGAGAGGGAGACTGAGAGGGAGACTGAGAGGGAGACTGAGAGGGTGACAACGAGAGAGACATCGAGAGAGACAGCGAAAGAGACAGCGAAATAGAATGCGAGAGAGACATCCAAGGTGACTTCGAGGGAGACTTCGAGGGAGACTGCGAGGGAGACAGCGAGAGAGACTGCGAGGGAGACAGCGAGAGAGACAGTGAGGGAGACAGCGAGAGAGTCTGCGAGAGAGTCTGCGAGGGAGAGAGCGAGGGAGAAAGCGAGAGAGACTGCGAGAGAGACTGCGAGAGAGACTGCGAGAGAGACTGCGAGGGAGACAGCGAGAGAGACAGCGAGAGAGACTGCGAGAGAGACTGCGAGAGAGACTGCGAGAGAGACTGCGAGAGAGACTGCGAGGGAGACAGCGAGAGGGACTGCGAGGGAGAAAGCGAGAGAAACTGCGAGAGAGACTGCTAGGGAAATAGCGAGAGAGACAGCGAGGGAGACAGCGAGGGAGACAGCGAGGGAGACAGTGAGGGAGACAGCGAGAGAGACTGCGAGGGAGGCAGCGAGGGAGACAGCGAGGGAGACAGCGAGGGAGACAGCGAGGGAGACAGCGAGGGAGACTGCGAGAGAGACTGCGAGAGAGACTGCGAGAGAGACTGCGAGAGCGACTGCTAGGGAGACAGCGAGGGAGGCAGCGAGGGAGACAGCGAGGGAGACAGCGAGGGAGACAGCGAGAGAAACTGCGAGGAAGACAGCGAGAGAGACTGCGAGAGAGACGGCGAGGGAGACAGCGAGGGAGACAGCGAGGGAGACAGCGAGGGAGACAGCGAGGGAGACAGCGAGGGAGACAGCGAGAGAGACTGCGAGAGAGACTGCGAGGGAGACAGCGAGAGAGACAGCGAGAGAGACAGCGAGAGAGACAGTGAGAGAGACAGCGAGAGAGACAGCGAGGGAGACAGCGAGAGAGACAGCGAGGGAGACAGCGAGGGAGACAGCGAGGGAGACAGCGAGGGAGACTGCGAGGGAGACAGTGCGAGAGTCTGCGAGGGAGAGAGCGAGTGAGACTGCGAGAGAGACTGCGAGAGAGACTGCGAGAGAGACTGCGAGAGAGACTGCGAGGGAGACAGCGATAGAGACTGCGAGGGAGACAGCGAGAGAGACTGCGAGAGAGACTGCGAGGGAGACAGCGAGAGAGACTGCGAGAGAGACTGCGAGGGAGACAGCGAGAGAGACTGTGAGGGAGACAGCGAGGGAGACAGCGAGGGAGACAGCGAGGGAGACTGCGAGAGAGACTGCGAGAGAGACTGCGAGAGAGACTGCGAGAGAGACTGGGAGGGAGACAGCGAGGGAGACTGCGAGAGAGACTGCGAGAGAGACTGCGAGAGAGACTGCGAGGGAGACAGCGAGGGAGACAGCGAGGGAGACAGCGAGGGAGACTGCGAGAGAGATGGCGAAAGAGATGGAGAGAGAGACGGCGAGAGAGACAGCGAGGGAGAGAGCGAGAGAGACTGCGAGGGAGACAGCGAGAGAGACAGCGAGAGAGACTGCGAGAGAGACTGCGAGAGAGACTGCGAGAGAGACTGCGAGAGATACAGCGAGAGATACAGCGAGGGATAGAGCGAGGGAGACAGCGAGGGTGACAGCGAGGGAGACAGCGAGGGAGACAGTGAGAGTACATTGAGAGAGACAGCGAGAGAGACTGCGAGAGAGACTGCGAGGGAGACGGCCAGGGAGACGGCGAGGGAGACGACGAGGGAGACGACGAGGGAGACGACGAGGGAGACGGCCAGGGAGACAGCGAGGGAGACAGCGAGGGAGACAGCGACAGAGACAGCGACAGAGACAGCGACAGAGACAGCGACAGAGACAGCGACAGTGACAGAGACAGCGAGGGAGACAGTGAGAGATACTGCTATGGAGATAGCGAGAGAGACAGCTGGGGATACAGAGAGAGTGACTGCAAGGGAGACGGCGAGGGAGACGACGAGGGAGACAGCGAGGGAGACAGCGAGGGAGACAGCGAGAGAGACTGCGAGGGAGACAGCGAGGGAGACAGCGAGGGAGACTGCGAGAGAGACTGCGAGAGAGACTGCGAGAGCGACTGCTAGGGAGACAGCGAGGGAGGCAGCGAGGGAGACAGCGAGGGAGACAGCGAGGGAGACAGCGAGGGAGACAGTGAGAGAAACTGCGAGGAAGACGGCGAGAGAGACGGCGAGAGAGACGGCGAGGGAGACGGCGAGGGAGACGGCGAGGGAGACTGCGAGGGAGGCAGCGAGGGAGACAGCGACAGAGACAGCGACAGAGACAGCGACAGAGCCTGTGAGAGAGACTGCGAGGGACACAGCGAGAGAGACTGCGAGGGAGACAACGAGAGAGAATGCGAGAGAGATCGCGTGAGACAGCGAGGGAGACAGCGAGGGAGATAGCGAGGGAGACTGCGAGAGAGACAGCAAGGGAGACAGCGAGGGAGACAGCGAGGGAGACAGCGAGGGAGACTGCAAGAGAGACTGCGAGGGAGACAGCGAGGGTGACAGCGAGAGAAACTGCGAGGAAGAATGCGAGAGAGACTGCGAGGGAGACTGCGAGGGAGAAAGCGAGAGAGACTGCGAGGGAGAAAGCGAGAGAGACTGCGAGGGAGACTGCAAGGGAGACAGCGATAGAGACAGCGAGAGAGACAGCGAGGGAGACAGCGAGAGAGACTGCGAGAGAGACTGCGAGAGAGACTGCGAGAGAGACTGCGAGAGAGACAGCGAGGGAGACTGTGAGGGAGACTGCGAGAGAGACTGCTATGGAGATAGCGAGAGAGACAGCGAGGGATACAGCGAGAGAGACTGCGAGAGTGACTGCGAGGGAGACGGCGAGGGAGACGGCGAGGGAGACGGCGAGGGCGATGGCGAGAGAGAGAGCGAGAGAGACAGCGAGGGAGACAGCGAGAGAGACTTCGAGAGAGACTTCGAGAGAGACTGCGAGGGAGACTGCGAGGGAGACTGCGAGGGAGTCGGCGAGAGAGACAGCGAGAGAGGCAGCGAGAGAGACTGTGAGGGAGACTGCGAGAGAGACAGTGAGAGGGACTGCGAGAGAGACTGTGAGAGAGACTGCGAGAGAGACAGTGAGAGGGACTGCGAGAGAGAAAGCCAGAGAGAAAGCCAGAGAGTGCGAGGGAGACAGCGAGGGAGACAGCGAGATAGAATGCGAGAGAGACTGAGAGAGAGACTGAGAGAGAGACTGAGAGGGAGACTGAGAGGGAGACAGCGAGGGAGACAACGAGAGGGACATCGAGAGAGACATCGAGAGAGACAGCGAAAGAGAATGCGAGAGAGACTGCGAGAGAGACATCCAGGGTGACTGCGAGGGAGACTTCGAGGGAGACTGTGAGGGAGACAGCGAGAGAGACTGTGAGGGAGACTGCGAGAGAGACTGCTATGGAGATAGCGAGAGAGACAGCGAGGGATACAGCGAGAGAGACTGCGAGAGTGACTGCGAGGGAGACGGCGAGGGAGACGGCGAGAGAGACTGTGAGGGAGACAGCGAGGGAGACAGCGAGGGAGACAGCGAGGGAGACTGCGAGAGAGACTGCGAGAGAGACTGCGAGAGAGACTGCGAGAGAGACAGCGAGGGAGACAGCGATAGAGACTGCGAGGGAGACAGCGAGAGAGACTGCGAGAGAGACTGCGAGGGAGACAGCGAGAGAGACTGCGAGAGAGACTGCGAGGGAGACAGCGAGAGAGACTGTGAGGGAGACAGCGAGGGAGACAGCGAGGGAGACAGCGAGGGAGACTGCGAGAGAGACTGCGAGAGAGACTGCGAGAGAGACTGCGAGAGAGACTGGGAGGGAGACAGCGAGGGAGACTGCGAGAGAGACTGCGAGAGAGACTGCGAGAGAGACTGCGAGGGAGACAGCGAGGGAGACAGCGAGGGAGACAGCGAGGGAGACTGCGAGAGAGATGGCGAGAGAGATGGAGAGAGAGACGGCGAGAGAGACAGCGAGGGAGAGAGCGAGAGAGACTGCGAGGGAGACAGCGATAGAGACAGCGAGAGAGACTGCGAGAGAGACTGCGAGAGAGACTGCGAGAGCGACTGCTAGGGAGACAGCGAGGGAGGCAGCGAGGGAGACAGCGAGGGAGACAGCGAGGGAGACAGCGAGGGAGACAGTGAGAGAAACTGCGAGGAAGACGGCGAGAGAGACGGCGAGAGAGACGGCGAGGGAGACGGCGAGGGAGACGGCGAGGGAGACTGCGAGGGAGGCAGCGAGAGAGACTGTGAGGGAGACTGCGAGAGAGACAGTGAGAGGGACTGCGAGAGAGACTGTGAGAGAGACTGCGAGAGAGACAGTGAGAGGGACTGCGAGAGAGAAAGCCAGAGAGAAAGCCAGAGAGTGCGAGGGAGACAGCGAGGGAGACAGCGAGATAGAATGCGAGAGAGACTGAGAGAGAGACTGAGAGAGAGACTGAGAGGGAGACAGCGAGGGAGACAACGAGAGAGACATCGAGAGAGACATCGAGAGAGACAGCGAAAGAGAATGCGAGAGAGACTGCGAGAGAGACATCCAGGGTGACTGCGAGGGAGACTTCGAGGGAGACTGTGAGGGAGACAGCGAGAGAGACTGTGAGGGAGACTGCGAGAGAGACTGCTATGGAGATAGCGAGAGAGACAGCGAGGGATACAGCGAGAGAGACTGCGAGAGTGACTGCGAGGGAGACGGCGAGGGAGACGGCGAGAGAGACTGTGAGGGAGACAGCGAGGGAG
The DNA here is from genome assembly GCF_036365525.1 of Heterodontus francisci. Lineage (NCBI taxonomy): Eukaryota > Metazoa > Chordata > Chondrichthyes > Heterodontiformes > Heterodontidae > Heterodontus > Heterodontus francisci. Next base: position 107,754,020 of record NC_090385.1, on the reverse strand, counting down.
ACAGCGAGGGAGACAGCGAGGGAGACTGCGAGAGAGACTGCGAGAGAGACTGCGAGAGAGACTGCGAGAGAGACAGCGAGGGAGACAGCGATAGAGACTGCGAGGGAGACAGCGAGAGAGACTGCGAGAGAGACTGCGAGGGAGACAGCGAGAGAGACTGCGAGAGAGACTGCGAGGGAGACAGCGAGAGAGACTGTGAGGGAGACAGCGAGGGAGACAGCGAGGGAGACAGCGAGGGAGACTGCGAGAGAGACTGCGAGAGAGACTGCGAGAGAGACTGCGAGAGAGACTGGGAGGGAGACAGCGAGGGAGACTGCGAGAGAGACTGCGAGAGAGACTGCGAGAGAGACTGCGAGGGAGACAGCGAGGGAGACAGCGAGGGAGACAGCGAGGGAGACTGCGAGAGAGATGGCGAGAGAGATGGAGAGAGAGACGGCGAGAGAGACAGCGAGGGAGAGAGCGAGAGAGACTGCGAGGGAGACAGCGATAGAGACAGCGAGAGAGACTGCGAGAGAGACTGCGAGAGAGACTGCGAGAGAGACTGCGAGAGATACAGCGAGAGATACAGCGAGGGATAGAGCGAGGGAGACAGCGAGGGTGACAGCGAGGGAGACAGCGAGGGAGACAGTGAGAGTACATTGAGAGAGACAGCGAGAGAGACTGCGAGAGAGACTGCGAGGGAGACGGCCAGGGAGACGGCGAGGGAGACGACGAGGGAGACGACGAGGGAGACGACGAGGGAGACGGCCAGGGAGACAGCGAGGGAGACAGCGAGGGAGACAGCGAGGGAGACAGCGACAGAGACAGCGACAGAGACAGCGACAGAGACAGCGACAGAGACAGCGACAGAGACAGAGACAGCGAGGGAGACAGTGAGAGATACTGCTATGGAGATAGCGAGAGAGACAGCCGGGGATACAGAGAGAGTGACTGCAAGGGAGACGGCGAGGGAGACGACGAGGGAGACAGCGAGGGAGACAGCGAGGGAGACAGCGAGAGAGACTGCGAGGGAGACAGCGAGGGAGACAGCGAGGGAGACTGCGAGAGAGACTGCGAGAGAGACTGCGAGAGCGACTGCTAGGGAGACAGCGAGGGAGGCAGCGAGGGAGACAGCGAGGGAGACAGCGAGGGAGACAGCGAGGGAGACAGTGAGAGAAACTGCGAGGAAGACGGCGAGAGAGACGGCGAGAGAGACGGCGAGGGAGACGGCGAGGGAGACTGCGAGGGAGGAAGCGAGGGAGACAGCGACAGAGACAGCGACAGAGACAGCGACAGAGCCTGTGAGAGAGACTGCGAGGGACACAGCGAGAGAGACTGCGAGGGAGACAACGAGAGAGAATGCGAGAGAGATCGCGTGAGACAGCGAGGGAGACAGCGAGGGAGATAGCGAGGGAGACTGCGAGAGAGACAGCAAGGGAGACAGCGAGGGAGACAGCGAGGGAGACAGCGAGGGAGACTGCAAGAGAGACTGCGAGGGAGACAGCGAGGGATACAGCGAGAGAAACTGCGAGGAAGAATGCGAGAGAGACTGCGAGGGAGACTGCGAGGGAGAAAGCGAGAGAGACTGCGAGGGAGAAAGCGAGAGAGACTGCGAGGGAGACTGCAAGGGAGACAGCGAGAGAGACAGCGAGAGAGACAGCGAGGGAGACAGCGAGAGAGACTGCGAGAGAGACTGCGAGAGAGACTGCGAGAGAGACTGCGAGAGAGACAGCGAGGGAGACTGTGAGGGAGACTGCGAGAGAGACTGCTATGGAGATAGCGAGAGAGACAGCGAGGGATACAGCGAGAGAGACTGCGAGAGTGACTGCGAGGGAGACGGCGAGGGAGACGGCGAGGGAGACGGCGAGGGAGACGGCGAGGGCGATGGCGAGAGAGAGAGCGAGAGAGACAGCGAGGGAGACAGCGAGAGAGACTTCGAGAGAGACTTCGAGAGAGACTGCGAGGGAGACTGCGAGGGAGACTGCGAGGGAGTCGGCGAGAGAGACAGCGAGAGAGGCAGCGAGAGAGACTGTGAGGGAGACTGCGAGAGAGACAGTGAGAGGGACTGCGAGAGAGACTGTGAGAGAGACTGCGAGAGAGACAGTGAGAGGGACTGCGAGAGAGAAAGCCAGAGAGAAAGCCAGAGAGTGCGAGGGAGACAGCGAGGGAGACAGCGAGATAGAATGCGAGAGAGGACTGAGAGAGAGACTGAGAGAGAGACTGAGAGGGAGACAGCGAGGGAGACAACGAGAGAGACATCGAGAGAGACATCGAGAGAGACAGCGAAAGAGAATGCGAGAGAGACTGCGAGAGAGACATCCAGGGTGACTGCGAGGGAGACTTCGAGGGAGACTGTGAGGGAGACAGCGAGAGAGACTGTGAGGGAGACTGCGAGAGAGACTGCTATGGAGATAGCGAGAGAGACAGCGAGGGATACAGCGAGAGAGACTGCGAGAGTGACTGCGAGGGAGACGGCGAGGGAGACGGCGAGAGAGAGAGCGAGAGAGACAGCGAGGGAGACAGCGAGGGAGACTTCGAGAGAGACTGCGAGGGAGACGGCGAGAGAGACGGCGAGAGAGACGGCGAGAGCGACGGCGAGAGAGAGAGCGGGAGAGACAGCGAGAGAGACTGCGAGAGAGACTTCGAGAGAGACTGCGAGGGAGACAGCGAGAGAGGCAGCGAGAGAGACTGTGAGGGAGACTGCGAGAGAGACAGTGAGAGGGACTGCGAGAGAGAAAGCCAGAGAGAAAGCCAGAGAGAAAGCCAGAGAGTGCGAGGGAGACAGCGAGGGAGACAGCGAGAGAGAATGCGAGAGAGACTGAGAGAGAGACTGAGAGAGAGACTGAGAGGGAGACAGCGAGGGAGACAGCGAGGGAGACAGCGAGGGAGACAGCGAGGGAGACAACGAGAGAGACATAGAGAGAGACAGCGAAAGAGAATGCGAGAGAGACTGCGAGAGAGACATCCAGGGTGACTGCGAAGGAGACAGCGAGAGAGACTGTGAGGGAGACAGCGAGAGAGACTGTGAGGGAGACAGCGAGGGAGACTGTGAGGGAGACTGCGAGAGAGACTGCTATGGAGATAGCGAGAGAGACAGCGAGGGATACAGCGAGAGAGACTGCGAGAGTGACTGCGAGGGAGACGGTGAGAGCGACGGCGAGAGAGAGAGCGAGAGAGACAGCGAGGGAGACAGCGAGAGAGACTTCGAGAGAGACTGCGAGGGAGACGGCGAGAGAGACAGCGAGAGAGACAGCGAGAGAGACTGTGAGGGAGACTGTGAGGGAGACAGCGAGAGAGACTGCGAGAGAGACTGCGAGAGAGACTGCGAGAGAGACTGCGAGAGAGACAGTGAGAGGGACTGCGAGAGAGAAAGCGAGAGAGAAAGCCAGAGAGTGCGAGGGAGACAGCGAGAGAGAATGCGAGAGAGACTGAGAGAGAGACTGAGAGAGAGACTGAGAGGGAGACTGAGAGGGAGACTGAGAGGGAGACAACGAGAGAGACAGCGAAAGAGACAGCGAAAGAGAATGCGAGAGAGACTGCGAGAGAGACATCCAAGGTGACTTCGAGGGAGACTTCGAGGGAGACTGCGAGGGAGACAGCGAGAGAGACTGCGAGGGAGACAGCGAGAGAGACAGTGAGGGAGACAGCGAGAGAGTCTGCGAGAGAGTCTGCGAGGGAGAGAGCGAGGGAGAAAGCGAGAGAGACTGCGAGAGAGACTGCGAGAGAGACTGCGAGAGAGACTGCGAGGGAGACAGCGATAGAGACTGCGAGGGAGACAGCGAGAGAGACTGCGAGAGAGACTGCGAGAGAGACTGTGAGAGAGACTGCGAGGGAGACAGCGAGAGAGACAGCGAGAGAGACTGCGAGAGAGACTGCGAGAGAGACTGCGAGAGAGACTGCGAGAGAGACTGCGAGAGAGACTGCGAGGGAGACAGCGAGAGGGACTGCGAGGGAGAAAGCGAGAGAAACTGCGAGAGAGACTGCTAGGGAAATAGCGAGAGAGACAGCGAGGGAGACAGCGAGGGAGACAGCGAGGGAGACAGCGAGAGAGACTGCGAGGGAGGCAGCGAGGGAGACAGCGAGGGAGACAGCGAGGGAGACAGCGAGGGAGACTGCGAGAGAGACAGCGAGAGAGACTGCGAGAGAGACTGCGAGAGCGACTGCTAGGGAGACAGCGAGGGAGGCAGCGAGGGAGACAGCGAGGGAGACAGCGAGGGAGACAGCGAGAGAAACTGCGAGGAAGACAGCGAGAGAGACTGCGAGAGAGACGGCGAGAGAGACGGCGAGGGAGACTGCGAGGGAGACAGCGAGGGAGACAGCGAGGGAGACAGCGAGGGAGACAGCGAGAGAGACTGCAAGAGAGACTGCGAGGGAGACAGCGAGAGAGACAGCGAGAGAGACAGCGAGAGAGACAGCGAGAGAGACAGCGAGAGAGACAGCGAGGGAGACAGCGAGAGAGACAGCGAGGGAGACAGCGAGGGAGACAGCGAGGGAGACTGCGAGGGAGACAGTGCGAGAGTCTGCGAGGGAGAGAGCGAGTGAGACTGCGAGAGAGACTGCGAGAGAGACTGCGAGAGAGACTGCGAGAGAGACTGCGAGGGAGACAGCGAGAGAGACTGCGAGAGAGACTGCGAGGGAGACAGCGAGAGAGACTGTGAGGGAGACAGCGAGGGATACAGCGAGCGAGACAGCGAGGGAGACTGCGAGAGAGACTGCGAGAGAGACTGCGAGAGAGACTGCGAGAGAGACTGCGAGAGAGACTGGGAGGGAGACAGCGAGGGAGACTGCGAGAGAGACTGCGAGAGAGACTGCGAGAGAGACTGCGAGAGAGACTGCGAGAGAGACTGCGAGGGAGACAGCGAGGGAGACAGCGAGGGAGACAGCGAGGGAGACAGCGAGGGAGACTGCGAGAGAGATGGCGAGAGAGATGGAGAGAGAGATGGAGAGAGAGACGGAGAGAGAGACAGCGAGGGAGAGAGCGAGAGAGACTGCGAGGGAGACAGCGAGAGAGACAGCGAGAGAGACTGCGAGAGAGACTGCGAGAGAGACTGCGAGAGAGACTGCGAGAGATACAGCGAGAGATACAGCGAGGGATAGAGCGAGGGAGACAGCGAGGGTGACAGCGAGGGAGACAGCGAGGGAGACAGTGAGAGTACATTGAGAGAGACAGCGAGAGAGACTGCGAGAGAGACTGCGAGGGAGACGGCCAGGGAGACGGCGAGGGAGACGACGAGGGAGACGACGAGGGAGACGGCCAGGGAGACAGCGAGGGAGACAGCGAGGGAGACAGCGAGGGAGACAGCGACAGAGACAGCGACAGAGACAGCGACAGAGACAGCGACAGAGACAGAGACAGCGAGGGAGACAGTGAGAGATACTGCTATGGAGATAGCGAGAGAGACAGCCGGGGATACAGAGAGAGTGACTGCAAGGGAGACGGCGAGGGAGACGACGAGGGAGACAGCGAGGGAGACAGCGAGAGAGACTGCGAGGGAGACAGCGAGGGAGACAGCGAGGGAGACTGCGAGAGAGACAGCGAGGGACACAGCGAGGGCAACAGCGAGGGACACAACAAGGGAGACAGCGAGAGAGACTGCGAGAGAGACTGCGAGAGAGAGCGCGTGAGACAGCGAGGGAAACAGCGAGGGAGAGAGCGAGAGACACAGCGAGGGAGACAGCAAGAGAGACTGCAAGAGAGACAGCGAGAGAGGCAGCGAGAGAGACAGCGAGAGAGACAGCGAGAGAGACAGCGAGAGAGACAGCGAGAAAGACAGCGAGAAAGACAGCGAGGGAGAAAGCGCTGGAGACAGCGAGAGAGACAGCGAGAGAGACTGCGTGGGAGACAGCGAGGGAGACAGCGAGGGAGACAGCGAGGGAGACAGCGAGGGAGACAGCGAGGGAGACAGCGCTGGAGACAGCGAGAGAGACTGCGAGAAGGACTGTGAGAAGGACTGCGAGAGAGACAGCGAGGGAGAAAGCAAGGGAGAAAGCGAGAGCGACTTCGAGAGAGTCTGCGAGGGAGACAGCGAGAGAGACTGTGAGGGAGACAGCGAGAGAGACTGCGAGGGAGACTGCGAGGGAGACAGCGAGAGACACTGCGAGAGAGAATGCGAGGGAGACAGCGATTAAGACGGCGAGGGAGACGGCGAGAGAGAGAGCGAGAGAGACAGCGAGGGAGACAGCGAGGTAGACAGCGAGAGAGACTTCGAGAGAGACTGTGAGGGAGACAGCGAGGGAGACAGCGAGGGAGACAGCGAGGGAGACAGCGACAGTGACAGCGACAGAGACAGCAATAGAGACTGCGAGAGAGACTGCGAGAGAGACTGCGAGGGACACAGCGAGAGAGACTGCAAGGGAGACAACGAGAGAGAATGCGAGAGAGATCGTGTGAGACAGCGAGGGAGACAGCGTGGGAGGCAGCGAGGGAGACAGCGAGAGAAACTGCGAGGAAGACAGCGAGAGAGACTGCGAGAGCGACTGCTAGGGAGACAGCGAGGGAGCAGCGAGGGAGACAGCGAGAGAGACTGCGAGGGAGACAGCGAGAGAAACTGCGAGGAAGACAGCAAGAGAGACTGCGAGAGAGACGGCGAGGGAGACAGCGAGAGAGACTGCGAGAGAGACGGCGAGGGAGACGGTGAGGGAGACTGCGAGGGAGACAGCGAGGGAGACAGCGAGGGAGACAGCGAGGGAGACAGCGAGGGAGACAGCGAGGCAGACAGCGAGAGAGACTGCAAGGGAGACAGCGAGAGAGACAGCGAGAGAGACAGCGAAGGAGAAAGCGAGGGAGACAGCGAGAGAGACTGCGAGGGAGACTGCGAGGGAGACAGCATGGGAGACAGCGAGGGAGACAGCGAGGGAGACAGCGAGGGAGACAGCGAGGGAGACAGCGAGAGAGACTGCGAGAAGGACTGCGAGAAGGAATGCGAGAGAGACAGTGAGAGAGACAGCGAGGGAGAAAGTGAGAGTGACTGCGAGGGAGACTGCGAGAGAGACTGCGCGAGAGACTGCGAGAGAGACTGCGAGAGAGACAGTGAGAGGGACTGCGAGAGAGAAAGCCAGAGAGTGCGAGGGAGACAGCGAGAGAGAATGCGAGAGAGACTGAGAGAGAGACTGAGAGAGAGACTGAGAGAGAGACTGAGAGAGAGACTGAGAGAGAGACAGCGAGGGAGACAACGAGAGAGACATCGAGAGAGACAGCGAAAGAGACAGCGAAAGAGACTGCGAGAGAGACATCCAGGGTGACTTCGAGGGAGACTTCGAGGGAGACTGCGAGGGAGACAGCGAGAGAGACTGAGAGAGACAGCGAGAGAGACAGCGAGGGAGACAGCGAGGGAGACTGCGAGGGAGACAGCGAGAGAGTCTGCGAGGGAGAGAGCGAGAGATTCTGCGAGGGAGAGAGCGAGGGAGAAAGCGAGAGAGAATGCGAGAGAGACTGCGAGAGAGACTGCGAGAGAGACTGCGAGGGAGACAGCGATAGAGACTGCGAGGGAGACAGCGAGAGAGACTGCGAGAGAGACTGTGAGAGAGACTGCGAGGGAGACAGCGAGAGAGACTGTGAGGGAGACAGTGAGGGAGACAGTGAGGGAGACAGCGAGAAAGACTGCGAGAGAGACTGCGAGGGAGACAGCGAGAGAGACTGCGAGGGAGAAAGCGAGAGACACTGCGAGAGAGACTGCGAGGGAGACGGCGAGAGAGAGAGCGAGGGAGACAGCGAGGGAGACAGCGAGGGAGACAGCGAGGGAGACAGCGAGGGAGACAGCGAGGGAGACTTCGAGAGAGACTGCGAGGGAGGCAGCGAGGGAGGCAGCGAGGGAGACAGCGAGGGAGACAGCGAGGGAGACAGCGAGGGAGACAGCGAGGGAGACTGCGAGAGAGACTGCGAGAGCGACTGCGAGGGAGACAGCGAGGGAGACAGCGAGGGAGACAGCGAGGGAGGCAGCGAGGGAGACAGCGAGGGAGACAGCAAGGGAGACAGCGAGAGAAACTGCGAGGAAGACAGCGAGAGCGACTGCTAGGGAGACAGCGAGGGAGACAGCGAGGGAGACAGCGAGAGAAACTGCGAGGAAGACAGCGAGAGAGACTGCGAGAGAGAAGGCAAGGGAGACAGAGAGGGAGACTGCGAGGGAGAGAGCGAGGGAGACAGCGAGGGAGACAGCGAGAGAGACTGCAAGAGAGACTGCGAGGGAGACAGCGAGAGACTCAGCGAGAGAGACAGCGAGGGAGAAAGCGAGGGAGACAGCGAGAGAGACTGCGAGAGAGACTGCGAGAGAGACTGCGAGGGAGAAAGGAGAGAGACTGCGAGAGTGACTGCGAGAGAGACTGCGAGAGAGACTGCGAGAGAGACTGCGAGGGAGACTGCGAGGGAGACTGCAAGGGAGACTGCAAGGGAGACAGTGAGAGAGACAGCGAGGGAGATAGCGAGGGAGACTGCGAGAGAGACTGCGAGAGAGACTGCGAGAGAGACGGCGAGAGAGACTGCGATGGAGACTGCGAGGGAGACAGCGAGGGAGAATGCGAGAGAGACTGCTATGGAGATAGCGAGAGAGACAGCGAGGGATACAGCGAGAGAGACTGCGAGAGTGACTGCGAGGTAGACGGCGAGGGAGACGGCGAGGGAGACGGCGAGGGCGACGGCGAGAGAGAGAGCGAGAGAGACAGCGAGGGAGACAGCGAGAGAGACTTCGAGAGAGACTGCGAGGGAGACGGCGAGAGAGACAGTGAGAGGGACTGCGAGAGAGAAAGCCAGAGAGAAAGCCAGAGAGAAAGCCAGAGAGTGCGAGGGAGACAGCGAGGGAGACAGCGAGAGAGAATGCGAGAGAGACTGAGAGAGAGACTGAGAGAGAGACTGAGAGAGAGACTGAGAGGGAGACAGTGAGGGAGACAACGAGAGAGACATAGAGAGAGACAGCGAAAGAGAATGCGAGAGAGACTGCGAGAGAGACATCCAGGGTGACTGCGAGGGAGACAGCGAGAGAGACTGTGAGGGAGACAGCGAGAGAGACTGTGAGGGAGACAGCGAGGGAGACTGTGAGGGAGACTGCGAGAGAGACTGCTATGGAGATAGCGAGAGAGACTGCGAGGGATACAGCGAGAGAGACTGCGAGAGTGACTGCGAGGGAGACGGCGAGGGAGACGGTGAGAGCGACGGCGAGAGAGAGAGCGAGGGAGACAGCGAGGGAGACAGCGAGAGAGACTTCGAGAGAGACGGCGAGAGAGACGGCGAGAGAGACAGCGAGAGAGACTGTGAGGGAGACTGTGAGGGAGACAGCGAGAGAGACTGCGAGAGAGACTGCGAGAGAGACTGCGAGAGAGACAGTGAGAGGGACTGCGAGAGAGAAAGCGAGAGAGAAAGCCAGAGAGTGCGAGGGAGACAGCGAGAGAGAATGCGAGAGAGACTGAGAGAGAGACTGAGAGAGAGACTGAGAGAGAGACTGAGAGGGAGACTGAGAGGGAGACTGAGAGGGAGACAACGAGAGAGACATCGAGAGAGACAGCGAAAGAGACAGCGAAAGAGAATGCGAGAGAGACTGCGAGAGAGACATCCAAGGTGACTTCGAGGGAGACTTCGAGGGAGACTGCGAGGGAGACAGCGAGAGAGACTGCGAGGGAGACAGCGAGAGAGACAGCGAGAGAGTCTGCGAGAGAGTCTGCGAGGGAGAGAGCGAGGGAGAAAGCGAGAGAGACTGCGAGAGAGACTGCGAGAGAGACTGCGAGAGAGACAGCGAGGGAGACAGCGAGGGAGACAGCGAGGGAGACAGCGAGGGAGACAACGAGAGAGACATAGAGAGAGACAGCGAAAGAGAATGCGAGAGAGACTGCGACAGAGACATCCAGGGTGACTGCGAGGGAGACAGCGAGAGAGACTGTGAGGGAGACAGCGAGAGAGACTGTGAGGGAGACAGCGAGGGAGACTGTGAGGGAGACTGCGAGAGAGACTGCTATGGAGATAGCGAGAGAGACAGCGAGGGATACAGCGAGAGAGACTGCGAGAGTGACTGCGAGGGAGACGGCGAGGGAGACGGTGAGAGCGACGGCGAGAGAGAGAGCGAGAGAGACAGCGAGGGAGAAAGCGAGAGAGACTTCGAGAGAGACTGCGAGAGAGACTGCGAGAGAGACTGCGAGAGAGACTGCGAGAGAGACAGTGAGAGGGACTGCGAGAGAGAAAGCGAGAGAGAAAGCCAGAGAGTGCGAGGGAGACAGCGAGAGAGAATGCGAGAGAGACTGAGAGAGAGACTGAGAGAGAGACTGAGAGAGAGACTGAGAGGGAGACTGAGAGGGAGACTGAGAGGGAGACTGAGAGGGAGACTGAGAGGGAGACAACGAGAGAGACATCGAGAGAGACAGCGAAGGAGACAGCGAAAGAGAATGCGAGAGAGACTGCGAGAGAGACATCCAAGGTGACTTCGAGGGAGACTGCGAGGGAGACAGCGAGAGAGACAGCGAGAGAGACTGCGAGAGAGACTGCGAGAGAGACTGCGAGAGAGACTGCGAGAGAGACTGCGAGGGAGACAGCGAGAGGGACTGCGAGGGAGAAAGCGACAGAAACTGCGAGAGAGACTGCTAGGGAAATAGCGAGAGAGACAGCGAGGGATACAGCGAGAGACACTGCGAGAGAGACTGCGAGGGAGACGGCGAGAGAGAGAGCGAGGGAGACAGCGAGGGAGACAGCGAGGGAGACAGCGAGGGAGACAGCGAGAGAGACTGCGAGGGAGGCAGCGAGGGAGACAGCGAGGGAGACAGCGAGGGAGACTGCGAGAGAGACTGCGAGAGAGACTGCGAGAGAGACTGCGAGAGAGACTGCGAGAGCGACTGCTAGGGAGACAGCGAGGGAGACAGCGAGGGAGGCAGCGAGGGAGACAGCGAGGGAGACAGCGAGGGAGACAGCGAGAGAAACTGCGAGGAAGACAGCGAGAGAGACTGCGAGAGAGACGGCGAGGGAGACTGCGAGGGAGAGAGCGAGGGACACAGCGAGGGAGACAGCGAGGGAGACAGCGAGGGAGACAGCGAGAGAGACTGCAAGAGAGACTGCAAGAGAGACTGCGAGGGAGACAGCGAGAGAGACAGCGAGAGAGACAGCGAGAGAGACAGCGAGAGAGACAGCGAGGGAGACAGCGAGGGAGACAGCGAGAGAGACAGCGAGGGAGACAGCGAGGGAGACAGCGAGGGAGACTGCGAGGGAGACTGCGAGGGAGACTGCGAGGGAGACAGTGCGAGAGTCTGCGAGGGAGAGAGCGAGTGAGACTGCGAGAGAGACTGCGAGAGAGACTGCGAGAGAGACTGCGAGAGAGACTGCGAGAGAGACTGCGAGGGAGACAGCGATAGAGACTGCGAGGGAGACAGCGAGGGAGACTGCGAGAGAGACTGCGAGGGAGACAGCGAGAGAGACTGTGAGGGAGACAGCGAGGGAGACAGCGAGAGAGACTGCGAGAGAGACTGCGAGAGAGACTGCGAGAGAGACTGCGAGAGAGACTGCGAGAGAGACTGGGAGGGAGACAGCGAGGGAGACTGCGAGAGAGACTGCGAGAGAGACTGCGAGAGAGACTGCGAGAGAGACTGCGAGGGAGACAGCGAGGGAGACAGCGAGAGGGACTGCGAGGGAGAAAGCGAGAGAAACTGCGAGAGAGACTGCTAGGGAAATAGCGAGAGAGACAGCGAGGGATACAGCGAGAGACACTGCGAGAGAGACTGCGAGGGAGACGGCGAGAGAGAGAGCGAGGGAGACAGCGAGGGAGACAGCGAGGGAGACAGCGAGGGAGACAGCGAGAGAGACTGCGAGGGAGGCAGCGAGGGAGACAGCGAGGGAGACAGCGAGGGAGACAGCGAGAGAGACAGCGAGAGAGACAGCGAGGGAGACAGCGAGGGAGACTGCGAGAGAGACTGCGAGAGAGACTGCGAGAGAGACTGCGAGAGAGACTGCGAGAGCGACTGCTAGGGAGACAGCGAGGGAGGCAGCGAGGGAGACAGCGAGGGAGACAGCGAGGGAGACAGCGAGGGAGACAGCGAGAGAAACTGCGAGGAAGACAGCGAGAGAGACTGCGAGAGAGACGGCGAGGGAGACTGCGAGGGAGAGAGCGAGGGACACAGCGAGGGAGACAGCGAGGGAGACAGCGAGGGAGACAGCGAGGGAGACAGTGAGAGAGACTGCAAGAGAGACTGCAAGAGAGACTGCGAGGGAGACAGCGAGAGAGACAGCGAGAGAGACAGCGAGAGAGACAGCGAGAGAGACAGCGAGGGAGACAGCGAGGGAGACAGCGAGGGAGACAGCGAGAGAGACAGCGAGGGAGACAGCGAGGGAGACAGCGAGGGAGCCTGCGAGGGAGACTGCGAGGGAGACTGCGAGGGAGACTGCGAGGGAGACAGTGCGAGAGTCTGCGAGGGAGAGAGCGAGTGAGACTGCGAGAGAGACTGCGAGAGAGACTGCGAGAGAGACTGCGAGGGAGACAGCGATAGAGACTGCGAGGGAGACAGCGAGAGAGACTGCGAGAGAGACTGCGAGGGAGACAGCGAGAGAGACTGTGAGGGAGACAGCGAGAGAGACAGCGAGAGAGAATGCGAGAGAGACTGCGAGAGAGACTGCGAGAGAGACTGCGAGAGAGACTGGGAGGGAGACAGCGAGGGAGACTGCGAGAGAGACTGCGAGAGAGACTGCGAGAGAGACTGCGAGAGAGACTGCGAGAGGGACTGCGAGGGAGACAGCGAGGGAGACAGCGAGGGAGACAGCGAGGGAGACTGCGAGAGAGATGGCGAGAGAGATGGAGAGAGAGATGGAGAGAGAGACGGCGAGAGAGACAGCGAGGGAGAGAGCGAGAGAGACTGCGAGGGAGACAGCGAGAGAGACAGCGAGAGAGACTGCGAGAGATACAGCGAGAGATACAGCGAGTGATAGAGCGAGGGAGACAGCGAGGGATACAGCGAGGGAGACAGCGAGAGTACATTGAGAGAGACAGCGAGAGAGACTGCGAGAGAGACTGCGAGAGAGACTGTGAGGGAGACGGCCAGGGAGACGGCCAGGGAGACGACGAGGGAGACGACGAGGGAGACAGCGAGGGAGACAGCGAGGGAGACAGCGACAGAGACAGCGACAGAGACAGCGACAGAGACAGCGACAGAGACAGCGACAGAGACAGAGACAGCGAGGGAGACAGTGAGAGATACTGCTATGGAGATAGCGAGAGAGACAGCCGGGGATACAGAGAGAGTGACTGCAAGGGAGACAGCGAGGGAGACGACGAGGGAGACAGCGAGGGAGACAGCGAGGGAGACAGCGAGAGAGACTGCGAGGGAGACAGCGAGGGAGACAGCGAGGGAGACTGCGAGAGAGACAGCGAGGGACACAACGAGGGCAACAGCGAGGGACACAACAAGGGAGAAAGCGAGAGAGACAGCGAGAGAGACTGCGAGAGAGAGCGCGTGAGACAGCGAGGGAAACAGCGAGGGAGAGAGCGAGAGACACAGCGAGGGAGACAGCAAGAGAGACTGCAAGAGAGACAGCGAGAGAGGCAGCGAGAGAGACAGCGAGCGAGACAGCGAGAGAGACAGCGAGAGAGACAGCGAGAGAGACAGCGAGGGAGAAAGCGATGGAGACAGCGAGAGAGACAGCGAGAGAGAAAGCGAGGGAGACAGCGAGGGAGACAGCGAGGGAGACAGCGAGGGAGACAGCGAGGGAGACAGCGCTGGAGACAGCGAGAGAGACTGCGAGAAGGACTGTGAGAAGGACTGCGAGAGAGACAGCGAGGGAGAAAGCGAGGGAGAAAGCGAGAGCGACTTCGAGAGAGTCTGCGAGGGAGACAGCGAGAGAGACTGTGAGGGAGACAGCGAGAGAGACAGCGAGAGAGACTGCGAGGGAGACTGCGAGGGAGACTGCGAGGGAGACAGCGAGAGACACTGCGAGAGAGAATGCGAGGGAGACAGCGATTAAGACGGCGAGGGAGACGGCGAGAGAGAGAGCGAGAGAGACAGCGAGGGAGACAGCGAGGTAGACAGCGAGAGAGACTTCGAGAGAGACTTCGAGAGAGACTGTGAGGGATACAGCGAGGGACACAGCGAGAGAGACTGCAAGGGAGACAACGAGAGAGAATGCGAGAGAGATCGCGTGAGACAGCGAGGGAGACAGCGTGGGAGGCAGCGAGGGAGACAGCGTGGGAGGCAGCGAGGGAGACAGCGAGAGAAACTGCGAGGAAGACAGCGAGAGAGACTGCGAGAGCGACTGCTAGGGAGACAGCGAGGGAGGCAGCGAGGGAGACAGCGAGGGAGACAGCGAGGGAGACAGCGAGAGAAACTGCGAGGAAGACAGCGAGAGAGACTGCGAGAGAGACGGCGAGGGAGACAGTGAGAGAGACTGCGAGAGAGTCGGCGAGGGAGACGGCGAGGGAGACTGCGAGGGAGACAGCGAGGGAGACAGCGAGGGAGACAGCGAGAGAGACTGCAAGGGAGACAGCGAGAGAGACAGCGAGAGAGACAGCGAAGGAGAAAGCGAGGGAGACAGCGAGAGAGACAGCGAGAGAGACTGCGAGGGAGACTGCGAGGGAGACAGCATGGGAGACAGCGAGGGAGACAGCGAGGGAGACAGCGAGAGAGACTGCGAGAAGGACTGCGAGAAGGAATGCGAGAGAGACAGTGAGAGAGACAGCGAGGGAGAAAGTGAGAGTGACTGCGAGGGAGACTGCGAGAGAGACTGCGAGAGAGACTGCGAGAGAGACAGTGAGAGGGACTGCGAGAGAGAAAGCCATGGAGTGCGAGGGAGACAGCGAGAGAGAATGCGAGAGAGACTGAGAGAGAGACTGAGAGAGAGACTGAGAGAGAGACTGAGAGAGAGACAGCGAGGGAGACAACGAGAGAGACATCGAGAGAGACAGCGAAAGAGAATGCGAGAGAGACTGCGAGAGAGACATCCAGGGTGACTTCGAGGGAGACTTCGAGGGAGACTGCGAGGGAGACAGCGAGAGAGACTGAGAGAGACAGCGAGAGAGACAGCGAGGGAGACAGCGAGGGAGACTGCGAGGGAGACTGCGAGGGAGACAGCGAGGGAGACAGCGAGGGAGACAGCGAGGGAGAGAGCGAGAGATTCTGCGAGGGAGACAGCGAGGGAGAAAGCGAGAGAGAATGCGAGAGAGACTGCGAGGGAGACAGCGATAGAGACTGCGAGGGAGACAGCGAGAGAGACTGCGAGAGAGACTGTGAGAGAGACTGCGAGGGAGACAGCGAGAGAGACTGTGAGGGAGACAGCGAGAGAGACTGTGAGGGAGACAGCGAGAGAGACTGTGAGGGAGACAGTGAGGGAGACAGCGAGAGAGACTGCGAGAGAGACTGCGAGGGAGACAGCGAGAGAGACTGCGAGGGAGAAAGCGAGAGACACTGCGAGAGAGACTGCGAGGGAGACGGCGAGAGAGAGAGCGAGGGAGACAGCGAGGGAGACAGCGAGGGAGACAGCGAGAGAGACAGCGAGGGAGACAGCGAGGGAGACAGCGAGGGAGACAGCGAGGGAGACTGCGAGGGAGACTGCGAGGGAGACTGCGAGGGAGACAGCGAGAGAGTCTGCGAGGGACAGAGCGAGGGAGAAAGCGAGAGAGACTGCGAGAGACTGCGAGGGAGACAGCGATAGAGACTGCGAGGGAGACAGCGAGAGAGACTGTGAGAGAGACTGCGAGGGAGACAGCGAGGGAGAGTGTGAGGGAGACAGCGAGGGAGACAGCGAGAGAGACTGCCAAAGAGACTGCGAGAGAGACTGCGAGAGAGACTGCGAGGGAGAAAGCGAGAGAAACTGCGAGAGAGACTGCTAAGGAAATAGCGAGAGAGACAGCGAGGGATACAGCGAGAGACACTGCGAGAGAGACTGCGAGGGAGACGGCGAGAGAGAGAGCGAGGGAGACAGCGAGGGAGACAGCGAGGGAGACAGCGAGGGAGACTGCGAGAGCGACTGCAAGGGAGACAGCGAGGGAGACAGCGAGGGAGACAGCGAGGGAGACAGCGAGAGAAACTGCGAGGAAGACAGCGAGAGAGACTGCGAGAGAGACGGCGAGGGAGACAGCGAGGGAGACTGCGAGGGAGAGAGCGAGGGACACAGCGAGGGAGACAGCGAGGGAGACAGCGAGGGAGACAGCGAGGGAGACAGCGAGGGAGACAGAGAGAGAGACAGCGAGAGAGACTGCAAGAGAGACTGCGAGGGAGACAGCGAGAGAGACAGCGAGAGAGACAGCGAGAGAGAAAGCGAGGGAGAAAGCGAGGGAGACTGCGAGAGAGACTGCGAGAGAGACTGCGAGAGAGACAGCGAGAGAGACAGCGAGAGAGACTGCAAAGGAGACTGCGAGAGAGACTGCGAGAGAGACAGCGAGAGAGACTGCGAGAGGGACTGCGAGAGGGACTGCGAGAGGGACAGCGAGAGAGACTGCGAGAGGGACTGCGAGAGAGACTGGGAGGGAGACAGCGAGGGAGACTGCGAGAGAGACTGCTAGAGAGACTGCGAGGGAGACAGCGAGGGAGACAGCAAGGGAGACTGCGAGAGAGATGGCGAGAGAGATGGAGAGAGAGACGGCAAGAGAGACGGCGAGAGAGACGGCGAGAGAGACAGTGAGGGAGAGAGCGAGAGAGACTGCGAGGGAGACAACGAGAGAGACAGCGATTGAGACTGTGAGAGAGACTGCGAGAGATACAGCGAGGGATAGAGCGAGTGAGACAGCGAGGGAGACAGCGAGAGAAACTGCGAGGAAGACAGCGAGAGAGACTGCGAGAGCGACTGCTAGGGAGACAGCGAGGGAGGCAGCGAGGGAGACAACGAGGGAGACAGCGAGAGAGACTGCGAGGGAGACAGCGAGAGAGACTGCGAGGAAGACAGCGAGAGAGACGGTGAGGGAGACTGCGAGGGAGACTGCGAGGGAGACAGCAAGGGAGACAGCGAGGGAGACAGCGAGGGAGACAGCGAGGGAGACAGCGAGGGTGACAGCGAGGCAGACAGCGAGAGAGACTGCAAGGGAGACAGCGAGAGAGACAGCGAGAGAGACAGCGAAGGAGAAAGCGAGGGTGACAGCGAGAGAGACAGCGAGAGAGACTGTGAGGGGGACTGCGAGGGAGACAGCATGGGAGACAGCATGGGAGACAGCGAAGGAGAAAGCGAGGGAGACAGCGAGAGAGACAGCGAGAGAGACTGCGAGGGAGACTGCGAGGGAGACAGCATGGGAGACAGCGAGGGAGACAGCGAGGGAGACAGCGAGGGAGACAGCGAGAGAGACAGCGAGAGAGAAAGCGAGAAGCACTGCGAGAAGGAATGCGAGAGAGACAGCGAGAGAGACAGCGAGAGAGACAGCGAGGGAGAAAGTGAGAGTGACTGCGAGAGAGACTGCGAGGGAGACTGCGAGGGAGACAGCGAAAGAGACTGTGAGGGAAACAGCGAGGGAGACAGCGAAAGAGACTGCGAGGGAGACTGCGAGGCAGACTGTGAGGGAGACAGCGAGAGAGACAGCGAGAGAGACAGCGAGAGAGACTGTGAGAGAGACTGCGAGAGAGACTGCGAGAGAGACTGCGAGAGAGACTGCGAGAGAGACTGCGAGAGAGACAGTGAGAGGGACTGCGAGAGAGAAAGCCAGAGAGTGCGAGGGAGACAGCGAGAGAGAATGCGAGAGAGATTGAGAGAGAGACTGAGAGAGAGACTGAGAGAGAGACTGAGAGAGAGACTGAGAGGGAGACAGCGAGGGAGACAACGAGAGAGACATCGAGAGAGACAGCGAAAGAGAATGCAAGAGAGACTGCGAGAGAGACATCCAGGGTGACTTCGAGGGAGACTTCGAGGGAGACTGCGAGGGAGACAGCGAGAGAGACTGCGAGAGAGACAGCGAGAGAGACAGCGAGGGAGACATCGAGGGAGACAGCGAGGGAGACAGCGAGGGAGACAGCGAGGGAGACAGCGAGGGAGACTGCGAGGGAGACAGCGAGAGAGTCTGCGAGGGAGAGAGCGAGAGATTCTGCGAGGGAGAGAGCGAGGGAGAAAGCGAGAGAGAATGCGAGAGAGACTGCGAGCAAGACTGCGAGGGAGACAGCGATAGAGACTGCGAGGGAGACAGCGAGAGAGACTGCGAGAGAGACTGTGAGATAGACTGCGAGGGAGACAGCGAGAGAGACTGTGAGGGAGACAGCGAGAGAGACTGTGAGGGAGACAGTGAGGGAGACAGCGAGAGAGACTGCGAGAGAGACTGCGAGGGAGACAGCGAGAGAGACTGCGAGGGAGAAAGCGAGAGACACTGCGAGAGAGACTGCGAGGGAGAAAGCGAGAGACACTGCGAGAGAGACTGCGAGGGAGACGGCGAGGGAGACGGCGAGAGAGAGAGCGAGGGAGACAGCGAGGGAGCCAGCGAGGGAGACAGCGAGGGAGACAGCGAGGGAGACAGCGAGGGAGACTTCGAGAGAGACTGCGATTGAGGCAGCGAGGGAGACAGCGAGGGAGACAGCGAGGGAGACAGCGAGGGAGACAGCGAGGGAGACTGCGAGAGAGACTGCGAGAGCGACTGCGAGAGCGACAGCGAGGGAGACAGCGAGGGAGACAGCGAGGGAGACAGCGAGGGAGGCAGCGAGGGAGACAGCGAGGGAGACAGCGAGGGAGACAGCGAGGGAGACAGCGAGGGAGACAGCGAGAGAAACTGCGAGGAAGACAGCGAGAGAGACTGCGAGAGAGACGGCGAGGGAGACAGCGAGGGAGACAGCGAGGGAGACAGCGAGGGAGGCAGCGAGGGAGACAGCGAGGGAGACAGCGAGGGAGACAGCGAGGGAGACAGCGAGGGAGACAGCGAGAGAAACTGCGAGAGAGACAGCGAGAGAGACAGCGAGAGAGACAGCGAGGGAGACTGCGAGGGAGACTGCGAGGGAGACTGCGAGGGACACAGCGAGGAACACAGCGAGGGACACAGTGAGGGAGACAGCGAGGGACACAGCGAGGGAGACTGCAAGAGAGACTGCGAGGGAGACTGCGAGGGAGACAGCGAGAGAGTCTGCGAGGGACAGAGCGAGGGAGAAAGCGAGAGAGACTGCGAGAGAGACTGCGAGGGAGACAGCGATAGAGACTGTGAGGGAGACAGCGAGAGAGACTGTGAGAGAGACTGCGAGGGAGACAGCGAGGGAGAGTGTGAGGGAGACAGCGAGGGAGACAGCGAGAGAGACTGCGAAAGAGACTGCGAGAGAGACTGCGAGAGAGACTGCGAGAGAGACTGCGAGGGAGACAGCGAGAGAGACTGCGAGGGAGAAAGCGAGAGAAACTGCGAGAGAGACTGCTAAGGAAATAGCGAGAGAGACAGCGAGGGATACAGCGAGAGACACTGCGAGAGAGACTGCGAGGGAGACGGCGAGAGAGAGAGCGAGGGAGACAGCGAGGGAGACAGCGAGGGAGACAGCGAGGGAGACTGCGAGAGCGACTGCAAGGGAGACAGCGAGGGAGACAGCGAGGGAGACAGCGAGGGAGACAGCGAGAGAAACTGCGAGGAAGACAGCGAGAGAGACTGCGAGAGAGACGGCGAGGGAGACAGCGAGGGAGACTGCGAGGGAGAGAGCGAGGGACACAGTGAGGGAGACAGCGAGGGAGACAGCGAGGGAGACAGCGAGGGAGACAGCGAGGGAGACAGCGTGGGAGACAGAGAGAGAGACAGCGAGAGAGACTGCAAGAGAGACTGCGAGGGAGACAGCGAGAGAGACTGCGAGAGGGACTGCGAGAGAGACTGTGAGAGGGACAGCGAGACAGACTGCGAGAGAGACTGCGAGAGAGACTGGGAGGGAGACAGCGAGGGAGACTGCGAGAGAGACTGCTAGAGAGACTGCGAGGGAGACAGCGAGGGAGACAGCGAGGGAGACTGCGAGAGAGACGGCGAGAGAGATGGAGAGAGAGACGGCGAGAGAGACGGCGACAGAGACGGCGAGAGAGACGGCGAGAGAGACTGTGAGGGAGAGAGCGAGAGAGACTGCGAGGGAGACAGCGAGAGAGACAGCGAGAGAGACTGCGAGAGCGACTGCTAGGGAGGCAGCGAGGGAGGCAGCGAGGGAGACAGCGAGGGAGACAGCGAGAGAGACTGCGAGGGAGACAGCGAGAGAGACTGCGAGAGAGACTGCGAGAGAGACTGCGAGAGAGACGGTGAGGGAGACTGCGAGGGAGACTGCGAGGGAGACAGCGAGGGAGACAGCGAGGGAGACAGCGAGGGAGACAGCGAGGGAGACAGCGAGGCAGACAGCGAGAGAGACTGCAAGGGAGACTGCAAGGGAGACAGCGAGAGAGACAGCGAGAGAGACAGCGAAGGAGAAAGCGAGGGAGACAGCGAGAGAGACAGCGAGAGAGACTGCGAGGGAGACAGCATGGGAGACAGCATGGGAGACAGCATGGGAGACAGCGAAGGAGAAAGCGAGGGAGACAGCGAGAGAGACAGCGAGAGAGACTGCGAGGGAGACTGCGAGGGAGACAGCATGGGAGACACCGAGGGAGACAGCGAGGGAGACAGCGAGGGAGACAGCGAGAGAGACTGCGAGAAGGACTGCGAGAAGGAATACGAGAGAGACAGCGAGAGAGACAGCGAGAGAGACAGCGAGGGAGAAAGTGAGAGTGACTGCGAGAGAGACTGCGAGGGAGACTGCGAGGGAGACAGCGAAAGAGACTGTGAGGGAAACAGCGAGGGAGACAGCGAAAGAGACTGCGAGGGAGACTGCGAGGCAGACTGTGAGGGAGACAGCGAGAGAGACAGCGAGAGAGACTGTGAGAGAGACTGCGAGAGAGACTGCGAGAGAGACTGCGAGAGAGACTGCGAGAGAGA
Source organism: Heterodontus francisci (assembly GCF_036365525.1). Classification (NCBI taxonomy): domain Eukaryota; kingdom Metazoa; phylum Chordata; class Chondrichthyes; order Heterodontiformes; family Heterodontidae; genus Heterodontus; species Heterodontus francisci. Next base: position 107,733,267 of record NC_090385.1, on the reverse strand, counting down.
CTGCGAGAGAGACAGTGAGAGGGACTGCGAGAGAGAAAGCCAGAGAGTGCGAGGGAGACAGCGAGAGAGAATGCGAGAGAGACTGAGAGAGAGACTGAGAGAGAGACTGAGAGAGAGACTGAGAGAGAGACTGAGAGGGAGACAGCGAGGGAGACAACGAGAGAGACATCGAGAGAGACAGCGAAAGAGAATGCAAGAGAGACTGCGAGAGAGACATCCAGGGTGACTTCGAGGGAGACTTCGAGGGAGACTGCGAGGGAGACAGCGAGAGAGACTGAGAGAGACAGCGAGAGAGACAGCGAGGGAGACAGCGAGGGAGACAGCGAGGGAGACTGCGAGGGAGACAGCGAGAGAGTCTGCGAGGGAGAGAGCGAGAGATTCTGCGAGGGAGAGAGCGAGGGAGAAAGCGAGAGAGACTGCGAGAGAGACAGCGATTGAGACTGCGAGGGAGACAGCGAGAGAGACTGCGAGAGAGACTGTGAGAGAGACTGCGAGGGAGACAGCGAGAGAGACTGTGAGGGAGACAGCGAGAGAGACTGTGAGAGAGACTGCGAGGGAGACGGCCAGGGAGACGGCCAGGGAGACGTCCAGGGAGACGGCCAGGGAGAGGGCCAGGGAGACGGCCAGGGAGACGGCCAGGGAGACGGCCAGGGAGACGGCGAGGGAGACGGCGAGGGAGATGGCGAGGGAGATGACGAGGGAGACGACGAGTGAGACGACGAGGGAGACGACGAGGGAGACAGCGAGGGAGACAGCGAGGGAGGCTGCGAGGGAGACTGCGAGGGAGACAGCGAGAGAGACAGCGAGAGAGACAGCGAGGGAGACAGCGAGGGAGACTGCGAGGGAGACAACGAGAGAGTCATCGAGAGAGACAGCGAAAGAGAATGCGAGAGAGACTGCGAGAGAGACATCCAGGGTGACTTCGAGGGAGACAGCGAGAGAGTCTGCGAGGGACAGAGCGAGGGAGAAAGCGAGAGAGACTGCGAGAGAGACTGCGAGGGAGACAGCGATAGAGACTGCGAGGGAGACAGCGAGAGAGACTGCGAGAGAGACTGCGAGGGAGACAGCGAGGGAGACTGTGAGGGAGACAGCGAGGGAGACAGCGAGAGAGACTGCGAGAGAGACTGCGAGAGAGACTGCGAGAGAGACTGCGAGGGAGACAGCGAGGGAGACAGCGAGAGAGACTGCGAGGGAGAAAGCGAGAGAAACTGCGAGAGAGACTGCTAGGGAAATAGCGAGAGAGACAGCGAGGGATACAGCGAGAGACACTGCGAGAGAGACTGCGAGAGAGAGAGCGAGAGAGACAGCGAGGGAGACAGCGAGGGAGACAGCGAGGGAGACAGCGAGAGAGACTGCGAGAGAGACTTCGAGAGAGACTGCGAGGGAGACAGCGAGGGAGACTGCGAGAGAGACTGCGAGAGCGACTGCGAGAGATGCAGCGAGGGATAGAGCGAGTGAGACAGCGAGGGAGACAGCGAGAGTACATTGAGAGAGACAGCGAGAGAGACTGCGAGAGAGACGGCGAGGGAGACGGCGAGGGAGACGGCGAGGGAGACGGCGAGGGAGACGGCGAGCAAGACAGCGAGGGAGACAGCGCGGGAGACAGCGAGGGAGACAGCGAGGGAGACAGCGAGGGAGACTGCGAGAGAGACAGCGAGGGAGACAGTGAGAGAGACTGCTATGGAGATAGCGAAAGAGACAGCCGGGGATACAGAGAGAGTGACTGCAAGGGATACGGCGAGGGAGACGGCGAGGGAGACTGCGAGGGACACAGCGAGGGACACAGCGAGGGAGACAGCGAGAGAGACAGCGAGAGAGAGCGCATGAGACAGCGAGGGAGACAGCGAGGGAGAGAGCAAGAGACACAGCGAGGGAGACAGCGAGGGAGACAGCGAGAGAGACTGCAAGGGAGACAGCGAGAGAGACAGCGAGAGAGACAGCGAGAGAGACAGCGAGAGAGACAGCGAGAGAGACAGCGATGGAGACAGCGAGAGAGACAGCGAGAGAGACTGCGTGGGAGACAGCGAGGGAGACAGCGAGGGAGACAGCGCTGGAGACAGCGAGAGAGACTGCGAGAAGGGCTGCGAGAGAGACAGCGAGGGAGAAAGCGAGAGCGACTTCGAGAGAGACTGCGAGGGAGACAGCGAGAGAGACTGTGAGGGAAACAGCGAGGGAGACAGCGTAAGAGACTGCGAGGGAGACTGCGAGGGAGACTGCGAGGGAGACTGCGAGAGAGACTGCGAGAGAGACTGTGAGAGTGACTGCGAGCGAGACTGCGAGGGAGCCTGCGAGGGAGCCTGCGAGAGAGACAGCGAGAGAGACTGCGAGAGAGACTGCGAGAGAGACTGCGAGAGAGACTGCGAGAGATACAGCGAGGGAGACAGCGAGAGTACATGGAGAGAGACAGCGAGAGAGACTGCGAGAGAGACTGCGAGGGAGACGGCCAGGGAGACGGCCAGGGAGACGGCCAGGGAGACGGCCAGGGAGACGTCCATGGAGACGGCCAGGGAGAGGGCCAGGGAGACGGCCAGGGAGACGGCCAGGGAGACGACGAGGGAGACGACGAGGGAGACGACGAGGGAGACGACGAGGGAGACGACGAGGGAGACGGCGAGGGAGACAGCGAGGGAGACAGCGAGGGAGACAGCGAGGGAGACAGCGAGGGAGACAGCGACAGAGACAGCGACAGAGACAGTGAGAGAGACTGCTATGGAGACAGCGAGAGAGACAGCCGGGCATACAGAGAGAGTGACTGCAAGGGAGACGGCGAGGGAGACGGCGAGGGAGACGGCGAGGGAGACGGCGAGGGAGACAGCGAGGGAGACAGCGAGGGAGACAGCGAGAGAGACTGCGAGAGAGAGCGCATGAGACAGCGAGGGAGACAGCGAGGGAGAGAGCGAGAGAGAATGCGAGGGAGACAGCGATTCAGACAGCGAGGGAGACGGCGAGAGAGAGAGCGAGAGAGACAGCGAGGGAGACAGCGAGGTAGACAGCGAGAGAGACTTCGAGAGAGACTGCGAGGGAGACAGCGAGGGAGACAGCGAGGGAGACAGCGAGGGAGACAGCGACGGAGACAGCGACAGAGACAGCAATAAAGCCTGCGAGAGAGACTGCGAGGGACTCAGCGAGAGAGACTGCAAGGGAGACAACGAGAGAGAATGCGAGAGAGATCGCGTGAGACAGCGAGGGAGACAGCGTGGGAGGCAGCGAGGGAGACAGCGAGAGAAACTGCGAGGAAGACTGCGAGAGAGACTGCGAGAGAGACTACGAGAGAGACTGCGAGAGAGACTGCGAGGGACACAGCGAGGAAGACAGCGAGAGTGACTGCGAGAGCGACTGCTAGGGAGGCAGCGAGGGAGACAGCGAGGGAGACAGCGAGGGAGACAGCGAGAGAGACTGCGAGAGCGACTGCGAGAGCGACTGCTCGGGAGGCAGCGAGGGAGACAGCGAGGGAGACAGCGAGAGAAACTGCGAGGACGACAGCGAGAGAGACTGCGAGAGAGACGGCGAGGGAGACGGCGAGGGAGACTGCGAGGGAGACAGCGAGGGAGACAGCGAGGGAGACAGCGAGGGAGACAGCGAGGGAGACAGCGAGAGAGACTGCGAGAGAGACTGCGAGGGAGACAGAGAGAGAGACAGCGAGAGAGACAGCGAGGGAGAAAGCGAGGGAGACAGCGAGAGAGACAGCGAGAGAGACTGCGAGGGAGACTGCGAGGGAGACTGCGAGGGAGACTGCGAGGGAGACTGCGAGGGAGACAGCATGGGAGACAGCGAGGGAGACAGCGAGGGAGACAGCGAGAGGGACTGCGAGAAGGACTGCGAGAAGGACTGCGAGAGAGACAGCGAGGGAGAAAGTGAGAGCGACTGCGAGAGAGACTGCGAGGGAGACTGCGAGGGAGACTGCGAGGGAGACTGCGAGGGAGACTGCGAGGGAGTCAGCGAGAGAGACAGCGAGAGAGACTGCGAGAGAGACTGCGAGAGAGACTGCGAGAGAGACTGCGAGAGAGACAGTGAGAGGGACTGCGAGAGAGAAAGCCAGAGAGTGCGAGGGAGACAGCGAGAGAGAATGCGAGAGAGACTGAGAGCGAGACTGAGATAGGGACTGAGAGGGAGACAGCGAGGGAGACAACGAGAGAGACATCGAGAGAGACAGCGAAAGAGAATGCGAGAGAGACTGCGAGAGAGACATCCAGGGTGACTTCGAGGGAGACTTCGAGGGAGACTGCGAGGGAGACAGCGAGAGAGACTGAGAGAGACAGCGAGAGAGACAGCGAGGGAGACAGCGAGGGAGAAAGCGAGAGAGACTGCGAGAGAGACTGCGAGGGAGACAGCGAGAGAGACTGCGAGAGAGACTGTGAGAGAGACTGCGAGGGAGACAGCGAGAGAGACTGTGAGGGAGACAGTGAGGGAGACAGTGAGGGAGTCAGCGAGAGAGACTGCGAGAGAGACTGCGAGAGAGAATGCGAGGGAGACAGCGAGAGAGACAGTGAGGGAGACAGCGAGGGAGACAGCGAGGGAGACAGTGAGGGAGACAGCGAGGGAGACAACGAGGGAGACAACGAGGGAGACAACGAGGGAGACTGCGAGAGAGACTGCGAGGGAGACAGCGAGGGAGACAGCGAGAGAGACAGCGAGGGAGACAGCGAGGGAGACAGCGAGGGAGACAGCGAGGGAGACAGCGAGGGAGACTGCGAGGGAGACAGCGAGGGAGACAGCGAGAGAGTCTGCGAGGGACAGAGCGAGGGAGAAAGCGAGAGAGACTGCGAGAGAGACTGCGAGGGAGACAGCGATAGAGACTGCGAGGGAGACTGCGAGCGAGACAGCGAGAGAGACTGCGATAGAGACAGCGAGAGAGACTGCGAGGGAGACAGCGAGAGAAACTGCGAGAGAGACTGCTAGGGAAATAGCGAGAGAGACAGCGAGGGATACAGCGAGAGACACTGCGAGAGAGACTGCGAGGGAGACGGCGAGAGAGAGAGCGAGAGAGACAGCGAGGGAGACAGCGAGAGAGACTTCGAGAGAGACTGCGAGGGAGGCAGCGAGGGAGACAGCGAGGGAGACAGCGAGGGAGACAGCGAGAGAGACTGCAAGAGAGACTGCAAGAGAGACTGCGAGGGAGACAGCGAGAGAGACAGCGAGAGAGACTGCGAGAGGGACTGCGAGAGAGACTGCGAGAGGGACAGCGAGAGAGACAGCGAGGGAGACAGCGAGGGAGACAGCGAGGGAGACAGCGAGGGAGACTGCGAGAGAGACTGCGAGAGCGACTGCGAGGGAGGCAGCGAGGGAGGCAGCGAGGGAGGCAGCGAGAGAGACAGCGAGGGAGACAGCGAGGGAGACAGCGAGGGAGACAGCGAGGGAGACAGCGAGAGAAACTGCGAGGAAGACAGCGAGAGAGACAGCGAGGGAGACTGCGAGGGAGAGAGCGAGGGACACAGCGAGGGAGACAGCGAGGGAGACAGCGAGGGAGACAGCGAGGGAGACAGCGAGGGAGACAGCGAGGGAGACTGCAAGAGAGACTGCGAGGGAGACAGCGAGAGAGACAGCGAGAGAGACAGCAAGGGAGACAGCGAGGGAGACTGCGAGGGAGACAGCGAGAGAGTCTGCGAGGGACAGAGCGAGGGAGAAAGCGAGAGAGACTGCGAGAGAGACTGCGAGGGAGACAGCGATAGAGACTGCGAGGGAGACAGCGAGAGAGACTGCGAGAGAGACTGTGAGAGAGACTGCGAGGGAGACAGCGAGGGAGACTGTGAGGGAGACAGCGAGGGAGACAGCGAGAGAGACTGCGAGAGAGACTGCGAGAGAGACTGCGAGAGAGACTGCGAGAGAGACTGCGAGAGAGACTGCGAGGGAGACTGCGAGAGAGACTGCGAGGGAGAAAGCGAGAGAAACTGCGAGGGAGACAGCGAGGGAGACAGCGAGGGAGACAGCGAGGGAGACAGCGAGAGAGACTGCAAGAGAGACTGCGAGGGAGACAGCGAGAGAGACAGCGAGAGAGACAGCGAGAGAGACAGCGAGGGAGAAATCGAGGGAGACAGCGAGAGAGACTGCGACAGAGACTGCGAGAGAGACTGCGAGAGAGACAGCGAGAGAGACAGCGAGAGAGACAGCGAGAGAGACTGCAAAGGAGACTGCGAGAGAGACTGCGAGAGAGACAGCGAGAGAGACTGCGAGAGAGACTGCGAGAGAGACTGGGAGGGAGACAGCAAGGGAGACAGCGAGGGAGACTGCGAGAGAGACTGCGAGAGAGACTGCGAGGGAGACTGCGAGGGAGACTGCGAGAGAGACTGCGAGGGAGACAGCGAGGGAGACTGCGAGAGAGATGGCGAGAGAGATGGAGAGAGAGATGGAGAGAGAGACGGCGAGAGAGACGGCGAGAGAGACGGCGAGAGAGACGGCGAGAGAGACAGCGAGGGAGAGAGCGAGAGAGACTGCGAGGGAGACAGCGAGGGAGACAGCGAGGGAGACTGCGAGGGAGACTGCGAGGGAGACTGCGAGGGAGACTGCGAGGGAGACAGCGAGAGAGTCTGCGAGGGACAGAGCGAGGGAGAAAGCGAGAGAGACTGCGAGAGAGACTGCGAGGGAGACAGCGATAGAGACTGCGAGGGAGACAGCGAGAGAGACTGCGAGAGAGACTGCGAGAGAGACTGTGAGGGAGACAGCGAGGGAGACAGCGAGGGAGACAGCGAGAGAGACTGCGAGAGAGACTGCGAGAGAGACTGCGAGAGAGACTGCGAGAGAGACTGCGAGGGAGACAGCGAGAGAGACAGCGAGAGAGACTGCGAGGGAGAAAGCGAGAGAAACTGCGAGAGAAACTGCTAGGGACATAGCGAGAGAGACAGCGAGGGATACAGCGAGAGACACTGCGAGAGAGACTGCGAGGGAGACGGCGAGAGAGAGAGCGAGAGAGACAGCGAGAGAGACTGCGAGGGAGGCAGCGAGGGAGACAGCGAGGGAGACAGCGAGGGAGACAGCGAGGGAGACTGCGAGAGAGACTGCGAGAGAGACTGCTAGGGAGACAGCGAGGGAGGCAGCGAGGGAGATAGCGAGGGAGACAGCGAGGGAGACAGCGAGGGAGACAGCGAGGGAGACAGCGAGGGAGACAGCGAGAGAAACTGCGAGGAAGACAGCAAGAGAGACTGCGAGAGAGACGGCGAGGGAGACAGCAAGGGAGACAGCAAGGGAGACAGCGAGGGAGACTGCGAGGGAGAGAGCGAGGGACACAGCGAGGGACACAGCGAGGGAGACAGCGAGGGAGACAGCGAGGGAGACAGCGAGGGAGACAGCGAGGCAGACAGCGAGGGAGACAGCGAGGGAGACAGCGAGGGAGACAGCGAGGGAGACAGCGAGAGAGACTGCAAGAGAGACTGCAAGAGAGACTGCGAGGGAGACAGCGAGGGAGACAGCGAGAGAGACAGCGAGAGAGACAGCGAGAGGGACTGCGAGAGAGACTGCGAGAGGGACAGCGATAGAGACTGCGAGAGAGACTGCGAGAGAGACTGGGAGGGAGACAGCGAGGGAGACTGCGAGAGAGACTGCGAGAGAGACTGCGAGAGAGACTGCGAGAGAGGCTGCGAGGGAGACTGCGAGGGAGACTGCGAGAGAGACTGCGAGAGAGACTGCGAGGGAGACAGCGAGGGAGACTGCGAGAGAGATGGCGAGAGAGATGGAGAGAGAGATGGAGAGAGAGACGGCGAGAGAGACGGCGAGAGAGACGGCGAGAGAGACAGTGAGGGAGAGAGCGAGAGAGACTGCGAGGGAGACAGCGAGAGAGACAGCGAGAGAGACAGTGAGAGAGACTGCGAGAGATACAGCGAGGGATAGAGCGAGTGAGACAGCGAGGGAGACAGCGAGAGTACATTGAGAGAGACTGCGAGAGAGACTGCGAGAGAGACTGCGAGAGAGACTGCGAGGGAGACGGCCAGGGAGACGGCCAGGGAGACGGCCAGGGAGACGGCCAGGGAGACGGCGAGTGAGACGACGAGGGAGACAGCGAGGGAGACAGCGACAGAGACAGCGACAGAGACAGCGACAGAGACAGCGACAGAGACAGCGACAGAGACAGAGACAGCGAGGGAGACAGTGAGAGATACTGCTATGGAGATAGCGAGAGAGACAGCCGGGGATACAGAGAGAGTGACTGCAAGGGAGACGGCGAGGGAGACGACGAGGGAGACAGCGAGGGAGACAGCGAGAGAGACTGCGAGGGAGACTGCGAGGGAGACAGCGAGGGAGACAGCGAGGGAGACAGCGAGGGAGACAGCGCGGGAGACTGCGAGAGAGACAGCGAGGGACACAGCGAGGGCCACAGTGAGGGACACAGCGAGAGAGACAGCGAGAGAGACAGCGAGAGAGACTGCGAGAGAGAGCGCGTGAGACAGCGAGGGAGACAGCGAGGGAGAGAGCGAGAGACACAGCGAGGGAGACAGCGAGAGAGACTGCAAGAGAGACTGCAAGGGAGACAGCGAGGGAGACAGCGAGGGAGACAGTGAGGGAGACAGCGAGAGAGACAGCGAGAGAGACAGCGAGAGAGACAGCGAGAGAGACAGCGATAGAGACAGCGAGAGAGACAGCGAGAGAGACAGCGAGAGAGACAGCGAGGGAGAAAGCCATGGAGACAGCGAGAGAGACAGCGAGAGAGACTGCGTGGGAGACAGCGAGGGAGACAGCGAGGGAGACAGCGAGGGAGACAGCGAGGGAGACAGCGAGGGAGACAGCGAGGGAGACAGCGCTGGAGACAGCGAGAGAGACTGCGAGAAGGACTGCGAGAAGGACTGCGAGAGAGACAGCGAGAGAGACAGCGAGGGAGAAAGAGAGAGCGACTTCGAGAGAGACTGCGAGGGAGACAGCGAGAGAGACTGTTTGGGAGACAGCGAGAGAGACTGCGAGGGAGACAGCGAGAGAGAATGCGAGGGAGACAGCGATTAAGACGGCGAGGTAGACAGCGAGAGAGACTTCGAGAGAGACTGCGAGGGAGGCAGCGAGGGAGACAGCGAGGGAGACAGCGAGGGAGACAGCGAGGGAGACAGCGAGGGAGACATCGAGGGAGACAGCGAGGGAGACAGCGAGGGAGACAGCGACAGAGACAGCAACAGAGACTGCGAGAGAGACTGCGAGGGACACAGCGAGAGAGACTGCAAGGGAGACAACGAGAGAGAATGCGAGAGAGATCGCGTGAGACAGCGAGGGAGACAGCGTGGGAGGCAGCGAGGGAGACAGCGAGAGAAACTGCAAGGAAGACTGTGAGAGAGACAGCGAGAGAGACAGCGAGAGTGACAGCGAGAGAGACTGCGAGAGAAACTGGTAGGGAGACAGCGAGGGAGGCAGCGAGGGAGACAGCGAGGGAGACAGCGAGGGAGACAGTGAGGGAGACAGCGAGAGAGACTGCGAGAGAGACTGCGAGAGCGACAGCGAGGGAGGCAGCGAGGGAGGCAGCGAGGGAGACAGCGAGGGAGACAGCGAGGGAGACAGTGAGAGAAACTGCGAGGAAGACAGCGAGAGAGACTGCGAGAGAGACGGCGAGGGAGACGGCGAGGGAGACGGCGAGGGAGACTGCGAGGGAGACTGCGAGGGAGAGAGCGAGGGAGAGAGCGAGGGACACAGTGAGGAACACAGTGAGGGAGACAGCGAGGGAGACAGCGAGGGAGACAGCGAGGGAGACAGCGAGGGAGACAGCGAGAGAGACTGCGAGAGAGACTGCGAGGGAGACAGCGAGAGAGACAGCGAGAGAGAATGCGAGGGAGACAGCGATTAAGACGGCGAGGTAGACAGCGAGAGAGACTTCGAGAGAGACTGCGAGGGAGGCAGCGAGGGAGACAGCGAGGGAGACAGCGAGGTAGACAGCGAGGGAGACAGCGAGGGAGACAGCGAGAGAGACTGTTTGGGAGGCAGCGAGAGAGACTGCGAGGGAGACTGCGAGGGAGACAGCGAGAGAGAATGCGAGGGAGACAGCGATTAAGACGGCGAGGTAGACAGCGAGAGAGACTTCGAGAGAGACTGCGAGGGAGGCAGCGAGGGAGACAGCGAGGGAGACAGCGAGGGAGACAGCGAGGGAGACAGCGAGGGAGACATCGAGGGAGACAGCGAGGGAGACAGCGAGGGAGACAGCGAGGGAGACAGCGACAGAGACAGCAACAGAGACTGCGAGAGAGACTGCGAGGGACACAGCGAGAGAGACTGCAAGGGAGACAACGAGAGAGAATGCGAGAGAGATCGCGTGAGACAGCGAGGGAGACAGCATGGGAGGCAGCGAGGGAGACAGCGAGAGAAACTGCAAGGAAGACTGCGAGAGAGACAGCGAGAGAGACAGCGAGAGAGACAGCGAGAGAGACTGCGAGAGAGACTGGTAGGGAGACAGCGAGGGAGGCAGCGAGGGAGACAGCGAGGGAGACAGTGAGGGAGACAGCGAGAGAGACTGCGAGAGAGACTGCGAGAGCGACTGCTAGGGAGACAGCGAGGGAGGCAGCGAGGGAGACAGCGAGGGAGACAGCGAGGGAGACAGTGAGAGAAACTGCGAGGAAGACAGCGAGAGAGACTGCGAGAGAGACGGCGAGGGAGACGGCGAGGGAGACGGCGAGGGAGACTGCGAGGGAGACTGCGAGGGAGAGAGCGAGGGAGAGAGCGAGGGAGAGAGCGAGGGACACAGTGAGGAACACAGTGAGGGAGACAGCGAGGGAGACAGCGAGGGAGACAGCGAGGGAGACAGCGAGGGAGACAGCGAGAGAGACTGCGAGAGAGACTGCGAGGGAGACAGCGAGAGAGACAGCGAGGGAGACAGCGAGGGAGAAAGCGAGGGAGACAGCGAGCGAGACAGCGAGAGAGACTGCGAGAGAGACTGCGAGAGAGACTGCGAGGGAGACTGCGAGGGAGACAGCGAGGGAGACAGCGAGCGAGACAGCGAGAGAGACTGCGAGAGAGACTGCGAGAGAGTCTGCGAGAGAGACTGCGAGAGAGACTGCGAGAGAGACTGCGAGAGAGACTGCGAGGGACACAGCGAGGAAGACTGCGAGAGAGACTGCGAGAGCGACTGCTAGGGAGACAGCGAGGGAGACAGCGAGAGAGACTGCGAGAGCGACTGTGAGAGCGACTGCTAGGGAGACAGCGAGGGAGGCAGCGAGGGAGACAGCGAGGGAGACAGCGAGAGAAACTGCGAGGAAGACGGCGAGAGAGACTGCGAGAGAGACGGCGAGGGAGACGGTGAGGGAGACTGCGAGGGAGACTGCGAGGGAGAGAGCGAGGGACACAGTGAGGGAGACAGCGAGGGAGACAGCGAGGGAGACAGTGAGGGAGACAGCGAGGGAGATAGCGAGAGAGACTGCGAGGGAGACAGCGAGGGAGAAAGCGAGAGAGACTGTGAGGGAGACAGCGAGGGAGACAGCGAGGGAGACAGCGAGAGAGACAGCGAGAGAGACTGCGAGAAGGACTGCGAGAAGGACTGCGAGAGAGACAGCGAGAGAGACAGCGAGGGAGAAAGTGAGAGCGACTGCGAGAGAGACTGCGAGGGAGACTGCGAGGGAGACTGCGAGGGAGACTGTGAGGGAGACTGCGAAAGAGACTGTGAGGGAAACAGCGAGGGAGACAGCGGAAGAGACTGCGAGGGAGACTGCGAGGCAGACTGCGAGGGAGACTGCGAGGGAGACTGCGAGAGAGACAGCGAGAGAGACAGCGAGAGAGACAGCGAGAGAGACAGCGAGAGAGACTGCAAAGGAAACTGCGAGAGAGACTGCGAGGGAGACAGCGAGAGAGACTGCGAGAGAGACTGCGAGAGAGACTGCGAGAGAGAATGCGAGGGAGACTGCGAGGGAGACAGCGAGAGAGACTGCGAGAGAGACTGCGAGAGAGACTGCGAGAGAGACTGCGAGAGAGAATGCGAGGGAGACTGCGAGGGAGACTGCGAGGGAGACAGCGAGGGAGACAGCGAGGGAGACAGCGAGGGAGACTGCGAGAGAGATGGCGAGAGAGACGGCGAGAGAGACAGCGAAAGAGACTGTGAGGGAAACAGCGAGGGAGACAGCGAAAGAGACTGCGAGGGAGACTGCGAGGGAGACTGCGAGAGAGACTGCGAGAGAGACAGCGAGAGAGACAGCGAGAGAGACAGCGAGAGAGACAGCGAGAGAGACAGCGAGAGAGACTGCAAAGGAGACTACGAGAGAGACTGCGAGGGAGACTGCGAGGGAGACTGCGAGAGAGACAGCGAGAGAGACTGCGAGAGAGACTGCGAGAGAGACTGCGAGAGAGACTGCGAGGGAGAAAGCGAGGGAGAAAGCGTGAGAGACTGTGTGGGAGACTGCAAGGGAGACAGCGAGAGAGACTGTGAGGGAGACAGCGAGGGAGACTGCGAGAGAGACTGCGAGAGAGACTGCGAGAGAGACTGCGAGAGAGACTGCGAGAGAGACTGCGAGGGAGACTGCGAGGGAGACAGCGAGGGAGACAGCGAGGGAGACTGCGAGAGAGATGGCTAGAGAGATGGCGAGAGAGATGGAGAGAGAGACGGCGAGATAGACTGCGAGAGTGACAGTGAGGGAGAGAGCGAGAGAGACTGCGAGGGAGACAGCGAGAGAGACAGCGAGAGAGACTGTGAGAGAGACTGCGAGAGAGACTGTGAGAGAGACTGCGAGAGAGACTGCGAGAGATACAGCGAGGGATAGAGCGAGTGAGACAGTGAGGGAGACAGCGAGAGTACATTGAGAGAGACAGCGAGAGAGACTGCGAGGGAGACGGCGAGGGAGACAGCGACAGAGACAGCGACAGAGACAGCGACAGAGACAGTGACAGAGACAGCGACAGAGACAGCGAGGGAGACAGTGAGAGAGACTGCTATGGAGATAGCGAGAGAGACAGCCGGGGATACAGAGAGAGTGACTGCAAGGGAGACGGCGAGGGAGACAGCGAGGGAGACAGCGAGGGAGACTGCGAGGGACACAGTGAGGGAGACAGCGAGAGAGACAGCGAGAGAGACAGCGAGAGAGACAGCCAGAGAGATTGCGAGAGAGACTGCGAGAGAGACTGCGAGGGAGACAGCGAGGGAGACAGCGAGGGAGACTGCGAGAGAGATGGCGAGAGAGATGGAGAGAGAGACGGCGAGAGAGACAGTGAGGGAGAGAGCGAGAGAGACTGCGAGGGAGACAGCGAGAGAGACAGTGAGAGAGACTGTGAGAGAGACTGTGAGAGAGACTGCGAGAGATACAGCGTGGGATAGAGCGAGTGAGACAGCGAGGGAGACAGCGAGAGTACATTGAGAGAGACAGCGAGAGAGACTGCGAGAGAGACTGCGAGAGAGACTGCGAGAGAGACTGCGAGAGAGACGGCCAGGGAGACGGCCAGGGAGACGGCCAGGGAGACGGCCAGGGAGACGGCGAGGGAGACAGCGAGGGAGACAGCGACAGAGACAGCGACAGAGACAGCGACAGAGACAGCGACAGAGACAGCGACAGAGACAGAGACAGTGAGAGAGACTGCTATGGAGATAGCGAGAGAGACAGCCGGGGATACAGAGAGAGTGACTGCAAGGGAGACGGCGAGGGAGACGATGAGGGAGACAGCGAGGGAGACAGCGAGGGAGACTGCGAGGGAGACAGCGAGGGAGACAGCGAGGGAGACTGCGAGAGAGACAGCGAGGGACACAGCGAGGGACACAGCGAGGGAGACAGCGAGGGAGACAGCGAGGGACACAGCGAGGGAGACAGCGAGGGAGACAGCGAGAGAGACTGCGAGAGAGAGCGCATGAGACAGCGAGGGAGACAGCGAGGGAGAGAGCGAGAGACACAGTGAGGGAGACAGCGAGAGAGACTGCAAGAGAGACTGCAAGGGAGACAGCGAGAGAGACAGCGAGAGAGACAGCGAGAGAGACAGCGAGAGAGACAGCGAGGGAGAAAGCCATGGAGACAGCGAGAGAGACAGCGAGAGAGACTGCGTGGGAGACAGCGAGGGAGACAGCGAGGGAGACAGCGAGGGAGACAGCGAGGGAGACAGCGCTGGAGACAGCGAGAGAGACTGCGAGAAGGACTGCGAGAAGGACTGCGAGAGAGACAGCGAGGGAGAAAGCGAGAGCGACTTCGAGAGAGACTGCGAGGGAGACAGCGAGAGAGACTGTGAGGGAGACAGCGAGAGAGACTGCGAGGGAGACAGCGAGAGACACTGCGAGAGAGAATGCGAGGGAGACAGCGATTAAGACGGCGAGGGAGACGGCGAGAGAGAGAGCGAGAGAGAGAGCGAGGGAGACAGCGAGGTAGACAGCGAGAGAGACTTCGAGAGAGACTGCGAGGGAGGCAGCGAGGGAGACAGCGACAGAGACAGCAATAGAGACTGCGAGAGAGACTGTGAGGGACACAGCGAGAGAGACTGCAAGGGAGACAACGAGAGAGAATGCGAGAGAGATCGCGTGAGACAGCGAGGGAGACAGCGTGGGAGGCAGCGAGGGAGACAGCGAGAGAAACTGCGAGTAAGACTGCGAGAGAGACTGCGAGAGAGACTGCGAGGGACACAGCGAGGAAGACAGCGAGAGAGACTGCGAGTGCGACTGCTAGGGAGACAGCGAGGGAGACAGCGAGGGAGGCAGTGAGGGAGACAGCGAGGGAGACTGCGAGAGCGACTGCTTGGGATACAACGAGGGAGGCAGCGAGGGAGGCAGCGAGGGAGACAGCGAGAGAAACTGCGAGGAAGACAGCGAGAGAGACTGCGAGAGAGACGGCGAGGGAGACGGTGAGGGAGACTGCGAGGGAGAGAGCGAGGGAGACAGCGAGGGAGACAGCGAGGGAGACAGCGAGGGAGACAGCGAGGGAGACAGCGAGAGAGACTGCGAGGGAGACAGCGAGAGAGACAGCGAGGGAGACAGCGAGGGAGAAAGCGAGGGAGACAGCGAGAGAGACTGCGAGGGAGACTGCGAGGGAGACTGCGAGGGAGACTGCGAGGGAGACAGCGTGGGAGACAGCGAGGGAGACAGCGTGGGAGACAGCGAGGGAGACAGCGAGGGAGACAGCGAGGGAGACAGCGAGGGAGACAGCGATGGAGACAACGAGGGAGACAGCGAGAGAGACAGCGAGAGAGACAGCGAGAGAGACTGCGAGAGAGACTGCGAGAAGGACTGCGAGAGAGACAGCGAGGGAGAAAGTGAGAGCGACTGCGAGGGAGACTGCGAGGGAGACAGCGAAAGAGACTGTGAGGGAAACATCGAGGGAGACAGCGAAAGAGACTGCGAGGGAGACTGCGAGGGAGACTGCGAGAGAGAATGCGAGAGAGAATGCGAGAGAGAATGCGAGAGAGACAGCGAGACAGACAGCGAGAGAGACAGCGAGACAGACAGCGAGAGAGACAGCGAGAGAGACTGCAAAGGAGACTACGAGAGAGATTGCGAGGGAGACTGCGAGGCAGACTGCGAGGGAGACTGCGAGAGAGACAGCGAGAGAGACAGCGAGAGAGACAGCGAGAGAGACAGCGAGAGAGACTGCAAAGGAGACTGCGAGAGAGACTGCGAGGGAGACAGCGAGAGAGACTGCGAGAGAGACTGCGAGAGGGACAGCGAGAGAGACTGCGAGAGGGACAGCGAGAGAGACTGCGAGAGAGACTGCGAGAAAGACTGCGAGAGAGACTGCGAGAGAGACTGCGAGAGAGACTGCGAGGGTGAAAGCGAGGGAGAAAGCGTGAGAGACTGTGTGGGAGACTGCGAGGGAGACAGCGAGAGACACTGCGAGAGAGAATGCGAGGGAGACAGCGATTAAGACGGCGAGGGAGACGGCGAGAGAGAGAGCGAGAGAGAGAGCGAGGGAGACAGCGAGGTAGACAGCGAGAGAGACTTCGAGAGAGACTGCGAGGGAGGCAGCGAGGGAGACAGCGAGGGAGACAGCGAGGGAGACAGCGAGGGAGACAGCGAGGGAGACAGCGACAGAGACAGCAATAGAGACTGCGAGAGAGACTGCGAGGGACACAGCGAGAGAGACTGCAAGGGAGACAACGAGAGAGAATGCGAGAGAGATCGCGTGAGACAGCGAGGGAGACAGCGTGGGAGACAGCGAGAGAAACTGCGAGTAAGACTGCGAGAGAGACTGCGAGGGACACAGCGAGGAAGACAGCGAGAGAGACTGCGAGAGCGACTGCTAGGGAGACAGCGAGGGAGGCAGTGAGGGAGACAGCGAGGGAGACAGCGAGAGAGACTGCGAGAGCGACTGCTTGGGAGACAGCGAGGGAGGCAGCGAGGGAGACAGCGAGAGAAACTGCGAGGAAGACAGCGAGAGAGACTGCGAGAGAGACGGCGAGGGAGACGGTGAGTGAGACTGCGAGGGAGAGAGCGAGGGACACAGTGAGGGAGACAGCACGGGAGACAGCGAGGGAGACAGCGAGGGAGACAGCGAGGGAGACAGCAAGGGAGACAGCGAGAGAGACAGCGAGGGAGAAAGCGAGGGAGACAGCGAGGGAGACTGCGAGGGAGACAGCGTGGGAGACAGTGAGGTAGACAGCGAGGGAGACAGCGAGGGAGACAGCGAGGGAGACAGCGAGGGAGACAGCGAGGGAGACAGCGAGAGAGACAGCGAGAGAGACTGCGAGAGAGACTGCGAGAAGGACTGCGAGGGAGAAAGCGAGAGCGACTGCGAGAGAGACTGCGAGTGAGACTGCGAGGGAGACTGCGAGGGAGACTGTGAGGGAAACAGCGAGGGAGACAGCGAAAGAGACTGCGAGGGAGACTGCGAGAGAGAATGCGAGAGAGACAGCGAGAGAGACAGCGAGAGAGACAGCGAGAGAGACAGCGAGAGAGACTGCAAAGGAGACTACGAGAGAGACTGCGAGGGAGACTGCGAGGCAGACTGCGAGTGAGACTGCGAGAGAGACATCGAGAGAGACAGCGAGAGAGACAGCGAGAGAGACAGCGAGAGAGACAGCGAGAGAGACAGCGAGAGGGACAGCGAGAGAGACTGCGAGAGGGACAGCGAGAGAGACTGCGAGAGAGACTGCGAGAGAGACTGCGAGAGAGACTGCGAGGGAGAAAGCGAGGGAGAAAGCGTGAGAGACTGTGTGGGAGACTGCAAGGGAGACAGCGAGAGAGACTGCGAGAGGGACAGCGAGAGAGACTGCGAGAGGGACAGCGAGAGAGACTGCGAGAGAGACTGCGAGAGAGACTGCGAGAGAGACTGCGAGGGAGAAAGCGAGGGAGAAAGCGTGAGAGACTGTGTGGGAGACTGCAAGGGAGACAGCGAGAGAGACTGTGAGGGAGACAGCGAGGGAGACTGCGAGAGAGACTGCGAGAGAGACTGCGAGAGAGACTGCGAGGGAGACAGCGAGGGAGACAGCGAGGGAGACAGCGAGGGAGACAGCGAGGGAGACTGCGAGAGAGACGGCGAGAGAGATGGTGAGAGAGATGGAGAGAGAGACTGCGAGAGAGACAGTGAGAGAGAGAGCGAGAGAGACTGCGAGGGAGACAGCGAGAGAGACTGCGAGAGAGACTGCGAGAGAGACTGCGAGAGAGACTGCAAGAGATACAGCGAGGGATAGAGCGAGTGAGACAGTGAGGGAGACAGCGAGAGTACATTGAGAGAGACAGCGAGAGAGACTGCGAGAGAGACTGTGAGGGAGACGGCGAGGGAGACGGCGAGGGAGACGGCGAGGGAGACGGCGAGGGAGACAGCGACAGAGACAGCGACAGAGACAGCGACAGAGACAGCGACAGAGACAGCGACAGAGACAGTGAGAGAGACTGCTATGGAGATAGCGAGAGAGACAGCCGGGGATACAGAGAGAGTGTCTGCAAGGGAGACGGCGAGGGAGACGATGAGGGAGACAGCGAGGGAGACAGCGAGGGAGACTGCGAGAGAGAGCGTGTGAGACAGCGAGGGAGAGAGCGAGAGACACAGTGAGGGAGACAGCGAGGGAGACAGCGAGGGAGACAGCGAGAGAGACTGCAAGAGAGACTGCAAGGGAGACAGCGAGAGAGACAGCGAGAGAGACAGCGAGAGAGACAGCGAGAGAGACAGCGAGGGAGAAAGCGATGGAGACAGCGAGAGAGACAGCGAGAGAGACAGCGAGGGAGACAGCGAGGGAGACAGCGCTGGAGACAGCGAGAGAGACTGCGAGAAGGACTGCGAGAGAGACAGCGAGGGAGAAAGCGAGAGCGACTTCGAGAGAGACTGCGAGGCAGACAGCGAGAGAGACTGTGAGGGAAACAGCGAGGGAGACAGCGAGAGATACAGCGAGGGATAGAGAGAGTGAGACAGCGAGGGAGACAGCGAGAGAGACAGCGAGAGAGACAGCGAGAGAGACAGCGAGAGAGACAGCAAGAGAGACTGCGAGAGAGACGGCCAGGGAGACGGCCAGGGAGACGGCCAGGGAGACGGCCAGGGAGACGGCCAGGGAGACGACGAGGGAGACGACGAGGGAGACGACGAGGGAGACAGCGAGGGAGACAGCGACGGAGACAGCGACAGAGACAGCGACAGAGACAGCGACAGAGACAGCGACAGAGACAGCGACAGAGACAGTGACAGAGACAGTGAGAGAGAATGCTATGGAGATAGCGCGTGAGACAGCGAGCGAGAGAGCGAGACACACAGCGAGAGAGACTGCGAGAGAGACTGCAAGGGAGACAGCGAGAGAGACAGCGAGAGAGGCAGCGAGAGAGACAGCGAGAGAGACAGCGAGAGAGACAGCGAGAGAGAAAGCGATGGAGACAGCGAGAGAGACAGCGAGAGAGACAGCGAGAGGGACTGCGTGGGAGACAGCGAGGGAGACAGCGAGGGAGACAGCGAGGGAGACAGCGAGAGAGACAGCGAGAGAGACAGCGAGAGAGACTGCGAGGGAGACTGCGAGGGAGACTGCGTGGGAGACTGCGAGGGAGACTGCGAGGGAGACAGCGAGGGAGAAAGCGAGGGAGACAGCGAGAGAGACAGCGAGAGAGACAGCGAGAGAGACAGCGAGAGAGACTGCGAGGGAGACTGCGAGGGAGACAGCGTGGGAGACAGCGTGGGAGACAGCGTGGGAGACAGCGTGGGAGACAGCGAGGGAGACAGCGAGGGAGACAGCGAGGGAGACAGCGAGGGAGACAGCGAGAGAGACAGCGAGAGAGACAGCGAGAGAGACAGCGAGAAGGACTGCGAGAAGGACTGCGAGAAGGACTGCGAGAAGGACTGCGAGAGAGACAGCGAGGGAGAAAGTGAGAGCGACTGCGAGAGAGACTGCGAGGGAGACTGCGAGGGAGACAGCGTAAGAGACTGTGAGGGAAACAGCGAGGGAGACAGCGAAAGAGACTGCGAGGGAAACTGCGAGGCAGACTGCGAGGGAGACTGCGAGAGAGACAGCGAGAGAGACAGCGAGAGAGACAGCGAGAGAGACAGCGAGAGAGACTGCAAAGGAGACTGCGAGAGAGACTGCGAGGGAGACTGCGAGTGGGACTGCGAGAGGGACAGCGAGAGAGACTGCGAGAGAGACTGCGAGAGAGACTGCGAGAGAGACTGCAAGGGAGACAGCGAGAGAGACAGCGAGAGAGACAGCGAGAGAGACAGCGAGAGAGACAGCGAGAGAGACAGCGAGAGAGACAGCGAGGGAGAAAGCGATGGAGACAGCGAGAGAGACAGCGAGAGAGACTGCGTGGGAGACAGCGAGGGAGACAGCGAGGGAGACAGCGCTGGAGACAGCGAGAGAGACTGCGAGAAGGACTGCGAGAGAGACAGCGAGGGAGAAAACGAGAGCGACTTCGAGAGAGACTGCGAGGCAGACAGCGAGAGAGACTGTGAGGGAAACAGCGAGGGAGACAGCGAGAGAGACTGCGAGGGAGACTGCGAGGGAGACTGCGAGGGAGACTGCGAGGGAGACTGCGAGAGAGACTGCGAGAGTGACTGCGAGAGAGACTGCGAGGGAGACTGCGAGGGAGACTGCGAGGGAGCCTGCGAGAGAGACTGCGAGAGAGACAGCGAGAGAGACTGTGAGAGAGACTGCGAGAGAGACTGCGAGAGATACAGCGAGGGATAGAGAGAGTGAGACAGCGAGGGAGACAGCGAGAGTACATTGAGAGAGACAGCGAGAGAGACGGCGAGGGAGACGGCGAGGGAGACGGCGAGGGAGACGGCGAGGGAGACAGCGAGAGAGACAGCGAGAGAGACAGCGAGAGAGACTGCGAGAGAGACGGCCAGGGAGACGGCCAGGGAGACGGCCAGGGAGACGGCCAGGGAGACGGCCAGGGAGACAGCGAGGGAGACAGCGAGGGAGACAGCGAGGGAGACAGCGAGGGAGGCAGCGACAGAGACAGCGACAGAGACAGCGACAGAGACAGCGACAGAGACAGTGACAGAGACAGTGAGAGAGAATGCTATGGAGATAGCGCGTGAGACAGCGAGCGAGAGAGCGAGACACACAGCGAGAGAGACTGCGAGAGAGACTGCAAGGGAGACAGCGAGAGAGGCAGCGAGAGAGACAGCGAGAGAGACAGCGAGAGAGACAGCGAGAGAGACAGCGAGGGAGAAAGCGATGGAGACAGCGAGAGAGACAGCGAGAGAGACAGCGAGAGGGAATGCGTGGGAGAATGCGAGGGAGACAGCGAGGGAGACAGCGAGGGAGACAGCGAGGGAGACAGCGAGGGAGACAGCGAGGGAGAAAGCGAGTGAGACAGCGAGGGAGACAGCGAGGGAGACAGCGATGGAGACAGCGCTGGAGACAGCGAGAGAGACTGCGAGAAGGACTGCGAGAGAGACAGCGAGGGAGAAAACGAGAGCGACTTCGAGAGAGACTGCGAGGCAGACAGCGAGAGAGACTGTGAGGGAAACAGCGAGGGAGACAGCGAGAGAGACTGCGAGGGAGACTGCGAGGGAGACTGCGAGGGAGACTGCGAGGGAGACTGCGAGAGAGACTGCGAGAGTGACTGCGAGAGAGACTGCGAGGGAGACTGCGAGGGAGACTGCGAGGGAGCCTGCGAGAGAGACTGCGAGAGAGACAGCGAGAGAGACTGTGAGAGAGACTGCGAGAGAGACTGCGAGAGATACAGCGAGGGATAGAGAGAGTGAGACAGCGAGGGAGACAGCGAGAGTACATTGAGAGAGACAGCGAGAGAGACGGCGAGGGAGACGGCGAGGGAGACGGCGAGGGAGACGGCGAGGGAGACAGCGAGAGAGACAGTGAGAGAGACAGCGAGAGAGACTGCGAGAGAGACGGCCAGGGAGACGGCCAGGGAGACGGCCAGGGAGACGGCCAGGGAGACAGCGAGGGAGACAGCGAGGGAGACAGCGAGGGAGGCAGCGACAGAGACAGCGACAGAGACAGCGACAGAGACAGCGACAGAGACAGTGACAGAGACAGTGAGAGAGAATGCTATGGAGATAGCGCGTGAGACAGCGAGCGAGAGAGCGAGACACACAGCGAGAGAGACTGCGAGAGAGACTGCAAGGGAGACAGCGAGAGAGGCAGCGAGAGAGACAGCGAGAGAGACAGCGAGAGAGACAGCGAGAGAGACAGCGAGGGAGAAAGCGATGGAGACAGCGAGAGAGACAGCGAGAGAGACAGCGAGAGGGAATGCGTGGGAGAATGCGAGGGAGACAGCGAGGGAGACAGCGAGGGAGACAGCGAGGGAGACAGCGAGGGAGACAGCGAGGGAGAAAGCGAGTGAGACAGCGAGGGAGACAGCGAGGGAGACAGCGAGGGAGACAGCGATGGAGACAGCGCTGGAGACAGCGAGAGAGACAGCGAGAGAGACTGCGAGAGAGACTGCGAGAGAGACTGCAAGAGAGACTGCGAGGGAGACAGCAAGGGAGACAGCGAGAGAGACAGCGAGAGAGACAGCGAGGGAGAAAGCGAGGGAGACAGCGAGAGAGACAGCGAGAGAGACAGTGAGAGAGACTGCGAGGGAGACTGCGAGGGAGACTGCGAGGCAGACTGCGAGGGAGACAGCGAGAGAGACAGCGAGGGAGACAGCGAGGGAGACAGCGAGGGAGACAGCGAGAGAGACAGCGAGAGAGACAGCGAGAAGGACTGCGAGAAGGACTGCGAGAAGGACTGCGAGAGAGACTGCGAGGGAGACTGCGAGGGAGACAGCGAAAGAGACTGTGAGGGAAACAGCGAGGGAGACAGCGAAAGAGACTGCGAGGGAAACTGCGAGGCAGACTGCGAGGGAGACTGCGAGAGAGACAGCGAGAGAGACTGCGAGAGAGACAGCGAGAGAGACAGCGAGAGAGACAGCGAGAGAGACAGCGAGAGAGACTGCAAAGGAGACTGCGAGAGAGACTGCGAGGGAGACAGCGAGAGAGACTGCGAGAGGGACAGCGAGAGAGACTGCGAGAGAGACTGCGAGAGAGACTGCGAGAGGGACAGCAAGAGAGACTGCGAGAGAGACGGCGAGAGGGACAGCGAGAGAGACGGCGAGAGGGACAGCGAGAGAGACTGCGAGAGGGACAGCGAGAGAGACTGCGAGAGGGACAGCGAGAGAGACTGCGAGAGAGAAAGCGAGAGAGACGGCGAGGGAGAAAGCGAGGGAGAAAGCGAGGGAGAAAGCGTGAGAGACTGTGTGGGAGACTGCAAGGGAGACAGCGAGAGAGACAGCGAGAGAGACTGTGAGGGAGACAGCGAGAGAGACTGCTAGAGAGACTGCGAGAGGGATAGTGAGGGAGACTGCGAGGGAGACAGCGAGGGAGACAGCGAGGGAGACAGCGAGGGAGACAGCGACGGAGACAGCGACAGAGACAGCGACAGAGACAGCGACAGAGACAGCGACAGAGACAGTGAGAGAGAATGCTATGGAGATAGCGCGTGAGACAGCGAGCGAGAGAGCGAGACACACAGCGAGAGAGACTGCGAGAGAGACTGCAAGGGAGACAGCGAGAGAGACAGCGAGAGAGGCAGCGAGAGAGACAGCGAGAGAGACAGCGAGAGAGACAGCGAGAGAGAAAGCGATGGAGACAGCGAGAGAGACAGCGAGAGAGACAGCGAGAGGGACTGCGTGGGAGACAGCGAGGGAGACAGCGAGGGAGACAGCGAGGGAGACAGCGAGAGAGACAGCGAGAGAGACAGCGAGGGAGACTGCGAGGGAGACTGCGAGGGAGACTGCGAGGGAGACTGCGAGGGAGACAGCGAGGGAGAAAGCGAGGGAGACAGCGAGAGAGACAGCGAGAGAGACAGCGAGAGAGACAGCGAGAGAGACTGCGAGGGAGACTGCGAGGGAGACAGCGTGGGAGACAGCGTGGGCGACAGCGTGGGAGACAGCGTGGGAGACAGCGAGGGAGACAGCGAGGGAGACAGCGAGGGAGACAGCGAGAGAGACAGCGAGAGAGACAGCGAGAGAGACAGCGAGAAGGACTGCGAGAAGGACTGCGAGAAGGACTGCGAGAAGGACTGCGAGAGAGACAGCGAGGGAGAAAGTGAGAGCGACTGCGAGAGAGACTGCGAGGGAGACTGCGAGGGAGACAGCGTAAGAGACTGTGAGGGAAACAGCGAGGGAGACAGCGAAAGAGACTGCGAGGGAAACTGCGAGGCAGACTGCGAGGGAGACAGCGAGAGAGACAGCGAGAGAGACAGCGAGAGAGACAGCGAGAGAGACAGCGAGAGAGACTGCAAAGGAGACTGCGAGAGAGACTGCGAGGGAGACTGCGAGTGGGACTGCGAGAGGGACAGCGAGAGAGACTGCGAGAGAGACTGCGAGAGAGACTGCGAGAGAGACTGCGAGAGAGACGGCGAGGGAGAAAGCGAGGGAGACAGCGAGGGAGACAGCGAGGGAGAGAGCGAGAGACACAGCGAGGGAGACAGCGAGGGAGACAGCGAGGGAGACAGCGAGGGAGACAGCGAGGGAGACAGCGAGAGAGACTGCAAGAGAGACTGCAAGGGAGACAGCGAGAGAGACAGCGAGAGAGACAGCGAGAGAGACAGCGAGAGAGACAGCGAGGGAGAAAGCGATGGAGACAGCGAGAGAGACAGCGAGAGAGACTGCGTGGGAGACAGCGAGGGAGACAGCGAGGGAGACAGCGCTGGAGACAGCGAGAGAGACTGCGAGAAGGACTGCGAGAGAGACAGCGAGGGAGAAAACGAGAGCGACTTCGAGAGAGACTGCGAGGCAGACAGCGAGAGAGACTGTGAGGGAAACAGCGAGGGAGACAGCGAGAGAGACTGCGAGGGAGACTGCGAGGGAGACTGCGAGGGAGACTGCGAGGGAGACTGCGAGAGAGACTGCGAGAGTGACTGCGAGAGAGACTGCGAGGGAGACTGCGAGGGAGACTGTGAGGGAGCCTGCGAGAGAGACTGCGAGAGAGACAGCGAGAGAGACTGTGAGAGAGACTGCGAGAGAGACTGCGAGAGATACAGCGAGGGATAGAGAGAGTGAGACAGCGAGGGAGACAGCGAGAGTACATTGAGAGAGACAGCGAGAGAGACGGCGAGGGAGACGGCGAGGGAGACGGCGAGGGAGACGGCGAGGGAGACAGCGAGAGAGACAGCGAGAGAGACAGCGAGAGAGACTGCGAGAGAGACGGCCAGGGAGACGGCCAGGGAGACGGCCAGGGAGACGGCCAGGGAGACGGCCAGGGAGACAGCGAGGGAGACAGCGAGGGAGACAGCGAGGGAGACAGCGAGGGAGGCAGCGACAGAGACAGCGACAGAGACAGCGACAGAGACAGCGACAGAGACAGTGACAGAGACAGTGAGAGAGAATGCTATGGAGATAGCGCGTGAGACAGCGAGCGAGAGAGCGAGACACACAGCGAGAGAGACTGCGAGAGAGACTGCAAGGGAGACAGCGAGAGAGGCAGCGAGAGAGACAGCGAGAGAGACAGCGAGAGAGACAGCGAGAGAGACAGCGAGGGAGAAAGCGATGGAGACAGCGAGAGAGACAGCGAGAGAGACAGCGAGAGAGACTGCGTGGGAGAATGCGAGGGAGACAGCGAGGGAGACAGCGAGAGAGACTGTGAGGGAGACAGCGAGAGAGACTGCTAGAGAGACTGCGAGAGGGATAGTGAGGGAGACAGCGAGGGAGACAGCGAGGGAGACAGCGAGGGAGACAGCGAGGGAGACAGCGAGGGAGACAGCGAGGGAGACAGCGAGAGAGAGAGCGAGAGAGAGAGCGAGGGAAACAGCGAGGGAGACTGCGAGGGAGACAGCGAGGGAGACTGCGAGAGAGACTGCGAGAGAGACTGCGAGAGAGACTGCGAGGGAGAGAGCGAGGGAGAAAGCGAGGGAGAAAGCGAGGGAGAAAGCGAGAGAGACTGCGAGGGAGACAGCGATAGAAACTGCGAGGGAGTCAGCGAGAGAGACAGCGAGAGAGACAGCGAGAGAGACTGCGAGAGAGACTGCGAGAGAGACCTCGAGGGAGACAGCAAGGGAGACAGCGAGGGAGACAGCGAGGGAGACAGCGAGGGAAACAGCGAGGGAGACTGCGAGGGACACAGTGAGGGAGACAGCGAGAGAGACTGCGAGAGAGCGTGTGAGACGGCGAGGGAGACAGCGAGGGAGAGAGCGAGAGACACAGCGAGGGAGACTGCGAGGGAGACAGCGAGAGAGACTGCAAGAGAGGCAGCGAGAGAGACAGCGAGAGAGACAGCGAGAGAGACAGCGAGAGAGACAGCGAGAGAGACAGCGAGAGAGACAGCGAGAGAGACAGCGAGGGAGAAAGCGATGGAGACAGCGAGAGAGACAGCGAGAGAGACAGCGAGAGAGACTGCGTGGGAGACAGCGAGGGAGACAGCGAGGGAGACAGCGAGGGAGACAGCGAGAGAGACTGCGAGAGAGACAGCGAGGGAGAAAGCGAGAGCGACTTCGAGAGAGACTGCGAGGCAGACAGCGAGAGAGAATGTGAGGGAAACAGCGAGGGAGACAGCGAGAGAGACTGCGAGGGAGACTGCGAGGGAGACTGCGAGGGAGACTGCGAGGGAGACTGCGAGGGAGACTGCGAGAGTGACTGCGAGAGAGACTGCGAGGGAGCCTGCGAGAGAGACTGCGAGAGAGACAGCGAGAGAGACTGTGAGAGAGACTGCGAGAGAGACTGCGAGAGATACAGCGAGGGATAGAGCGAGTGAGACAGCGAGGGAGACAGCGACAGAGACAGCGACAGAGACAGCGACAGAGACAGCGACAGAGACAGTGAGAGAGACTGCTATGGAGATAGCGAGAGAGACAGCCGGGGATACAGAGAGAGTGACTGCAAGGGAGACGGCGAGGGAGACGGCGAGGGAGACGGCGAGGGAGACGGCGAGGGAGACGGCGAGGGAGACGGCGAGGGACAGAGTGAGGGAGACAGCGAGAGAGACTGCGAGAGAGAGCGCGTGAGACAGCGAGGGAGAGAGCGAGACACACAGCGAGGGAGACAGCGAGAGAGACTGCAAGAGAGACAGCGAGAGAGACAGCGAGAGAGACAGCGAGAGAGACAGCGAGAGAGACAGCGAGGGAGAAAGCGATGGAGACAGCGAGAGAGACAGCGAGAGAAACTGCGTGGGAGACAGCGAGGGAGACAGCGAGGGAGACAGTGAGGGAGACAGCGAGGGAGACAGCGAGGGAGACAGCGTTGGAGACAGCGTTGGAGACAGCGAGAGAGAATGCGAGAGAGAATGCGAGAGAGACTGCGAGAGAGACTCCGAGGGAGACAGCGAGAGAGACAGCGAGAGAGACAGCGAGAGAGACAGCGAGGGAGACAGCGAGAGAGACTGCGAGGGAGACTGCGAGGGAGACTGCGAGGGAGAATGCGAGGGAGACAGCGTGGGAGACAGCGAGGGAGATAGCGAGGGAGACAGCGAGGGAGACAGCGAGGGAGACAGCGAGGGAGACAGCGAGAGAGACAGCGAGAGAGACAGCGAGAGAGACAGCGAGAGAGACTGCGAGAAGGACTGCGAGAAGGACTGCGAGAGAGAGAGCGAGGGAGAAAGTGAGAGCGACTGCGAGGGAGACTGTGAGGGAGACAGCGAAAGAGACTGTGAGGGAGACAGCGAAAGAGACTGCGAGGGAAACTGCGAGGCAGACTGCGAGGGAGACTGCGAGAGAGACAGCGAGAGAGACAGCGAGAGAGACAGCGAGAGAGACAGCGAGAGAGACAGCGAGAGAGACACCGAGAGAGACAGCGAGAGAGACTGCAAAGGAGACTGCGAGAGAGACTGCGAGGGAGACTGCGAGAGAGACTGCGAGAGGGACAGCGAGAGAGACTGCGAGAGAGACTGCGAGAGAGACTGCGAGAGAGACTGCGAGAGAGACTGCGAGGGAGAAAGCGAGGGAGAAAGCGTGAGATACTGTGTGGGAGACTGCAAGGGAGACAGCGAGGGTGACAGCGAGAGAGAGAGCGAGGTAGACAGCGAGGGAAACAGCGAGGGAGACTGCGAGGGAGACAGCGAGGGAGACTGCGAGAGAGACTGCGAGGCAGAGAGCGAGGGAGAAAGCGAGAGAGACTGCGAGGGAGACAGCGATAGAAACTGCGAGGGAGTCAGCGAGAGAGACAGCGAGAGAGACAGCGAGAGAGACAGCGAGAGAGACTGCGAGAGAGACTGCGAGAGAGACTGCGAGAGAGACTGCGAGAGAGACCTCGAGGGAGACAGCGAGGGAGACAGCGACAGAGACTGTGAGGGAGACAGCGAGGGAGACAGTGAGAGAGACAGCGAGAGACACTGTGAGGGAGACAGCGAGAGAGACTGCGAGGGAGGAAGCGAGAGAAACTGCGAGAGAGACTGCTATGGAGATAGCGAGAGAGACAGCGAGGGATACAGCGAGAGACACTGCGAGAGAGAATGCGAGGGAGACAGCGATTAAGACGGCGAGGGAGACGGCGAGGGAGAGAGCGAGAGAGAGAGCGAGGGAGACAGCGAGGTAGACAGCGAGAGAGACTTCGAGAGAGACTGCGAGGGAGGCAGCGAGAGAGACAGCGAGGGAGACAGCGAGGTAGACAGCGAGAGAGACTTCGAGAGAGACTGCGAGGGAGACAGCGAGGGAGACAGCGAGGGAGACAGCGAGGGAGACAGCGAGGGAGACAGCGACAGAGGCAGCAATAGAGACTGCGAGAGAGACTGCGAGGGACACAGCGAGAGAGACTGCAAGGGAGACAACGAGAGAGAATGCGAGAGAGATCGCGTGAGACAGCGAGGGAGACAGCGTGGGAGGCAGCGAGGGAGACAGCGAGAGAAACTGAGAGGAAGACTGCGAGAGAGACTGCGAGACAGACTGCGAGAGAGACTGCGAGAGAGACTGCGAGAGAGACTGCGAGAGAGACTGCGAGGGACACAGCGAGGAAGACAGCGAGAGAGACTGCGAGAGAGACAGCGAGGGAGACAGCGAGGGAGACTGCGAGGGAGAGAGCGAGGGGGAGAGCGAGGGGGAGAGCGAGGGGGAGAGCGAGGGACACAGCGAGGGAGACAGCGAGGGAGACAGTGAGGGAGACAGCGAGGGAGACAGCGAGGGAGACAGCGAGGGAGACAGCGAGGGAGACAGCGAGGGAGACAGCGAGAGAGACTGCGAGGGAGACTGCGAGGGAGACTGCGAGGGAGACTGCGAGGGAGACAGCGTGGAAGACAGCGAGGGAGACAGCGAGGGAGACAGCGAGGGAGACAGCGAGGGAGACAGCAACAGAGACTGCGAGAAGGACTGCAAGAGAGACAGCGAGGGAGAAAGTGAGAGCGACTGCGTGAGAGACTGCGAGGGAGACAGCGAGGGAGACAGCGAGGGAGACAGCGAGGGAGACTGTGAGGGAAACAGCGAGGGAGACAGCGAGAGAGACTGCGAGGGAGACTGCGAGGGAGACTGCGAGGGAGACTGCGAGGGAGACTGTGAGGGAGACAGCGAGAGTGACAGCGAGAGAGACTGCAAAGGAGACTGCGAGAGAGACTGCGAGGGAGACAGCGAGAGAGACTGCGAGAGGGACAGCGAGAGAGACTGCGAGAGAGACTGCGAGAGAGACTGCGAGAGAGACTGCGAGGGAGAAAGCGAGGGAGAAAGCGACAGAGACTGTGTGGGAGACTGCAATGGAGACAGCGAGAGAGACTGTGAGGGAGACTGCGAGGGAGACTGCGAGGGAGACTGCGAGGGAGACTGCGAGAGAGACTGCGAGAGAGACTGCGAGAGAGACTGCGAGGGAGACTGCGAGGGAGACTGCGAGGGAGACTGCGAGAGAGACGGCGAGAGAGACAGCGAGAGAGATGGTGAGAGAGATGGAGAGAGAGACGACGAGAGAGACTGCGAGAGAGAGAGTGAGAGAGACTGAGAGGGAGACAGCGAGAGAGACTGCGAGAGAGACTGCGAGAGAGACTGCGAGAGATACAGCGAGGGATAGAGCGAGGGATAGAGCGAGGGATAGAGCGAGGGAGACAGCGAGGGAGACAGCGAGAGTACATTGAGAGAGACAGCGAGAGAGAATGCGAGAGAGACTGCGAGGGAGACTGCGAGGGAGACTGCGAGGGAGACTGCGAGAGTGACTGCGAGAGTGACTGCGAGAGAGACTGCGAGGGAGCCTGCGAGAGAGACTGCGAGAGAGACAGCGAGAGAGACTGTGAGAGAGACTGCGAGAGAGACTGCGAGAGATACAGCGAGGGATAGAGCGAGTGAGACAGCGAGGGAGACAGCGACAGAGACAGCGACAGAGACAGCGACAGAGACAGCGACAGAGACAGTGAGAGAGACTGCTATGGAGATAGCGAGAGAGACAGCCGGGGATACAGAGAGAGTGACT
The DNA here is from genome assembly GCF_036365525.1 of Heterodontus francisci. Taxonomy (NCBI): domain Eukaryota; kingdom Metazoa; phylum Chordata; class Chondrichthyes; order Heterodontiformes; family Heterodontidae; genus Heterodontus; species Heterodontus francisci. The sequence continues at coordinate 107,703,683 of NC_090385.1, read as the reverse complement.
GCAAGGGAGACGGCGAGGGAGACGGCGAGGGAGACGGCGAGGGAGACGGCGAGGGAGACGGCGAGGGAGACGGCGAGGGAGACGGCGAGGGACAGAGTGAGGGAGACAGCGAGAGAGACTGCGAGAGAGAGCGCGTGAGACAGCGAGGGAGAGAGCGAGACACACAGCGAGGGAGACAGCGAGAGAGACTGCAAGAGAGACAGCGAGAGAGACAGCGAGAGAGACAGCGAGAGAGACAGCGAGGGAGAAAGCGATGGAGACAGCGAGAGAGACAGCGAGAGAAACTGCGTGGGAGACAGCGAGGGAGACAGCGAGGGAGACAGCGAGGGAGACAGCGAGGGAGACAGCGAGGGAGACAGCGAGGGAGACAGCGTTGGAGACAGCGTTGGAGACAGCGAGAGAGAATGCGAGAGAGAATGCGAGAGAGACTGCGAGAGAGACTGCGAGGGAGACTGCGAGGGAGACAGCGAGAGAGACAGCGAGAGAGACAGCGAGAGAGACAGCGAGAGAGACTGCGAGGGAGACTGCGAGGGAGACTGCGAGGGAGACTGCGAGGGAGACAGCGTGGGAGACAGCGAGGGAGATAGCGAGGGAGACAGCGAGGGAGACAGCGAGGGAGACAGCGAGAGAGACAGCGAGAGAGACAGCGAGAGAGACAGCGAGAGAGACTGCGAGAAGGACTGCGAGAAGGACTGCGAGAGAGAGAGCGAGGGAGAAAGTGAGAGCGACTGCGAGGGAGACTGCGAGGGAGACAGCGAAAGAGACTGTGAGGGAGACAGCGAAAGAGACTGCGAGGGAAACTGCGAGGCAGACTGCGAGGGAGACTGCGAGAGAGACAGCGAGAGAGACAGCGAGAGAGACAGCGAGAGAGACAGCGAGAGAGACACCGAGAGAGACAGCGAGAGAGACTGCAAAGGAGACTGCGAGAGAGACTGCGAGGGAGACTGCGAGAGAGACTGCGAGAGAGACTGCGAGAGAGACTGCGAGAGGGACAGCGAGAGAGACTGCGAGAGAGACTGCGAGAGAGACTGCGAGAGAGACTGCGAGAGAGACTGCGAGGGAGAAAGCGAGGGAGAAAGCGTGAGATACTGTGTGGGAGACTGCAAGGGAGACAGCGAGGGTGACAGCGAGAGAGAGAGCGAGGTAGACAGCGAGGGAAACAGCGAGGGAGACTGCGAGGGAGACAGCGAGGGAGACTGCGAGAGAGACTGCGAGGGAGAGAGCGAGGGAGAAAGCGAGAGAGACTGCGAGGGAGACAGCGATAGAAACTGCGAGGGAGTCAGCGAGAGAGACAGCGAGAGAGACAGCGAGAGAGACAGCGAGAGAGACAGCGAGAGAGACTGCGAGAGAGACTGCGAGAGAGACTGCGAGAGAGACTGCGAGAGAGACCTCGAGGGAGACAGCGAGGGAGACAGCGACAGAGACTGTGAGGGAGACAGCGAGGGAGACAGTGAGAGAGACAGCGAGAGACACTGTGAGGGAGACAGCGAGAGAGACTGCGAGGGAGGAAGCGAGAGAAACTGCGAGAGAGACTGCTATGGAGATAGCGAGAGAGACAGCGAGGGATACAGCGAGAGACACTGCGAGAGAGAATGCGAGGGAGACAGCGATTAAGACGGCGAGGGAGACGGCGAGGGAGAGAGCGAGAGAGAGAGCGAGGGAGACAGCGAGGTAGACAGCGAGAGAGACTTCGAGAGAGACTGCGAGGGAGGCAGCGAGAGAGACAGCGAGGGAGACAGCGAGGTAGACAGCGAGAGAGACTTCGAGAGAGACTGCGAGGGAGACAGCGAGGGAGACAGCGAGGGAGACAGCGAGGGAGACAGCGAGGGAGACAGCGACAGAGGCAGCAATAGAGACTGCGAGAGAGACTGCGAGGGACACAGCGAGAGAGACTGCAAGGGAGACAACGAGAGAGAATGCGAGAGAGATCGCGTGAGACAGCGAGGGAGACAGCGTGGGAGGCAGCGAGGGAGACAGCGAGAGAAACTGAGAGGAAGACTGCGAGAGAGACTGCGAGACAGACTGCGAGAGAGACTGCGAGAGAGACTGCGAGAGAGACTGCGAGAGAGACTGCGAGGGACACAGCGAGGAAGACAGCGAGAGAGACTGCGAGAGAGACAGCGAGGGAGACAGCGAGGGAGACTGCGAGGGAGAGAGCGAGGGGGAGAGCGAGGGGGAGAGCGAGGGGGAGAGCGAGGGACACAGCGAGGGAGACAGCGAGGGAGACAGTGAGGGAGACAGCGAGGGAGACAGCGAGGGAGACAGCGAGGGAGACAGCGAGGGAGACAGCGAGAGAGACTGCGAGGGAGACTGCGAGGGAGACTGCGAGGGAGACTGCGAGGGAGACAGCGTGGAAGACAGCGAGGGAGACAGCGAGGGAGACAGCGAGGGAGACAGCGAGGGAGACAGCAACAGAGACTGCGAGAAGGACTGCAAGAGAGACAGCGAGGGAGAAAGTGAGAGCGACTGCGTGAGAGACTGCGAGGGAGACAGCGAGGGAGACAGCGAGGGAGACAGCGAGGGAGACTGTGAGGGAAACAGCGAGGGAGACAGCGAGGGAGACTGCGAGGGAGACTGCGAGGGAGACTGCGAGGGAGACTGCGAGGGAGACTGCGAGGGAGACTGTGAGGGAGACAGCGAGAGAGACAGCGTGAGAGACTGCAAAGGAGACTGCGAGAGAGACTGCGAGGGAGACAGCGAGAGAGACTGCGAGAGGGACAGCGAGAGAGACTGCGAGAGAGACTGCGAGAGAGACTGCGAGAGAGACTGCGAGGGAGAAAGCGAGGGAGAAAGCGACAGAGACTGTGTGGGAGACTGCAATGGAGACAGCGAGAGAGACTGTGAGGGAGACTGCGAGGGAGACTGCGAGGGAGACTGCGAGAGAGACTGCGAGAGAGACTGCGAGGGAGACTGCGAGGGAGACTGCGAGAGAGACGGCGAGAGAGACAGCGAGAGAGATGGTGAGAGAGATGGAGAGAGAGACGACGAGAGAGACTGCGAGAGAGAGAGTGAGAGAGACTGAGAGGGAGACAGCGAGAGAGACTGCGAGAGAGACTGCGAGAGAGACTGCGAGAGATACAGCGAGGGATAGAGCGAGGGATAGAGCGAGGGATAGAGCGAGGGAGACAGCGAGGGAGACAGCGAGAGTACATTGAGAGAGACAGCGAGAGAGACTGCGAGAGAGACTGCGAGGGAGACGGCCAGTGAGACGGCCAGTGAAACGGCCAGGGAGACGGCCAGGGAGACGGCCAGGGAGACGGCCAGGGAGACGGCCAGGGAGACGGCCAGGGAGACAGCGAGGGAGACAGCGAGGGAGACAGCGACAGAGACAGCGACAGAGACAGCGACAGAGACAGAGACAGCGACAGAGACAGCGACAGAGACAGCGACAGAGACAGCGACAGAGACAGAGACAGCGGGGGAGACAGTGAGAGAGACTGCTATGGAGATAGCGAGAGAGACAGCCGGGGATACAGAGAGTGTGACTGCAAGGGAGACGGCGAGGGAGACGACGAGGGAGACAGCGAGGGAGACAGCGAGGGAGACAGCGAGGGAGACAGCGAGAGAGACTGCGAGGGAGACAGCGAGGGAGACAGCGAGGGAGACAGCGAGGGAGACTGCGAGAGAGACAGCGAGGGACACAGCGAGGGACACAGCGAGGGACACAGCGAGGGACACAGCGAGGGAGACAGCGAGAGAGACAGCGAGAGAGACAGCGAGAGAGACTGCGAGAGAGAGCGCGTGAGACAGCGAGGGAGAGAGCGAGAGATACAGCGAGGGAGACAGCGAGAGAGACTGCAAGAGAGACAGCGAGAGAGACAGCGAGAGAGACAGCGAGAGAGACAGCGAGAGAGACAGCGAGGGAGAAAGCCATGGAGACAGCGAGAGAGACAGCGAGAGAGACAGCGAGAGAGACAGCGTGGGAGACAGCGAGTGAGACAGCGAGGGAGACAGCGAGGGAGACAGCGAGGGAGACAGCGCTGGAGACAGCGAGAGAGACTGCGAGAAGGACTGCGAGAAGGACTGCGAGAGAGACAGCGAGGGAGAAAGCGAGAGCGACTTCGAGAGAGACTGCGAGGGAGACAGCGAGAGAGATTGCGAGAGAGATCGCGTGAGACAGCGAGGGAGGCAGCGAGGGAGACAGCGAGAGAAACTGCGAGAGAAACTGCGAGGAAGACTGCGAGAGAGACTGCGAGAGAGACTGCGAGAGAGACTGCGAGAGAGACTGCGAGAGAGACTGCGAGAGAGACTGCGAGGGACACAGCGAGGAAGACAGCGAGAGAGACTGCGAGAGCGACTGCTAGGGAGACAGCGAGGGAGGCAGCGAGGGAGACAGCGAGGGAGACAGCGAGGGAGACAGCGAGAGAGACTGCGAGAGCGACTGCGAGAGCGACTGCTAGGGAGGCAGCGAGGGAGGCAGCGAGGGAGACAGCGAGGGAGACAGCGAGAGAAACTGCGAGGAAGACAGCGAGAGAGACTGCGAGAGAGACTGCGAGAGAGACTGCGAGAGAGGCAGCGAGAGAGACTGCGAGAGAGGCAGCGAGAGAGACTGCGAGGGAGACTGCGAGGGAGAGAGCGAGGGAGAGAGCGAGGGAGACAGCGAGGGAGACTGCGAGAGAGACTGCGAGAGAGACTGCGAGAGAGGCAGCGAGAGAGACAGCGAGAGAGACAGCGAGAGAGACAGCGAGAGAGACTGCAAAGGAGACTGCGAGAGAGACTGCGAGGGAGACAGCGAGAGAGACTGCGAGAGGGACAGCGAGAGGGACAGCGAGAGAGACTGCGAGAGAGACTGCGAGGGAGAAAGCGAGGGAGAAAGCGTGAGAGACTGTGTGGGAGACTGCAAGGGAGACAGCGAGAGAGACTGTGAGGGAGACAGCGAGGGAGACTGCGAGGGAGACAGCGAGGGAGACAGCGAGGGAGACTGTGAGAGAGACTGCGAGAGATACAGCGAGGGATAGAGCGAGTGAGACAGCGAGAGAGACAGCGAGAGTACATTGAGAGAGACAGCGAGAGAGACGACGAGGGAGACAGCGAGAGATACAGCGAGGGATAGAGCGAGTGAGACAGCGAGAGAGACAGCGAGAGTACATTGAGAGAGACAGCGAGAGAGACGACGAGGGAGACAGCGAGGGAGACAGCGACAGAGACAGCGACAGAGACAGCGACAGAGACAGCGACAGATACAGCGACAGAGACAGCGACAGAGACAGCGAGGGAGACAGTGAGAGAGACTGCTATGGAGATAGCGAGAGAGACAGCCGGGGATACAGAGACAGTGACTGCAAGGGAGACAGCGAGGGAGACGGCGAGGGAGACGGCGAGGGAGACGGCGAGGGAGACGGCGAGGGCGACGGCGAGGGAGACAGCGAGGGAGACAGCGAGGGAGACTGTGAGGGAGACTGCGAGGGAGACTGCGAGGGACACAGTGAGGGAGACAGCGAGAGAGACTGCGAGAGAGAGCGCATGAGACAGCGAGGGAGACAGCGAGGGAGAGAGCGAGAGACACAGCGAGGGAGACAGCGAGGGAGACAGCGAGGGAGACTGCGAGAGAGACTGCAAGAGAGACTGCAAGAGAGACAGCGAGGGAGAAAGCGATTGAGACAGCGAGAGAGACAGCGAGAGAGACTGCGTGGGAGACAGCGAGGGAGACAGCGAGGGAGACAGCGAGGGAGACAGCGAGGGAGACAGCGAGGGAGACAGCGAGGGAGACAGCGAGGGAGACAGCGAGGGAGACAGCGCTGGAGACAGTGAGAGAGACTGCGAGAAGGACTGCGAGAAGGACTGCGAGAGAGACAGCGAGGGAGAAAGCGAGAGCGACTTCGAGAGAGACTGCGAGGGAGACTGTGAGAGAGACTGTGAGAGAGACTGCGAGAGATACAGCGAGGGATAGAGCGAGTGAGACAGCGAGGGAGACAGCGAGAGTACATTGAGAGAGACAGCGAGAGAGACTGCGAGAGAGACTGCGAGGGAGACGGCCAGGGAGACGGCCAGGGAGGCGGCCAGGGAGACGGCCAGGGAGACGGCCAGGGAGACAGCGAGGGAGACAGCGAGGGAGACAGCGACAGAGACAGTGACAGAGACTGCGACAGAGACAGAGACAGCGAGGGAGACAGTGAGAGAGACTGCTATGGAGATAGCGAGAGAGACAGCCGGGGATACAGAGAGAGTGACTGCAAGGGAGACGGCGAGGGAGACGACGAGGGAGACAGCGAGGGAGACAGCGAGGGAGACAGTGTGAGAGACTGCGAGGGAGACAGCGAGGGAGACAGCGAGGGAGACTGCGAGGGAGACTGCGAGAGAGACAGCGAGGGACACAGCGAGGGACACAGCGAGGGACACAGCGAGGGACACAGCGAGGGAGACAGCGAGGGAGACAGCGAGAGAGACTGCGAGAGAGAGCGCATGAGACAGCGAGGCAGACAGCGAGGGAGAGAGCGAGAGACACAGTGAGGGAGACAGCGAGAGAGACTGCAAGAGAGACTGCAAGGGAGACAGCGAGAGAGACAGCGAGAGAGACAGCGAGAGAGACAGCGAGAGAGACAGCGAGGGAGAAAGCCATGGAGACAGCGAGAGAGACAGCGAGAGAGACTGCATGGGAGACAGCGAGGGAGACAGCGAGGGAGACAGCGAGGGAGACAGCGCTGGAGACAGCGAGAGAGACTGCGAGAAGGACTGCGAGAAGGACTGCGAGAGAGACAGCGAGGGAGAAAGCGAGAGCGACTTCGAGAGAGACTGCGAGGGAGACAGCGAGAGAGACTGCGAGGGAGACTGCGAGGGAGACAGCGAGAGACACTGCGAGAGAGAATGCGAGGGAGACAGCGATTAAGACGGCGAGGGAGACGGCGAGAGAGAGAGCGAGAGAGAGAGCAAGGGAGACAGCGAGGTAGACAGCGAGAGAGACTTCGAGAGAGGCAGTGAGGGAGACAGCGAGGGAGACAGCGACAGAGACAGCAATAAAGACTGCGAGAGAGACTGCGAGGGACACAGCGAGAGAGACTGCAAGGGAGACAACGAGAGAGAATGCGAGAGAGATCGCGTGAGACAGCGAGGGAGACAGCGTGGGAGGCAGCGAGGGAGACAGCGAGAGAAACTGCGAGTAAGACTGCGAGAGAGACTGCGAGAGAGACTGCGAGAGAGACTGCGAGGGACACAGCGAAGAAGACAGCGAGAGAGACTGCGAGAGCGACTGCGAGAGCAACTGCTAGGGAGACAGCGAGGGAGGCAGTGAGGGAGACAGCGAGGGAGACAGTGAGAGAGACTGCGAGAGCGACTGCGAGAGCGACTGCTTGGGAGACAGCGAGGGAGGCAGCGAGGGAGGCAGCGAGGGAGGCAGCGAGGGAGGCAGCGAGGGAGACAGCGAGGGAGACAGCGAGAGAAACTGCGAGAGAGATGGCGAGAGAGACTGCGAGAGAGACAGTGAGGGAGAGAGCGAGAGAGACTGCGAGGTAGACAGCGAGAGAGACAGCGAGAGAGACTGCGAGAGAGACTGCGAGAGAGACTGCGAGAGAGACTGCGAGAGATACAGCGAGGGATAGAGCGAGTGAGACAGCGAGAGAGACTGCGAGAGTACATTGAGAGAGACAGCGAGAGAGACTGTGAGGGAGACAGCGAGGGAGACTGCGAGAGAGACTGCGAGGGAGACAGCGAGGGAGACAGCGAGGGAGACTGCGAGAGAGATGGCGAGAGAGACGGCGAGAGAGACTGTGAGAGAGACAGTGAGGGAGAGAGCGAGAGAGACTGCGAGGTAGACAGCGAGAGAGACAGCGAGAGAGACTGTGAGAGAGACTGCGAAAGAGACTGCGAGAGATACAGCGAGGGATAGAGCGAGTGAGACAGCGAGAGAGACTGCGAGAGTACATTGAGAGAGACAGCGAGAAAAACGACGAGGGAGACAGCGAGGGAGACAGCGACAGAGACAGCGACAGTGACAGCGACAGAGACAGCGACAGAGACAGCGACAGCGACAGAGACAGCGACAGAGACAGCGAGGGAGACAGCGAGGGAGACAGTGAGAGAGACTGCTATGGAGATAGCGAGAGAGACAGCCGGGGATACAGAGAGAGTGACGGCGAGGGAGATGGCGAGGGAGACGGCGAGGGAGACGGCGAGGGAGACGGCGAGGGAGACAGCGAGGGAGACAGCGAGGGAGACTGCGAGGGAGACTGCGAGGGAGACTGCGAGGGACACAGTGAGGGAGACAGCGAGAGAGACTGCGAGAGAGAGCGCATGAGACAGCGAGGGAGACAGCGAGGGAGAGAGCGAGAGACACAGCGAGGGAGACAGCGAGGGAGACAGCGAGGGAGACAGCGAGGGAGACTGCGAGAGAGACTGCGAGAGAGACTGCAAGAGAGACTGCAAGAGAGACTGCAAGAGAGACTGCAAGGGAGACAGCGAGAGAGACAGCGAGAGAGGCAGCGAGGGAGAAAGCGATTGAGACAGCGAGAGAGCCAGCGAGAGAGACTGCGTGGGAGACAGCGAGGGAGACAGCGAGGGAGACAGCGAGGGAGACAGCGAGGGAGACAGCGAGGGAGACAGCGAGGGAGACAGCGCTGGAGACAGCGAGAGAGACTGCGAGAAGGACTGCGAGAAGGACTGCGAGAGAGACAGCGAGGGAGAAAGCGAGAGCGACTTCGAGAGAGACTGCGAGGGAGACAGCGAGAGAGACTGTGAGAGAGACTGTGAGAGAGACTGCGAGAGATACAGCGAGGGATAGAGCGAGTGAGACAGCGAGGGAGACAGCGAGAGTACATTGAGAGAGACAGCGAGAGAGTCTGCGAGAGAGACGGCCAGGGAGACGGCCAGGGAGACAGCAACAGAGACAGCGACAGAGACAGCGACAGAGACAGCGACAGAGACAGCGACAGAGACAGCGACAGAGACAGAGACAGCGAGGGAGACAGTGAGAGAGACTGCTATGGAGATAGCGAGAGAGACAGCCGGGGATACAGAGAGAGTGACTGCAAGGGAGACGGCGAGGGAGACGACGAGGGAGACAGCGAGAGAGACTGCGAGGGAGACAGCGAGGGAGACAGCGAGGGAGACAGCGAGGGAGACAGCGAGGGAGACTGCGAGAGAGACAGCGAGAGAGACAGCGAGGGACACAGCGAGGGACACAGCGAGGGACACAGCGAGGGAAACAGCGAGGGAGACAGCGAGGGGGACAGCGAGAGAGACTGCGAGAGAGAGCGCATGAGACAGCGAGGGAGACAGCGAGGGAGAGAGCGAGAGACACAGTGAGGGAGACAGCGAGAGAGATTGCAAGAGAGACAGCAAGGGAGACAGCGAGAGAGACAGCGAGAGAGGCAGCGAGAGAGACAGCGAGAGAGACAGCGAGAGAGACAGCGAGAGAGACAGCGAGAGAGACAGCGAGAGAGACAGCGAGGGAGAAAGCCATGGAGACAGCGCTGGAGACAGCGAGAGAGACTGCGAGAAGGACTGCGAGAAGGACTGCGAGAGAGACAGCAAGGGAGAAAGCGAGAGCGACTTCGAGAGAGACTGCGAGGGAGACAGCGAGAGAGACTGCGAGGGAGACTGCGAGGGAGACTGCGAGAGACACTGCGAGAGAGAGAGCGAGAGAGAGAGCGAGGGAGACAGCGAGGTAGATAGCGAGAGAGACTTCGAGAGAGGCAGCGAGGGAGACAGCGAGGGAGACAGCGACAGAGACAGCATTAGAGACTGCGAGAGAGACTGCGAGGGACACAGCGAGAGAGACTGCAAGGGAGACAACGAGAGAGAATGTGAGAGAGATCGCGTGAGACAGCGAGGGAGACAGCGTGGGAGACAGCGAGGGAGACAGCGAGGGAGACAGCGAGGGAGACAGCGAGGGAGACAGCGTGGGAGGCAGCGAGGGAGACAGCGAGAGAAACTGCGAGTAAGACTGCGAGAGAGACTGCGAGGGACACAGCGAGGAAGACAGCGAGAGAGACTGCGAGAGCGACTGCTAGGGAGACAGCGAGGGAGGCAGTGAGGGAGACAGCGAGGGAGACAGCGAGAGAGACTGCGAGAGCGACTGCGAGAGCGACTGCGAGAGCGACTGCTTGGGAGGCAGCGAGGGAGGCAGCGAGGGAGGCAGCGAGGGAGGCAGCGAGGAAGACAGCGAGAGAGACAGCGAGAGAGACTGCGAGGAAGACAGCGAGAGAGACTGCGAGAGAGAGGGCGAGGTAGACGGTGAGGGAGACTGCGAGGGAGAGAGCGAGGGACACAGTGAGGGAGACAGCGAGGGAGACAGCGAGGGAGACAGCGAGGGAGACAGCGAGGGAGACTGTGAGGGAGAAAGCGAGGGAGACAGCGAGAGAGACAGCAAGAGAGACAGCGAGGGAGAAAGCGAGGGAGACAGCGAGGGAGACTGCGAGGGAGACTACGAGGGAGACTGCGAGGTAGACTGCGAGGGAGACAGCGTGGGAGACAGTGAGGGAGACAGTGAGGGAGACAGCGAGGGAGACAGCGAGGGAGACAGCGAGGGAGACAGCGAGGGAGACAGCGAGAGAGACAGCGAGAGAGACTGCGAGAAGGACTGCGAGAAGGACTGCGAGAGAGACAGCGAGGGAGAAAGTGAAAGCAACTGCGAGAGAGACTGCGAGGGAGACTGCGAGGGAGACAGCGAAAGAGACTGTGAGGGAAACAGCGAGGGAGACAGCGAAAGAGACTGCGAGGGAGACTGCGAGGGAGACTGCGAGAGAGACTGCGAGAGAGACAGCGAGAGAGACAGCGAGAGAGACAGCGAGAGAGACAGCGAGAGAGACAGCGAGAGAGACTGCAAAGGAGACTACGAGAGAGACTGCGAGGGAGACTGCGAGGGAGACTGCGAGAGAGACAGCGAGAGAGACAGCGAGAGAGACTGCGAGAGAGACTGCGAGAGAGACTGCGAGAGAGACTGCGAGAGAGACTGCGAGGGAGAAAGCGAGGGAGAAAGCGTGAGAGACTGTGTGGGAGACTGCAAGGGAGACAGCGAGAGAGACAGCGAGGGAGACTGCGAGAGAGACTGCGAGAGAGACTGCGAGAGAGACTGCGAGAGAGACTGCGAGGGAGACTGCGAGGGAGACTGCGAGGGAGACAGCGAGGGAGACAGCGAGGGAGACTGCGAGAGAGATGGCTAGAGAGATGGCGAGAGAGATGGAGAGAGAGACGGCGAGATAGACTGCGAGAGTGACAGTGAGGGAGAGAGCGAGAGAGACTGCGAGGGAGACAGCGAGAGAGACAGCGAGAGAGACTGTGAGAGAGACTGCGAGAGAGACTGTGAGAGAGACTGCGAGAGAGACTGCGAGAGATACAGCGAGGGATAGAGCGAGTGAGACAGTGAGGGAGACAGCGAGAGTACATTGAGAGAGACAGCGAGAGAGACTGCGAGGGAGACGGCGAGGGAGACAGCGACAGAGACAGCGACAGAGACAGCGACAGAGACAGTGACAGAGACAGCGACAGAGACAGCGAGGGAGACAGTGAGAGAGACTGCTATGGAGATAGCGAGAGAGACAGCCGGGGATACAGAGAGAGTGACTGCAAGGGAGACGGCGAGGGAGACAGCGAGGGAGACAGCGAGGGAGACTGCGAGGGACACAGTGAGGGAGACAGCGAGAGAGACAGCGAGAGGGACAGCGAGAGAGACAGCGAGAGAGATTGCGAGAGAGACTGCGAGAGAGACTGCGAGGGAGACAGCGAGGGAGACAGCGAGGGAGACTGCGAGAGAGATGGCGAGAGAGATGGAGAGAGAGACGGCGAGAGAGACAGTGAGGGAGAGAGCGAGAGAGACTGCGAGGGAGACAGCGAGAGAGACAGTGAGAGAGACTGTGAGAGAGACTGTGAGAGAGACTGCGAGAGATACAGCGTGGGATAGAGCGAGTGAGACAGCGAGGGAGACAGCGAGAGTACATTGAGAGAGACAGCGAGAGAGACTGCGAGAGAGACTGCGAGAGAGACTGCGAGAGAGACGGCCAGGGAGACGGCCAGGGAGACGGCCAGGGAGACGGCCAGGGAGACGGCCAGGGAGACAGCGAGGGAGACAGCGAGGGAGACAGCGACAGAGACAGCGACAGAGACAGCGACAGAGACAGCGACAGAGACAGCGACAGAGACAGAGACAGTGAGAGAGACTGCTATGGAGATAGCGAGAGAGACAGCCGGGGATACAGAGAGAGTGACTGCAAGGGAGACGGCGAGGGAGACGACGAGGGAGACAGCGAGGGAGACAGCGAGGGAGACTGCGAGGGAGACAGCGAGGGAGACAGCGAGGGAGACTGCGAGAGAGACAGCGAGGGACACAGCGAGGGACACAGCGAGGGAGACAGCGAGGGAGACAGCGAGGGACACAGCGAGGGAGACAGCGAGGGAGACAGCGAGAGAGACTGCGAGAGAGAGCGCATGAGACAGCGAGGGAGACAGCGAGGGAGAGAGCGAGAGACACAGTGAGGGAGACAGCGAGAGAGACTGCAAGAGAGACTGCAAGGGAGACAGCGAGAGAGACAGCGAGAGAGACAGCGAGAGAGACAGCGAGAGAGACAGCGAGGGAGAAAGCCATGGAGACAGCGAGAAAGACAGCGAGAGAGACTGCGTGGGAGACAGCGAGGGAGACAGCGAGGGAGACAGCGAGGGAGACAGCGAGGGAGACAGCGCTGGAGACAGCGAGAGAGACTGCGAGAAGGACTGCGAGAAGGACTGCGAGAGAGACAGCGAGGGAGAAAGCGAGAGCGACTTCGAGAGAGACTGCGAGGGAGACAGCGAGAGAGACTGTGAGGGAGACAGCGAGAGAGACTGCGAGGGAGACAGCGAGAGACACTGCGAGAGAGAATGCGAGGGAGACAGCGAGAGAGACAGCGAGGGAGACGGCGAGAGAGAGTGCGAGAGAGAGAGCGAGGGAGACAGCGAGGTAGACAGCGAGAGAGACTTCGAGAGAGACTGCGAGGGAGGCAGCGAGGGAGACAGCGACAGAGACAGCAATAGAGACTGCGAGAGAGACTGCGAGGGACACAGCGAGAGAGACTGCAAGGGAGACAACGAGAGAGAATGCGAGAGAGATCGCGTGAGACAGCGAGGGAGACAGCGTGGGAGGCAGCGAGGGAGACAGCGAGAGAAACTGCGAGTAAGACTGCGAGAGAGACTGCGAGAGAGACTGCGAGGGACACAGCGAGGAAGACAGCGAGAGAGACTGCGAGAGCGACTGCTAGGGAGACAGCGAGGGAGACAGCGAGGGAGGCAGTGAGGGAGACAGCGAGGGAGACTGCGAGAGCGACTGCTTGGGATACAGCGAGGGAGGCAGCGAGGGAGGCAGCGAGGGAGACAGCGAGAGAAACTGCGAGGAAGACAGCGAGAGAGACTGCGAGAGAGACGGCGAGGGAGACGGTGAGGGAGACTGCGAGGGAGAGAGCGAGGGAGACAGCGAGGGAGACAGCGAGGGAGACAGCGAGGGAGACAGCGAGGGAGACAGCGAGAGAGACTGCGAGGGAGACAGCGAGAGAGACAGCGAGGGAGACAGCGAGGGAGAAAGCGAGGGAGACAGCGAGAGAGACTGCGAGGGAGACTGCGAGGGAGACTGCGAGGGAGACTGCGAGGGAGACAGCGTGGGAGACAGCGAGGGAGACAGCGTGGGAGACAGCGAGGGAGACAGCGAGGGAGACAGCGAGGGAGACAGCGAGGGAGACAGCGAGGGAGACAACGAGGGAGACAGCGAGAGAGACAGCGAGAGAGACAGCGAGAGAGACTGCGAGAGAGACTGCGAGAAGGACTGCGAGAGAGACAGCGAGGGAGAAAGTGAGAGCGACTGCGAGGGAGACTGCGAGGGAGACAGCGAAAGAGACTGTGAGGGAAACAGCGAGGGAGAAAGCGAAAGAGACTGCGAGGGAGACTGCGAGGGAGACTGCGAGAGAGAATGCGAGAGAGACAGCGAGACAGACAGCGAGAGAGACAGCGAGACAGACAGCGAGAGAGACAGCGAGAGAGACTGCAAAGGAGACTACGAGAGAGATTGCGAGGGAGACTGCGAGGCAGACTGCGAGGGAGACTGCGAGAGAGACAGCGAGAGAGACAGCGAGAGAGACAGCGAGAGAGACAGCGAGAGAGACTGCAAAGGAGACTGCGAGAGAGACTGCGAGGGAGACAGCGAGAGAGACTGCGAGAGGGACAGCGAGAGAGACTGCGAGAGGGACAGCGAGAGAGACTGCGAGAGAGACTGCGAGAAAGACTGCGAGAGAGACTGCGAGAGAGACTGCGAGAGAGACTGCGAGGGAGAAAGCGAGGGAGAAAGCGTGAGAGACTGTGTGGGAGACTGCGAGGGAGACAGCGAGTGACACTGCGAGAGAGAATGCAAGGGAGACAGCGATTAAGACGGCGAGGGAGACGGCGAGAGAGAGAGCGAGAGAGAGAGCGAGGGAGACAGCGAGGTAGACAGCGAGAGAGACTTCGAGAGAGACTGCGAGGGAGGCAGCGAGGGAGACAGCGAGGGAGACAGCGAGGGAGACAGCGAGGGAGACAGCGAGGGAGACAGCGACAGAGACAGCAATAGAGACTGCGAGAGAGACTGCGAGGGACACAGCGAGAGAGACTGCAAGGGAGACAACGAGAGAGAATGCGAGAGAGATCGCGTGAGACAGCGAGGGAGACAGCGTGGGAGACAGCGAGAGAAACTGCGAGTAAGACTGCGAGAGAGACTGCGAGGGACACAGCGAGGAAGACAGCGAGAGAGACTGCGAGAGCGACTGCTAGGGAGACAGCGAGGGAGGCAGTGAGGGAGACAGCGAGGGAGACAGCGAGAGAGACTGCGAGAGCGACTGCTTGGGAGACAGCGAGGGAGGCAGCGAGGGAGACAGCGAGAGAAACTGCGAGGAAGACAGCGAGAGAGACTGCGAGAGAGACGGCGAGGGAGACGGTGAGGGAGACTGCGAGGGAGAGAGCGAGGGACACAGTGAGGGAGACAGCACGGGAGACAGCGAGGGAGACAGCGAGGGAGACAGCGAGGGAGACAGCGAGGGAGACAGCGAGAGAGACAGCGAGGGAGAAAGCGAGGGAGACAGCGAGGGAGACTGCGAGGGAGACTGCGAGGGAGACTGCGAGGGAGACTGCGTGGGAGACAGCGTGGGAGACAGCGTGGGAGACAGTGAGGTAGACAGCGAGGGAGACAGCGAGGGAGACAGCGAGGGAGACAGCGAGGGAGACAGCGAGAGAGACAGCGAGAGAGACTGCGAGAGAGACTGCGAGAAGGACTGCGAGAGAGACAGCGAGGGAGAAAGCGAGAGCGACTGCGAGAGAGACTGCGAGTGAGACTGCGAGGGAGACTGCGAGGGAGACTGTGAGGGAAACAGCGAGGGAGACAGCGAAAGAGACTGCGAGGGAGACTGCGAGAGAGAATGCGAGAGAGACAGCGAGAGAGACAGCGAGAGAGACAGCGAGAGAGAGAGCGAGAGAGACAGCGAGAGAGACTGCAAAGGAGACTACGAGAGAGACTGCGAGGGAGACTGCGAGGCAGACTGCGAGTGAGACTGCGAGAGAGACATCGAGAGAGACAGCGAGAGAGACAGCGAGAGAGACAGCGAGAGAGACAGCGAGAGAGACAGCGAGAGAGACTGCAAAGGAGACTGCGAGAGAGACTGCGAGGGAGACAGCGAGAGAGACTGCGAGAGGGACAGCGAGAGAGACTGCGAGAGGGACAGCGAGAGAGACTGCGAGAGAGACTGCGAGAGAGACTGCGAGAGAGACTGCGAGAGAGACTGCGAGGGAGAAAGCGAGGGAGAAAGCGTGAGAGACTGTGTGGGAGACTGCAAGGGAGACAGCGAGAGAGACTGTGAGGGAGACAGCGAGGGAGACTGCGAGAGAGACTGCGAGAGAGACTGCGAGGGAGACAGCGAGGGAGACAGCGAGGGAGACAGCGAGGGAGACAGCGAGGGAGACTGCGAGAGAGACGGCGAGAGAGATGGTGAGAGAGATGGAGAGAGAGACTGCGAGAGAGACAGTGAGAGAGAGAGCGAGAGAGACTGCGAGGGAGACAGCGAGAGAGACTGCGAGAGAGACTGCGAGAGAGACTGCGAGAGAGACTGCGAGAGATACAGCGAGGGATAGAGCGAGTGAGACAGTGAGGGAGACAGCGAGAGTACATTGAGAGAGACAGCGAGAGAGACTGCGAGAGAGACTGCGAGGGAGACGGCGAGGGAGACGGCGAGGGAGACGGCGAGGGAGACAGCGACAGAGACAGCGACAGAGACAGCGACAGAGACAGCGACAGAGACAGCGACAGAGACAGTGAGAGAGACTGCTATGGAGATAGCGAGAGAGACAGCCGGGGATACAGAGAGAGTGTCTGCAAGGGAGACGGCGAGGGAGACGATGAGGGAGACAGCAAGGGAGACAGCGAGGGAGACTGCGAGAGAGAGCGTGTGAGACAGCGAGGGAGAGAGCGAGAGACACAGTGAGGGAGACAGCGAGGGAGACAGCGAGGGAGACAGGGAGAGAGACTGCAAGAGAGACTGCAAGGGAGACAGCGAGAGAGACATCGAGAGAGACAGCGAGAGAGACAGCGAGAGAGACAGCGAGAGAGACAGCGAGAGAGACAGCGAGGGAGAAAGCGATGGAGACAGCGAGAGAGACAGCGAGAGAGACAGCGAGGGAGACAGCGAGGGAGACAGCGAGGGAGACAGCGCTGGAGACAGCGAGAGAGACTGCGAGAAGGACTGCGAGAGAGACAGCGAGGGAGAAAGCGAGAGCGACTTCGAGAGAGACTGCGAGGCAGACAGCGAGAGAGACTGTGAGGGAAACAGCGAGGGAGACAGCGAGAGATACAGCGAGGGATAGAGAGAGTGAGACAGCGAGGGAGACAGCGAGAGAGACAGCGAGAGAGACAGCGAGAGAGACAGCGAGAGAGACAGCAAGAGAGACTGCGAGAGAGACGGCCAGGGAGACGGCCAGGGAGACGGCCAGGGAGACGGCCAGGGAGACGGCGAGGGAGACGACGAGGGAGACGACGAGGGAGACGACGAGGGAGACAGCGAGGGAGACAGCGACGGAGACAGCGACAGAGACAGCGACAGAGACAGCGACAGAGACAGCGACAGAGACAGCGACAGAGACAGTGACAGAGACAGTGAGAGAGAATGCTATGGAGATAGCGCGTGAGACAGCGAGCGAGAGAGCGAGACACACAGCGAGAGAGACTGCGAGAGAGACTGCAAGGGAGACAGCGAGAGAGATAGCGAGAGAGGCAGCGAGAGAGACAGCGAGAGAGACAGCGAGAGAGACAGCGAGAGAGAAAGCGATGGAGACAGCGAGAGAGACAGCGAGAGGGACTGCGTGGGAGACAGCGAGGGAGACAGCGAGGGAGACAGCGAGGGAGACAGCGAGGGAGACAGCGAGAGAGACAGCGAGAGAGACAGCGAGAGAGACAGCGAGAGAGACAGCGAGAGAGACTGCGAGGGAGACTGCGAGGGAGACTGCGAGGGAGACTGCGAGGGAGACAGCGAGGGAGAAAGCGAGGGAGACAGCGAGAGAGACAGCGAGAGAGACAGCGAGAGAGACAGCGAGAGAGACTGCGAGGGAGACTGCGAGGGAGGCAGCGTGGGAGACAGCGTGGGAGACAGCGTGGGAGACAGCGTGGGAGACAGCGAGGGAGACAGCGAGGGAGACAGCGAGGGAGACAGCGAGGGAGACAGCGAGAGAGACAGCGAGAGAGACAGCGAGAGAGACAGCGAGAAGGACTGCGAGAAGGACTGCGAGAAGGACTGCGAGAAGGACTGCGAGAG
Source organism: Heterodontus francisci (assembly GCF_036365525.1). Taxonomy (NCBI): domain Eukaryota; kingdom Metazoa; phylum Chordata; class Chondrichthyes; order Heterodontiformes; family Heterodontidae; genus Heterodontus; species Heterodontus francisci. Next base: position 107,685,966 of record NC_090385.1, on the reverse strand, counting down.
AGACAGCGAGGGAGAAAGTGAGAGCGACTGCGAGAGAGACTGCGAGGGAGACTGCGAGGGAGACAGCGTAAGAGACTGTGAGGGAAACAGCGAGGGAGACAGCGAAAGAGACTGCGAGGGAAACTGCGAGGCAGACTGCGAGGGAGACTGCGAGAGAGACAGCGAGAGAGACAGCGAGAGAGACAGCGAGAGAGACAGCGAGAGAGACAGCGAGAGAGACTGCAAAGGAGACTGCGAGAGAGACTGCGAGGGAGACTGCGAGTGGGACTGCGAGAGAGACTGCGAGAGAGACTGCGAGAGAGACTGCGAGAGAGACTGCGAGAGAGACTGCGAGAGAGACGGCGAGGGAGAAAGCGAGGGAGACAGCGAGGGAGACAGCGAGGGAGAGAGCGAGAGACACAGCGAGGGAGACAGCGAGGGAGACAGCGAGGGAGACAGCGAGGGAGACAGCGAGAGAGACTGCAAGAGAGACTGCAAGGGAGACAGCGAGAGAGACAGCGAGAGAGACAGCGAGAGAGACAGCGAGAGAGACAGCGAGAGAGACAGCGAGGGAGAAAGCGATGGAGACAGCGAGAGAGACAGCGAGAGAGACTGCGTGGGAGACAGCGAGGGAGACAGCGAGGGAGACAGCGCTGGAGACAGCGAGAGAGACTGCGAGAAGGACTGCGAGAGAGACAGCGAGGGAGAAAACGAGAGCGACTTCGAGAGAGACTGCGAGGCAGACAGCGAGAGAGACTGTGAGGGAAACAGCGAGGGAGACAGCGAGAGAGACTGCGAGGGAGACTGCGAGGGAGACTGCGAGGGAGACTGCGAGGGAGACTGCGAGAGTGACTGCGAGAGAGACTGCGAGGGAGACTGCGAGGGAGACTGCGAGGGAGCCTGCGAGAGAGACTGCGAGAGAGACAGCGAGAGAGACTGTGAGAGAGACTGCGAGAGAGACTGCGAGAGATACAGCGAGGGATAGAGAGAGTGAGACAGCGAGGGAGACAGCGAGAGTACATTGAGAGAGACAGCGAGAGAGACGGCGAGGGAGACGGCGAGGGAGACGGCGAGGGAGACGGCGAGGGAGACAGCGAGAGAGACAGCGAGAGAGACAGCGAGAGAGACTGCGAGAGAGACGGCCAGGGAGACGGCCAGGGAGACGGCCAGGGAGACGGCCAGGGAGACGGCCAGGGAGACAGCGAGGGAGACAGCGAGGGAGACAGCGAGGGAGACAGCGAGGGAGGCAGCGACAGAGACAGCGACTGAGACAGCGACAGAGACAGCGACAGAGACAGTGACAGAGACAGTGAGAGAGAATGCTATGGAGATAGCGCGTGAGACAGCGAGCGAGAGAGCGAGAGACACAGCGAGAGAGACTGCGAGAGAGACTGCAAGGGAGACAGCGAGAGAGGCAGCGAGAGAGACAGCGAGAGAGACAGCGAGAGAGACAGCGAGAGAGACAGCGAGGGAGAAAGCGATGGAGACAGCGAGAGAGACAGCGAGAGAGACAGCGAGAGAGAATGCGTGGGAGAATGCGAGGGAGACAGCGAGGGAGACAGCGAGGGAGACAGCGAGGGAGACAGCGAGGGAGACAGCGAGGGAGACAGCGAGGGAGAAAGCGAGTGAGACAGCGAGGGAGACAGCGAGGGAGACAGCGAGGGAGACAGCGCTGGAGACAGCGAGAGAGACAGCGAGAGAGACTGCGAGAGAGACTGCGAGAGAGACTGCAAGAGAGACTGCGAGGGAGACAGCAAGGGAGACAGCGAGAGAGACAGCGAGAGAGACAGCGAGGGAGAAAGCGAGGGAGACAGCGAGGGAGAAAGCGAGAGAGACAGCGAGAGAGACTGCGAGGGAGACTGCGAGGGAGACTGCGAGGGAGACTGCGAGGGAGACAGCGAGAGAGACAGCGAGGGAGACAGCGAGGGAGACAGCGAGGGAGACAGCGAGAGAGACAGCGAGAGAGACAGCGAGAAGGACTGCGAGAAGGACTGCGAGAAGGACTGCGAGAGAGACTGCGAGGGAGACTGCGAGGGAGACAGCGAAAGAGACTGTGAGGGAAACAGCGAGGGAGACAGCGAAAGAGACTGCGAGGGAAACTGCGAGGCAGACTGCGAGGGAGACTGCGAGAGAGACAGCGAGAGAGACTGCGAGAGAGACAGCGAGAGAGACAGCGAGAGAGACAGCGAGAGAGACAGCGAGAGAGACTGCAAAGGAGACTGCGAGAGAGACTGCGAGGGAGACAGCGAGAGAGACTGCGAGAGGGACAGCGAGAGAGACTGCGAGAGAGACTGCGAGAGAGACTGCGAGAGGGACAGCGAGAGAGACTGCGAGAGAGACGGCGAGAGGGACAGCGAGAGAGACTGCGAGAGGGACAGCGAGAGAGACTGCGAGAGGGACAGCGAGAGAGACTGCGAGAGAGAAAGCGAGAGAGACGGCGAGGGAGAAAGCGAGGGAGAAAGCGAGGGAGAAAGCGTGAGAGACTGTGTGGGAGACTGCAAGGGAGACAGCGAGAGAGACAGCGAGAGAGACTGTGAGGGAGACAGCGAGAGAGACTGCTAGAGAGACTGCGAGAGGGATAGTGAGGGAGACAGCGAGGGAGACAGCGAGGGAGACAGCGAGGGAGACAGCGAGGGAGACAGCGAGGGAGACAGCGAGGGAGACAGCGAGAGAGAGAGCGAGAGAGAGAGCGAGGGAAACAGCGAGGGAGACTGCGAGGGAGACTGCGAGGGAGACAGCGAGGGAGACTGCGAGAGAGACTGCGAGAGAGACTGCGAGAGAGACTGCGAGGGAGAGAGCGAGGGAGAAAGCGAGGGAGAAAGCGAGGGAGAAAGCGAGAGAGACTGCGAGGGAGACAGCGATAGAAACTGCGAGGGAGTCAGCGAGAGAGACAGCGAGAGAGACAGCGAGAGAGACTGCGAGAGAGACTGCGAGAGAGACCTCGAGGGAGACAGCGAGGGAGACAGCGAGGGAGACAGCGAGGGAGACAGCGAGGGAAACAGCGAGGGAGACTGCGAGGGACACAGTGAGGGAGACAGCGAGAGAAACTGCGAGAGAGCGTGTGAGACGGCGAGGGAGACAGCGAGGGAGAGAGCGAGAGACACAGCGAGGGAGACAGCGAGGGAGACAGCGAGAGAGACTGCAAGAGAGACAGCGAGAGAGACAACGAGAGAGACAGCGAGAGAGACAGCGAGAGAGGCAGCGAGAGAGACAGCGAGAGAGACAGCGAGAGAGACAGCGAGAGAGACAGCGAGAGAGACAGCGAGAGAGACAGCGAGGGAGAAAGCGATGGAGACAGCGAGAGAGACAGCGAGAGAGACAGCGAGAGAGACTGCGTGGGAGACAGCGAGGGAGACAGCGAGGGAGACAGCGAGGGAGACAGCGAGAGAGACTGCGAGAGCGACAGCGAGGGAGAAAGCGAGAGCGACTTCGAGAGAGACTGCGAGGCAGACAGCGAGAGAGAATGTGAGGGAAACAGCGAGGGAGACAGCGAGAGAGACTGCGAGGGAGACTGCGAGGGAGACTGCGAGGGAGACTGCGAGGGAGACTGCGAGGGAGACTGCGAGAGTGACTGCGAGAGTGACTGCGAGAGAGACTGCGAGGGAGCCTGCGAGAGAGACTGCGAGAGAGACAGCGAGAGAGACTGTGAGAGAGACTGCGAGAGAGACTGCGAGAGATACAGCGAGGGATAGAGCGAGTGAGACAGCGAGGGAGACAGCGACAGAGACAGCGACAGAGACAGCGACAGAGACAGCGACAGAGACAGTGAGAGAGACTGCTATGGAGATAGCGAGAGAGACAGCCGGGGATACAGAGAGAGTGACTGCAAGGGAGACGGCGAGGGAGACGGCGAGGGAGACGGCGAGGGAGACGGCGAGGGAGACGGCGAGGGAGACGGCGAGGGAGACGGCGAGGGACAGAGTGAGGGAGACAGCGAGAGAGACTGCGAGAGAGAGCGCGTGAGACAGCGAGGGAGAGAGCGAGACACACAGCGAGGGAGACAGCGAGAGAGACTGCAAGAGAGACAGCGAGAGAGACAGCGAGAGAGACAGCGAGAGAGACAGCGAGAGAGACAGCGAGGGAGAAAGCGATGGAGACAGCGAGAGAGACAGCGAGAGAAACTGCGTGGGAGACAGCGAGGGAGACAGCGAGGGAGACAGCGAGGGAGACAGCGAGGGAGACAGCGTTGGAGACAGCGTTGGAGACAGCGAGAGAGAATGCGAGAGAGACTGCGAGAGAGACTGCGAGGGAGACAGCGAGAGAGACAGCGAGAGAGACAGCGAGAGAGACAGCGAGGGAGACAGCGAGAGAGACTGCGAGGGAGACTGCGAGGGAGACTGCGAGGGAGACTGCGAGGGAGACAGCGTGGGAGACAGCGAGGGAGACAGCGAGGGAGACAGCGAGGGAGACAGCGAGAGAGACAGCGAGAGAGACAGCGAGAGAGACAGCGAGAGAGACTGCGAGAAGGACTGCGAGAAGGACTGCGAGAGAGAGAGCGAGGGAGAAAGTGAGAGCGACTGCGAGGGAGACTGCGAGGGAGACAGCGAAAGAGACTGTGAGGGAGACAGCGAAAGAGACTGCGAGGGAAACTGCGAGGCAGACTGCGAGGGAGACTGCGAGAGAGACAGCGAGAGAGACAGCGAGAGAGACAGCGAGAGAGACAGCGAGAGAGACACCGAGAGAGACAGCGAGAGAGACTGCAAAGGAGACTGCGAGAGAGACTGCGAGGGAGACTGCGAGAGAGACTGCGAGAGAGACTGCGAGAGAGACTGCGAGAGGGACAGCGAGAGAGACTGCGAGAGAGACTGCGAGAGAGACTGCGAGAGAGACTGCGAGAGAGACTGCGAGAGAGACTGCGAGGGAGAAAGCGAGGGAGAAAGCGTGAGATACTGTGTGGGAGACTGCAAGGGAGACAGCGAGGGTGACAGCGAGAGAGAGAGCGAGGTAGACAGCGAGGGAAACAGCGAGGGAGACTGCGAGGGAGACAGCGAGGGAGACTGCGAGAGAGACTGCGAGGGAGAGAGCGAGGGAGAAAGCGAGAGAGACTGCGAGGGAGACAGCGATAGAAACTGCGAGGGAGTCAGCGAGAGAGACAGCGAGAGAGACAGCGAGAGAGACTGCGAGAGAGACTGCGAGAGAGACTGCGAGAGAGACTGCGAGAGAGACTGCGAGAGAGACCTCGAGGGAGACAGCGAGGGAGACAGCGACAGAGACTGTGAGGGAGACAGCGAGGGAGACAGTGAGAGGGACAGCGAGAGACACTGTGAGGGAGACAGCGAGAGAGACTGCGAGGGAGGAAGCGAGAGAAACTGCGAGAGAGACTGCTATGGAGATAGCGAGAGAGACAGCGAGGGATACAGCGAGAGACACTGCGAGAGAGAATGCGAGGGAGACAGCGATTAAGACGGCGAGGGAGACGGCGAGGGAGAGAGCGAGAGAGAGAGCGAGGGAGACAGCGAGGTAGACAGCGAGAGAGACTTCGAGAGAGACTGCGAGGGAGGCAGCGAGAGAGACAGCGAGGGAGACAGCGAGGTAGACAGCGAGAGAGACTTCGAGAGAGACTGCGAGGGAGACAGCGAGGGAGACAGCGAGGGAGACAGCGAGGGAGACAGCGAGGGAGACAGCGACAGAGGCAGCAATAGAGACTGCGAGAGAGACTGCGAGGGACACAGCGAGAGAGACTGCAAGGGAGACAACGAGAGAGAATGCGAGAGAGATCGCGTGAGACAGCGAGGGAGACAGCGTGGGAGGCAGCGAGGGAGACAGCGAGAGAAACTGAGAGGAAGACTGCGAGAGAGACTGCGAGACAGACTGCGAGAGAGACTGCGAGAGAGACTGCGAGAGAGACTGCGAGAGAGACTGCGAGGGACACAGCGAGGAAGACAGCGAGAGAGACTGCGAGAGAGACAGCGAGGGAGACAGCGAGGGAGACTGCGAGGGAGAGAGCGAGGGGGAGAGCGAGGGGGAGAGCGAGGGGGAGAGCGAGGGACACAGCGAGGGAGACAGCGAGGGAGACAGTGAGGGAGACAGCGAGGGAGACAGCGAGGGAGACAGCGAGGGAGACAGCGAGAGAGACTGCGAGGGAGACTGCGAGGGAGACTGCGAGGGAGACTGCGAGGGAGACAGCGTGGAAGACAGCGAGGGAGACAGCGAGGGAGACAGCGAGGGAGACAGCGAGGGAGACAGCAACAGAGACTGCGAGAAGGACTGCAAGAGAGACAGCGAGGGAGAAAGTGAGAGCGACTGCGTGAGAGACTGCGAGGGAGACAGCGAGGGAGACAGCGAGGGAGACAGCGAGGGAGACTGTGAGGGAAACAGCGAGGGAGACAGCGAGAGAGACTGCGAGGGAGACTGCGAGGGAGACTGCGAGGGAGACTGCGAGGGAGACTGCGAGGGAGACTGCGAGGGAGACTGTGAGGGAGACAGCGAGAGAGACAGCGAGAGAGACTGCAAAGGAGACTGCGAGAGAGACTGCGAGGGAGACAGCGAGAGAGACTGCGAGAGGGACAGCGAGAGAGACTGCGAGAGAGACTGCGAGAGAGACTGCGAGAGAGACTGCGAGGGAGAAAGCGAGGGAGAAAGCGACAGAGACTGTGTGGGAGACTGCAATGGAGACAGCGAGCGAGACTGTGAGGGAGACTGCGAGGGAGACTGCGAGGGAGACTGCGAGGGAGACTGCGAGAGAGACTGCGAGAGAGACTGCGAGGGAGACTGCGAGGGAGACTGCGAGAGAGACGGCGAGAGAGACAGCGAGAGAGATGGTGAGAGAGATGGAGAGAGAGACGACGAGAGAGACTGCGAGAGAGAGAGTGAGAGAGACTGAGAGGGAGACAGCGAGAGAGACTGCGAGAGAGACTGCGAGAGAGACTGCGAGAGATACAGCGAGGGATAGAGCGAGGGATAGAGCGAGGGATAGAGCGAGGGAGACAGCGAGGGAGACAGCGAGGGAGACAGCGAGAGTACATTGAGAGAGACAGCGAGAGAGACTGCGAGAGAGACTGCGAGGGAGACTGCGAGGGAGACTGCGAGGGAGACTGCGAGGGAGACTGCGAGGGAGACTGCGAGAGTGACTGCGAGAGAGACTGCGAGGGAGCCTGCGAGAGAGACTGCGAGAGAGACTGTGAGAGAGACTGCGAGAGAGACTGCGAGAGATACAGCGAGGGATAGAGCGAGTGAGACAGCGAGGGAGACAGCGACAGAGACAGCGACAGAGACAGCGACAGAGACAGCGACAGAGACAGTGAGAGAGACTGCTATGGAGATAGCGAGAGAGACAGCCGGGGATACAGAGAGAGTGACTGCAAGGGAGACGGCGAGGGAGACGGCGAGGGAGACGGCGAGGGAGACGGCGAGGGAGACGGCGAGGGAGACGGCGAGGGACAGAGTGAGGGAGACAGCGAGAGAGACTGCGAGAGAGAGCGCGTGAGACAGCGAGGGAGAGAGCGAGACACACAGCGAGGGAGACAGCGAGAGAGACTGCAAGAGAGACAGCGAGAGAGACAGCGAGAGAGACAGCGAGAGAGACAGCGAGAGAGACAGCGAGGGAGAAAGCGATGGAGACAGCGAGAGAGACAGCGAGAGAAACTGCGTGGGAGACAGCGAGGGAGACAGCGAGGGAGACAGCGAGGGAGACAGCGAGGGAGACAGCGAGGGAGACAGCGTTGGAGACAGCGTTGGAGACAGCGAGAGAGAATGCGAGAGAGAATGCGAGAGAGACTGCGAGAGAGACTGCGAGGGAGACTGCGAGGGAGACAGCGAGAGAGACAGCGAGAGAGACAGCGAGAGAGACTGCGAGGGAGACTGCGAGGGAGACTGCGAGGGAGACTGCGAGGGAGACAGCGTGGGAGACAGCGAGGGAGATAGCGAGGGAGATAGCGAGGGAGACAGCGAGGGAGACAGCGAGGGAGACAGCGAGAGAGACAGCGAGAGAGACAGCGAGAGAGACAGCGAGAGAGACTGCGAGAAGGACTGCGAGAAGGACTGCGAGAGAGAGAGCGAGGGAGAAAGTGAGAGCGACTGCGAGGGAGACTGCGAGGGAGACAGCGAAAGAGACTGTGAGGGAGACAGCGAAAGAGACTGCGAGGGAAACTGCGAGGCAGACTGCGAGGGAGACTGCGAGAGAGACAGCGAGAGAGACAGCGAGAGAGACAGCGAGAGAGACAGCGAGAGAGACAGCGAGAGAGACACCGAGAGAGACAGCGAGAGAGACTGCAAAGGAGACTGCGAGAGAGACTGCGAGGGAGACTGCGAGAGAGACTGCGAGAGAGACTGCGAGAGAGACTGCGAGAGGGACAGCGAGAGAGACTGCGAGAGAGACTGCGAGAGAGACTGCGAGAGAGACTGCGAGAGAGACTGCGAGAGAGACTGCGAGGGAGAAAGCGAGGGAGAAAGCGTGAGATACTGTGTGGGAGACTGCAAGGGAGACAGCGAGGGTGACAGCGAGAGAGAGAGCGAGGTAGACAGCGAGGGAAACAGCGAGGGAGACTGTGAGGGAGACAGCGAGGGAGACTGCGAGAGAGACTGCGAGGGAGAGAGCGAGGGAGAAAGCGAGAGAGACTGCGAGGGAGACAGCGATAGAAACTGCGAGGGAGTCAGCGAGAGAAACAGCGAGAGAGACAGCGAGAGAGACAGCGAGAGAGACAGCGAGAGAGACTGCGAGAGAGACTGCGAGAGAGATTGCGAGAGAGACTGCGAGAGAGACTGCGAGAGAGACCTCGAGGGAGACAGCGAGGGAGACAGCGACAGAGACTGTGAGGGAGACAGCGAGGGAGACAGTGAGAGAGACAGCGAGAGACACTGTGAGGGAGACAGCGAGAGAGACTGCGAGGGAGGAAGCGAGAGAAACTGCGAGAGAGACTGCTATGGAGATAGCGAGAGAGACAGCGAGGGATACAGCGAGAGACACTGCGAGAGAGAATGCGAGGGAGACAGCGATTAATACGGCGAGGGAGACGGCGAGGGAGAGAGCGAGAGAGAGAGCGAGGGAGACAGCGAGGTAGACAGCGAGAGAGACTTCGAGAGAGACTGCGAGGGAGGCAGCGAGAGAGACAGCGAGGGAGACAGCGAGGTAGACAGCGAGAGAGACTTCGAGAGAGACTGCGAGGGAGACTGCGAGGGAGACTGCGAGGGAGACTGCGAGGGAGACTGCGAGGGAGACTGCGAGAGTGACTGCGAGAGAGACTGCGAGGGAGCCTGCGAGAGAGACTGCGAGAGAGACTGTGAGAGAGACTGCGAGAGAGACTGCGAGAGATACAGCGAGGGATAGAGCGAGTGAGACAGCGAGGGAGACAGCGACAGAGACAGCGACAGAGACAGCGACAGAGACAGCGACAGAGACAGTGAGAGAGACTGCTATGGAGATAGCGAGAGAGACAGCCGGGGATACAGAGAGAGTGACTGCAAGGGAGACGGCGAGGGAGACGGCGAGGGAGACGGCGAGGGAGACGGCGAGGGAGACGGCGAGGGAGACGGCGAGGGACAGAGTGAGGGAGACAGCGAGAGAGACTGCGAGAGAGAGCGCGTGAGACAGCGAGGGAGAGAGCGAGACACACAGCGAGGGAGACAGCGAGAGAGACTGCAAGAGAGACAGCGAGAGAGACAGCGAGAGAGACAGCGAGAGAGACAGCGAGAGAGACAGCGAGGGAGAAAGCGATGGAGACAGCGAGAGAGACAGCGAGAGAAACTGCGTGGGAGACAGCGAGGGAGACAGCGAGGGAGACAGCGAGGGAGACAGCGAGGGAGACAGCGAGGGAGACAGCGTTGGAGACAGCGTTGGAGACAGCGAGAGAGAATGCGAGAGAGAATGCGAGAGAGACTGCGAGAGAGACTGCGAGGGAGACTGCGAGGGAGACAGCGAGAGAGACAGCGAGAGAGACAGCGAGAGAGACTGCGAGGGAGACTGCGAGGGAGACTGCGAGGGAGACTGCGAGGGAGACAGCGTGGGAGACAGCGAGGGAGATAGCGAGGGAGATAGCGAGGGAGACAGCGAGGGAGACAGCGAGGGAGACAGCGAGAGAGACAGCGAGAGAGACAGCGAGAGAGACAGCGAGAGAGACTGCGAGAAGGACTGCGAGAAGGACTGCGAGAGAGAGAGCGAGGGAGAAAGTGAGAGCGACTGCGAGGGAGACTGCGAGGGAGACAGCGAAAGAGACTGTGAGGGAGACAGCGAAAGAGACTGCGAGGGAAACTGCGAGGCAGACTGCGAGGGAGACTGCGAGAGAGACAGCGAGAGAGACAGCGAGAGAGACAGCGAGAGAGACAGCGAGAGAGACAGCGAGAGAGACACCGAGAGAGACAGCGAGAGAGACTGCAAAGGAGACTGCGAGAGAGACTGCGAGGGAGACTGCGAGAGAGACTGCGAGAGAGACTGCGAGAGAGACTGCGAGAGGGACAGCGAGAGAGACTGCGAGAGAGACTGCGAGAGAGACTGCGAGAGAGACTGCGAGAGAGACTGCGAGGGAGAAAGCGAGGGAGAAAGCGTGAGATACTGTGTGGGAGACTGCAAGGGAGACAGCGAGGGTGACAGCGAGAGAGAGAGCGAGGTAGACAGCGAGGGAAACAGCGAGGGAGACTGTGAGGGAGACAGCGAGGGAGACTGCGAGAGAGACTGCGAGGGAGAGAGCGAGGGAGAAAGCGAGAGAGACTGCGAGGGAGACAGCGATAGAAACTGCGAGGGAGTCAGCGAGAGAAACAGCGAGAGAGACAGCGAGAGAGACAGCGAGAGAGACAGCGAGAGAGACTGCGAGAGAGACTGCGAGAGAGATTGCGAGAGAGACTGCGAGAGAGACTGCGAGAGAGACCTCGAGGGAGACAGCGAGGGAGACAGCGACAGAGACTGTGAGGGAGACAGCGAGGGAGACAGTGAGAGAGACAGCGAGAGACACTGTGAGGGAGACAGCGAGAGAGACTGCGAGGGAGGAAGCGAGAGAAACTGCGAGAGAGACTGCTATGGAGATAGCGAGAGAGACAGCGAGGGATACAGCGAGAGACACTGCGAGAGAGAATGCGAGGGAGACAGCGATTAATACGGCGAGGGAGACGGCGAGGGAGAGAGCGAGAGAGAGAGCGAGGGAGACAGCGAGGTAGACAGCGAGAGAGACTTCGAGAGAGACTGCGAGGGAGGCAGCGAGAGAGACAGCGAGGGAGACAGCGAGGTAGACAGCGAGAGAGACTTCGAGAGAGACTGCGAGGGAGACAGCGAGGGAGACAGCGAGGGAGACAGCGAGGGAGACAGCGAGGGAGACAGCGACAGAGGCAGCAATAGAGACTGCGAGAGAGACTGCGAGGGACACAGCGAGAGAGACTGCAAGGGAGACAACGAGAGAGAATGCGAGAGAGATCGCGTGAGACAGCGAGGGAGACAGCGTGGGAGGCAGCGAGGGAGACAGCGAGAGAAACTGAGAGGAAGACTGCGAGAGAGACTGCGAGACAGACTGCGAGAGAGACTGCGAGAGAGACTGCGAGAGAGACTGCGAGGGACACAGCGAGGAAGACAGCGAGAGAGACTGCGAGAGAGACAGCGAGGGAGACAGCGAGGGAGACTGCGAGGGAGAGAGCGAGGGGGAGAGCGAGGGGGAGAGCGAGGGGGAGAGCGAGGGACACAGCGAGGGAGACAGCGAGGGAGACAGTGAGGGAGACAGCGAGGGAGACAGCGAGGGAGACAGCGAGGGAGACAGTGTAAGAGACTGCGAGGGAGACTGCGAGGGAGACTGCGAGGGAGACTGCGAGGGAGACAGCGAGGGAGAATGTGAGGGAAACAGCGAGAGAGACTGCGAGAGAGACTGCGAGAAGGACTGCAAGAGAGACAGCGAGGGAGAAAGTGAGAGCGACTGCGTGAGAGACTGCGAGGGAGACAGCGAGGGAGACAGCGAGGGAGACAGCGAGGGAGAATGTGAGGGAAACAGCGAGAGAGACTGCGAGAGAGACTGCGAGGGAGACTGCGAGGGAGACTGCGAGGGAGACTGCGAGGGAGACTGCGAGGGAGACTGCGAGGGAGACAGCGAGGGAGACAGCGAGAGAGACAGCGAGAGAGACTGCAAAGGAGACTGCGAGAGAGACTGCGAGGGAGACAGCGAGAGAGACTGCGAGAGGGACAGCGAGAGAGACTGCGAGAGAGACTGCGAGAGAGACTGCGAGAGAGACTGCGAGGGAGAAAGCGAGGGAGAAAGCGACAGAGACTGTTGGGAGACTGCAATGGAGACAGCGAGAGAGACTGTGAGGGAGACTGCGAGGGAGACTGCGAGGGAGACTGCGAGGGAGACTGCGAGGGAGACTGCGAGGTAGACTGCGAGAGAGACGGCGAGAGAGACAGCGAGAGAGATGGTGAGAGAGATGGAGAGAGAGACGACGAGAGAGACTGCGAGAGAGAGAGTGAGAGAGACTGAGAGGGAGACAGCGAGAGAGACTGCGAGAGAGACTGCGAGAGAGACTGCGAGAGATACAGCGAGGGATAGAGCGAGGGATAGAGCGAGGGATAGAGCGAGGGAGACAGCGAGGGAGACAGCGAGAGTACATTGAGAGAGACAGCGAGAGAGACTGCGAGAGAGACTGCGAGGGAGACTGCGAGAGAGACTGCGAGAGGGGCAGCGAGAGAGACTGCGAGAGAGACTGCGAGAGACTGCGAGAGAGACTGCGAGGGAGACTGCGAGGGAGACTGCGAGAGAGACTGCGAGAGAGACTGCGAGAGAGACTGCGAGAGAGACTGCGAGGGAGACTGCGAGCGAGACTGCGAGAGAGACGGCGAGAGAGACGGCGAGAGAGACGGCGAGAGAGACGGCGAGAGAGACGGCGAGAGAGACGGCGAGAGAGACGGAGAGAGAGATGGAGAGAGAGACGGCGAGAGAGACTGCGAGAGAGACTGAGAGGGAGACAGCGAGAGAGACAGCGAGAGAGACAGCGAGAGAGACTGCGAGTGAGACTGCGAGTGATACAGCGAGGGATAGAGCGAGGGAGACAGAAGGGAGACAGCGAGGGAGACAGCGAGGGAGACAGCGAGAGTACATTGAGAGAGACAGCGAGAGAGACAGCGAGAGAGACAGTGAGAGAGACAGCGAGAGAGACAGCGAGAGAGACTGCGAGAGAGACTGCGAGGGAGACGACGAGGGAGACGACGAGGGAGAAGACGAGGGAAACGACGAGGGAGACGACGAGGGAGACGACGAGGGAGACAACGAGGGAGACGGCGAGGGAGACAGCGAGGGAGACAGAGAGGGAGACAGAGAGGGAGACAGAGAGGGAGACAGAAAGGGAGACAGCGACAGAGACAGCGACAGAGACAGCGACAGAGACGGAGACAGCGAGGGAGACAGCGAGGGAGACAGCGAGGGAGACAGCGAGGGAGACAGCGAGAGAGACTGCTATGGAGATAGCGAGAGAGACAGCGGGGGATACAGAGAGAGTGACTGCGAGGGAGACGGCGAGGGAGACAGCGAGGGAGACAGCGAGGGAGACAGCGAGGGAGACTGCGAGGGAGACTGCGAGGGAGACTGCGAGGGAGACTGCGAGGGAGACTGCGAGAGAGACTGCGAGAGAGACTGCGAGGGAGACTGCGAGGGAGACTGCGAGGGAGACAGCGAGGGAGACAGCGAGGGCAACTGCGAGAGAGACAGCGAGGGAAACTGCGAGAGAGACAGCGAGGGACACAGCGAGGGAGACAGCGAGGGAGACTGCGAGGGAGACTGCGAGGGAGACAGCGAGAGAGACAGCGAGAGAGACTGCGAGAGAGACTGCGAGAGAGACTGCGAGAGAGACAGCGAGAGAGACAGCGAGGGAGACAGCGAGGGAGACAGCGAGGGAGATAGCGAGGGAGACAGCGAGAGAGACAGCGAGAGAGACAGCGAGAGAGACAGCGAGAGAGACAGCGAGAGAGACAGCGAGAGAGACTGCGAGAAGGACTGCGAGAAGGACTGCGAGAGAGACAGCGAGGGAGAAAGTGAGAGCGACTGCGAGAGAGACTGCGAGGGAGACTGCGAGGGAGACAGCGAAAGAGACTGTGAGGGAGACAGCGAAAGAGACTGCGAGGGAAACTGCGAGGCAGACTGCGAGGGAGACTGCGAGAGAGACAGCGAGAGAGACAGCGAGAGAGACTGCAAAGGAGACTGCGAGAGAGACTGCGAGGGAGACTGCGAGTGGGACAGCGAGAGAGACTGCGAGAGAGACTGCGAGAGAGACTGCGAGAGAGACTGCGAGAGAGACAGCGAGAGAGACAGCGAGGGAGAAAGCGATGGAGACAGCGAGAGAGACAGCGAGAGAAACTGCGTGGGAGACAGCGAGGGAGACAGCGAGGGAGACAGCGAGGGAGACAGCGAGGGAGACAGCGAGGGAGACAGCGTTGGAGACAGCGTTGGAGCCAGCGAGAGAGAATGCGAGAGAGAATGCGAGAGAGACTGCGAGAGAGACTGCGAGGGAGACTGCGAGGGAGACAGCGAGAGAGACAGCGAGAGAGACAGCGAGAGAGACTGCGAGGGAGACTGCGAGGGAGACTGCGAGGGAGACTGCGAGGGAGACAGCGTGGGAGACAGCGAGGGAGATAGAGAGGGAGACAGCGAGGGAGACAGCGAGGGAGACAGCGAGGGAGACAGCGAGAGAGACAGCGAGAGAGACAGCGAGAGAGACAGCGAGAGAGACTGCGAGAAGGACTGCGAGAAGGACTGCGAGAGAGAGAGCGAGGGAGAAAGTGAGAGCGACTGCGAGGGAGACTGCGAGGGAGACAGCGAAAGAGACTGTGAGGGAGACAGCGAAAGAGACTGCGAGGGAAACTGCGAGGCAGACTGCGAGGGAGACTGCGAGAGAGACAGCGAGAGAGACAGCGAGAGAGACAGCGAGAGAGACAGCGAGAGAGACAGCGAGAGAGACACCGAGAGAGACAGCGAGAGAGACTGCAAAGGAGACTGCGAGAGAGACTGCGAGGGAGACTGCGAGAGAGACTGCGAGAGAGACTGCGAGAGAGACTGCGAGAGGGACAGCGAGAGAGACTGCGAGAGAGACTGCGAGAGAGACTGCGAGAGAGACTGCGAGAGAGACTGCGAGGGAGAAAGCGAGGGAGAAAGCGTGAGATACTGTGTGGGAGACTGCAAGGGAGACAGCGAGGGTGACAGCGAGAGAGAGAGCGAGGTAGACAGCGAGGGAAACAGCGAGGGAGACTGCGAGGGAGACAGCGAGGGAGACTGCGAGAGAGACTGCGAGGGAGAGAGCGAGGGAGAAAGCGAGAGAGACTGCGAGGGAGACAGCGATAGAAACTGCGAGGGAGTCAGCGAGAGAAACAGCGAGAGAGACAGCGAGAGAGACAGCGAGAGAGACAGCGAGAGAGACTGCGAGAGAGACTGCGAGAGAGATTGCGAGAGAGACTGCGAGAGAGACTGCGAGAGAGACCTCGAGGGAGACAGCGAGGGAGACAGCGACAGAGACTGTGAGGGAGACAGCGAGGGAGACAGTGAGAGAGACAGCGAGAGACACTGTGAGGGAGACAGCGAGAGAGACTGCGAGGGAGGAAGCGAGAGAAACTGCGAGAGAGACTGCTATGGAGATAGCGAGAGAGACAGCGAGGGATACAGCGAGAGACACTGCGAGAGAGAATGCGAGGGAGACAGCGATTAATACGGCGAGGGAGACGGCGAGGGAGAGAGCGAGAGAGAGAGCGAGGGAGACAGCGAGGTAGACAGCGAGAGAGACTTCGAGAGAGACTGCGAGGGAGGCAGCGAGAGAGACAGCGAGGGAGACAGCGAGGTAGACAGCGAGAGAGACTTCGAGAGAGACTGCGAGGGAGACAGCGAGGGAGACAGCGAGGGAGACAGCGAGGGAGACAGCGAGGGAGACAGCGACAGAGGCAGCAATAGAGACTGCGAGAGAGACTGCGAGGGACACAGCGAGAGAGACTGCAAGGGAGACAACGAGAGAGAATGCGAGAGAGATCGCGTGAGACAGCGAGGGAGACAGCGTGGGAGGCAGCGAGGGAGACAGCGAGAGAAACTGAGAGGAAGACTGCGAGAGAGACTGCGAGACAGACTGCGAGAGAGACTGCGAGAGAGACTGCGAGAGAGACTGCGAGGGACACAGCGAGGAAGACAGCGAGAGAGACTGCGAGAGAGACAGCGAGGGAGACAGCGAGGGAGACTGCGAGGGAGAGAGCGAGGGGGAGAGCGAGGGGGAGAGCGAGGGGGAGAGCGAGGGACACAGCGAGGGAGACAGCGAGGGAGACAGCGAGGGAGACAGCGAGGGAGACAGCGAGGGAGACAGCGAGGGAGACAGTGAGAGAGACTGCGAGGGAGACTGCGAGGGAGACTGCGAGGGAGACTGCGAGGGAGACAGCGTGGAAGACAGCGAGGGAGACAGCGAGGGAGACAGCGAGGGAGACAGCGAGGGAGACAGCAACAGAGACTGCGAGAAGGACTGCAAGAGAGACAGCGAGGGAGAAAGTGAGAGCGACTGCGTGAGAGACTGCGAGGGAGACAGCGAGGGAGACAGCGAGGGAGACAGCGAGGGAGAATGTGAGGGAAACAGCGAGGGAAACAGCGAGAGAGACTGCGAGAGAGACTGCGAGGGAGACTGCGAGGGAGACTGCGAGGGAGACTGCGAGGGAGACTGCGAGGGAGACTGCGAGGGAGACAGCGAGAGAGACAGCGAGAGAGACTGCAAAGGAGACTGCGAGAGAGACTGCGAGGGAGACAGCGAGAGAGACTGCGAGAGGGACAGCGAGAGAGACTGCGAGAGAGACTGCGAGAGAGACTGCGAGAGAGACTGCGAGGGAGAAAGCGAGGGAGAAAGCGACAGAGACTGTGTGGGAGACTGCAATGGAGACAGCGAGAGAGACTGTGAGGGAGACTGCGAGGGAGACTGCGAGGGAGACTGCGAGGGAGACTGCGAGGGAGACTGCGAGAGAGACGGCGAGAGAGACAGCGAGAGAGATGGTGAGAGAGATGGAGAGAGAGACGACGAGAGAGACTGCGAGAGAGAGAGTGAGAGAGACTGAGAGGGAGACAGCGAGAGAGACTGCGAGAGAGACTGCGAGAGAGACTGCGAGAGATACAGCGAGGGATAGAGCGAGGGATAGAGCGAGGGATAGAGCGAGGGAGACAGCGAGGGAGACAGCGAGAGTACATTGAGAGAGACAGCGAGAGAGACTGCGAGAGAGACTGCGAGGGAGACTGCGAGAGAGACTGCGAGAGGGGCAGCGAGAGAGACTGCGAGAGAGACTGCGAGAGACTGCGAGAGAGACTGCGAGGGAGACTGCGAGGGAGACTGCGAGAGAGACTGCGAGAGAGACTGCGAGAGAGACTGCGAGAGAGACTGCGAGAGAGACTGCGAGGGAGACTGCGAGCGAGACTGCGAGAGAGACGGCGAGAGAGACGGCGAGAGAGACGGCGAGAGAGACGGCGAGAGAGACGGCGAGAGAGACGGAGAGAGAGATGGAGAGAGAGACGGCGAGAGAGACTGCGAGAGAGACTGAGAGGGAGACAGCGAGAGAGACAGCGAGAGAGACAGCGAGAGAGACTGCGAGTGAGACTGCGAGTGATACAGCGAGGGATAGAGCGAGGGAGACAGAAGGGAGACAGCGAGGGAGACAGCGAGGGAGACAGCGAGAGTACATTGAGAGAGACAGCGAGAGAGACAGCGAGAGAGACAGTGAGAGAGACAGCGAGAGAGACAGCGAGAGAGACTGCGAGAGAGACTGCGAGGGAGACGACGAGGGAGACGACGAGGGAGAAGACGAGGGAAACGACGAGGGAGACGACGAGGGAGACGACGAGGGAGACGACGAGGGAGACAACGAGGGAGACGGCGAGGGAGACAGCGAGGGAGACAGAGAGGGAGACAGAGAGGGAGACAGAGAGGGAGACAGAGAGGGAGACAGAAAGGGAGACAGCGACAGAGACAGCGACAGAGACGGAGACAGCGAGGGAGACAGCGAGGGAGACAGCGAGGGAGACAGCGAGGGAGACAGCGAGAGAGACTGCTATGGAGATAGCGAGAGAGACAGCGGGGGATACAGAGAGAGTGACTGCGAGGGAGACGGCGAGGGAGACAGCGAGGGAGACAGCGAGGGAGACAGCGAGGGAGACTGCGAGGGAGACTGCGAGGGAGACTGCGAGGGAGACTGCGAGAGAGACTGCGAGAGAGACTGCGAGGGAGACTGCGAGGGAGACTGCGAGGGAGACAGCGAGGGAGACAGCGAGGGCAACTGCGAGAGAGACAGCGAGGGAAACTGCGAGAGAGACAGCGAGGGACACAGCGAGGGAGACAGCGAGGGAGACTGCGAGGGAGACTGCGAGGGAGACAGCGAGAGAGACAGCGAGAGAGACTGCGAGAGAGACTGCGAGAGAGACTGCGAGAGAGACTGCGAGAGAGACTGCGAGAGAGACTGCGAGGGAGAAAGCGAGGGAGAAAGCGAGGGAGAAAGCGTGAGAGACTGTGTGGGAGACTGCAAGGGAGACAGCGAGGGTGACAGCGAGAGAGAGAGCGAGGTAGACAGCGAGGGAAACAGCGAGGGAGACTGCGAGGGAGACAGCGAGGGAGACTGCGAGAGAGACTGCGAGGGAGAGAGCGAGGGAGAAAGCGAGAGAGACTGCGAGGGAGACAGCGATAGAAACTGCGAGGGAGTCAGCGAGAGAGACAGCGAGAGAGACTGCGAGAGGGACAGCGAGAGAGACTGCGAGAGAGACTGCGAGAGAGACTGCGAGAGAGACTGCGAGAGAGACTGCGAGGGAGAAAGCGAGGGATAAAGCGAGGGAGAAAGCGTGAGAGACTGTGTGGGAGACTGCAAGGGAGACAGCGAGGGTGACAGCGAGGGTGACAGCGAGAGAGAGAGCGAGGTAGACAGCGAGGGAGACTGCGAGGGAGACAGCGAGGGAGACTGCGAGAGAGACTGCGAGAGAGACAGCGAGAGAGACTGCGAGAGAGACTGCGAGAGAGACTGCGAGAGAGACCTCGAGGGAGACAGCGAGGGAGACAGCGAGGGAGACAGTGAGGGAGACAGCGAGGGAGACAGTGAGAGAGACAGCGAGGGAGACAGTGAGAGAGACAGCGAGAGACACTGTGAGGGAGACAGCGAGAGAGACTGCGAGGGAGGAAGCGAGAGAAACTGCGAGAGAGACTGCTATGGAGATAGCGAGAGAGACAGCGAGGGATACAGCGAGAGACACTGCGAGAGAGAATGCGAGGGAGACAGCGATTAAGACGGCGAGGGAGACGGCGAGGGAGAGAGCGAGAGAGAGAGCGAGGGAGACAGCGAGGTAGACAGCGAGAGAGACTTCGAGAGAGACTGCGAGGGAGGCAGCGAGAGAGACAGCGAGGGAGACAGCGAGGTAGACAGCGAGAGAGACTTCGAGAGAGACTGCGAGGGAGGCAGCGAGGGAGACAGCGAGGGAGACAGCGAGGGAGACAGCGAGGGAGACAGCGACAGAGGCAGCAATAGAGACTGCAAGAGAGACTGCGAGGGACACAGCGAGAGAGACTGCAAGGGAGACAACGAGAGAGAATGCGAGAGAGATCGCGTGAGACAGCGAGGGAGACAGCGTGGGAGGCAGCGAGGGAGACAGCGAGAGAAACTGAGAGGAACTCTGTGAGAGAGACTGCGAGAGAGACTGCGAGAGAGACTGCGAGGGACACAGCGAGGAAGACAGCGAGAGAGACTGCGAGAGAGACAGCGAGGGAGACAGCGAGGGAGACTGCGAGGGAGAGAGCGAGGGGGAGGACGAGGGGGAGAGCGAGGGGGAGAGCGAGGGGGAGAGCGAGGGACACAGCGAAGGAGACAGCGAGGGAGACAGCGAGGGAGACAGCGAGGGAGACAGCGAGGGAGACAATGAGAGAGACTGCAAGAGAGACTGCAAGAGAGACTGCGAGGGAGACAGCGAGAGAGACAGCGAGAGAGACAGCGAGAGAGACAGCGAGAGAGAAAGCGAGGGAGACAGCGAGAGAGACTGCGAGGGAGACTGCGAGGGAGACTGCGAGGGAGACTGCGAGGGAGACAGCATGGGAGACAGCGAGGGAGACAGCGAGGTAGACAGCGAGGGAGACAGCGAGGGAGACAGCGAGGGAGACAGCGAGGGAGACAGCGAGGGAGACAGCGAGGGAGGCAGCGAGGGAGACAGCGAGGGAGACAGCGAGGGAGACAGCAACAGAGACTGCGAGAAGGACTGCAAGAGAGACAGCGAGGGAGAAAGTGAGAGCGACTGCGTGAGAGACTGCGAGGGAGACAGCGAGGGAGACAGCGAGGGAGACTGTGAGGGAAACAGCGAGGGAGACAGCGAGAGAGACTGCGAGGGAGACTGCGAGGGAGACTGCGAGGGAGACTGCGAGGGAGACTGCGAGGGAGACTGTGAGGGAGACTGCGAGGGAGACAGCGAGAGAGACAGCGAGAGAGACAGCGAGAGAGACTGCAAAGGAGACTGCGAGAGAGACTGCGAGGGAGACAGCGAGAGAGACTGCGAGAGAGACTGCGAGAGGGACAGCGAGAGAGACTGCGAGAGAGACTGCGAGAGAGACTGCGAGAGAGACTGCGAGGGAGAAAGCGAGGGAGAAAGCGACAGAGACTGTGTAGGAGACTGCAATGGAGACAGCGAGAGAGACTGCAAGGGAGACTGCGAGGGAGACTGCGAGGGAGACTGCGAGGGAGACTGCGAGAGAGACTGCGAGAGAGACTGCGAGGGAGACTGCGAGGGAGACTGCGAGGGAGACTGCGAGAGAGACGGCGAGAGAGACAGCGAGAGAGATGGTGAGAGAGATGGAGAGAGAGACGACGAGAGAGAATGCGAGAGAGAGAGTGAGAGAGACTGAGAGGGAGACTGCGAGAGAGACTGCGAGAGAGACTGCGAGAGAGACTGCGAGAGAGACTGCGAGAGAGACTGCGAGAGATACAGCGAGGGATGGAGCGAGGGATAGAGCGAGGGATAGAGCGAGGGAGACAGCGAGGGAGAGAGCGAGAGTACATTGAGAGAGACAGCGAGAGAGACTGCGAGAGAGACTGCGAGAGAGACTGCGAGGGAGACTGCGAGAGAGACTGCGAGAGGGACAGCGAGAGAGACTGCGAGAGAGACTGCGAGAGAGACTGCGAGAGACTGCGAGAGAGACTGCGAGGGAGACAGCGAGAGAGACTGTGAGGGAGACTGCGAGGGAGACTGCGAGAGAGACTGCGAGAGAGACTGCGAGAGAGACTGCGAGAGAGACTGTGAGAGAGACTGCGAGGGAGACTGCGAGCGAGACTGCGAGAGAGACGGCGAGAGAGACGGCGAGAGAGATGGAGAGAGAGATGGAGAGAGAGACGACGAGAGAGGCTGCGAGAGAGAGAGTGAGAGAGACTGAGAGGGAGACAGCGAGAGAGACAGCGAGAGAGACTGCGAGAGAGACTGCAAGAGAGACTGCGAGAGAGACTGCGAGAGAGACTGCGAGAGAGACTGCGAGTGAGACTGCGAGTGAGACTGCGAGTGATACAGCAAGGGATAGAGCGAGGGAGACAGAAGGGAGACAGCGAGGGAGACAGCGAGGGAGACAGCGAGAGTACATTGAGAGAGACAGCGAGAGAGACAGCGAGAGAGACAGCGAGAGAGACAGCGAGAGAGACTGCGAGAGAGACTGCGAGAGAGACTGCGAGGGAGACGACGAGGGAGACGACGAGGGAGACGACGAGGGAGACGACGAGGGAGACGACGAGGGAGACGACGAGGGAGACAGCGAGGGAGACAGAGAGGGAGACAGAGAGGGAGACAGCAACAGAGACAGAGAGGGAGACAGCGACAGAGACAGCGACAGAGACAGCGACAGAGACAGCGACAGAGACGGAGACAGCGAGGGAGACAGCGAGGGAGACAGCGAGGGAGACAGCGAGGGAGACAGCGAGAGAGACTGCTATGGAGATAGCGAGAGAGACAGCGGGGGATACAGAGAGAGTGACTGCGAGGGAGACGGCGAGGGAGACGGCGAGGGAGACAGCGAGGGAGACAGCGAGGGAGACAGCGAGGGAGACAGCGAGGGAGACAGCGAGGGAGACTGCGAGGGAGACTGCGAGGGAGTCTGCGAGGGAGTCTGTGAGAGAGACTGCGAGGGAGACTGCGAGGGAGACTGCGAGGGAGACTGCGAGGGAGAATGCGAGGGAGACTGCGTGGGAGACAGCGAGGGAGACAGCGAGGGAAACTGCGAGAGAGACAGCGAGGGAAACTGCGAGAGAGACAGCGAGGGACACAGCGAGGGAGACAGCGAGGGAGACAGCGAGGGAGACAGCGAGAGAGACAGCGAGAGAGACAGCGAGAGAGACAGCGAGAGAGACAGCGAGAGAGACAGCGAGAGAGACTGCGAGAGAGACTGCGAGAGAGACAGCGAGGGAGACAGCGAGAGAGACAGCGAGAGAGAAAGCGAGGGAGACAGCGAGGGAGAATGCGAGAGAGACTGCGAGGGAGACTGCGAGGGAGACTGCGAGGGTGACTGCGAGGGAGACTGCGTGGAAGACAGCGAGGGAGACAGCGAGGGAGACAGCGAGGGAGACAGCGAGGGAAACTGCGAGAGAGACAGCGAGGGAAACTGCGAGAGAGACAGCGAGGGACACAGCGAGGGACACAGCGAGGGACACAGCGAGGGAGACAGCGAGGGAGACTGCGAGGGAGACTGCGAGGGAGACTGCGAGGGAGACTGCGAGGGAGACAGCGAGGGAGACAGCGAGAGAGACAGCGAGAGAGACAGCGAGCGAGACAGCGAGAGAGACAGCGAGAGAGACTGTGAGGGAGACAGCGAGAGAGACAGCGAGAGAGACAGCGAGAGAGACAGCGAGAGAGACAGCGAGAGAGACAGCGAGGGAGACAGCGAGGGAGACAGCGAGGGAGACAGCGAGAGAGACTGCGAGAGAGACTGCGAGAGAGACTGCGAGGGAGACTGCGAGGGAGACTGCGAGGGAGACTGCGAGAGAGACTGCGAGAGAGACTGCAAGGGAGAGAGCGAGGGAGAAAGCGAGAGAGAAAGCGAGGGAGACAGCGAGGGAGACAGCGAGAGAGACTTCGAGAGAGACAGCGAGGGAGACAGCGAGGGAGACAGCGAGGGAGACAGCGAGGGAGACAGCGAGGGACACAGCGAGAGAGACAGCAATAGAGACTGCGAGAGAGACTGCGAGGGACACAGCGAGAGAGACTGCGAGGGAGACAACGAGAGAGAATGTGAGAGAGATCGCGTGAGACAGCGAGGGAGACAGCGAGGGAGATAGCGAGGGAGACAGCGAGGGAGACTGCGAGAGAGAGAGCGAGAGACACAGCGAGGGAGACTGCAAGAGAGACTGCGAGGGAGACAGCATGGCAGGCAGCGAGGGAGACAGCGAGAGAAACTGCGACGAAGACTGCGAGAGAGACTGCGAGAGAGACTGCGAGAGAGACTGCGAGAGAGACTGCGAGGGAGAAAGCGAGAGAGACTGCGAGAGAGACTGCGAGGGAGACTGCGAGGGAGACTGCGAGGGAGACTGCGAGGGAGACTGCAAGGGAGACAGCGAGAGAGACAGCGAGAGAGATAGCGAGGGAGATAGCGAGGGAGATAGCGAGGGAGATAGCGAGGGAGATAGCGAGGGAGATAGCGAGAGAGACTGCGAGAGAGACTGCGAGGGAGAGAGCGAGGGAGAAAGCGAGAGAGAACACGAGGGAGACAGCGATAGAAACTGCGAGGGAGTCAGCGAGAGAGACTGTGAGAGAGACCTCGAGGGAGACAGCGAGGGAGACTGTGAGGGAGACAGCGAGGGAGACAGCGAGAGAGACAGCGAGAGAGACTGCGAGTGAGACTGTGAGGGAGACAGCGAGAGAGATTGCGAGAGAGACTGCGAGGGAGAAAGCGAGAGAAACTGCGAGAGAGACTGCTATGGAGATAGCGACAAAAACAGCGAGAGACACTGCGAGGGAGACAGCGATTGAGACAGCGATTGAGACGGCGAGGGAGACGGCGAGAGAGACAGCGAGAGAGATAGCGAGGGAGATAGCGAGGGAGATAGCGAGGGAGATAGCGAGGGAGACAGCGAGGGAGACAGCGAGGGAGACAGCGAGAGAGACAGCGAGAGAGACTTCGAGAGAGACTGCGAGGGAGGCAGCGAGGGAGGCAGCGAAGGAGACAGCGAGGGAGACAGCGAGGGAGACAGCGAGGGAGACAGCGAGGGAGACAGCGAGGGAGACAGCGACAGAGACAGCAAGAGAGACTGTGAGAGAGACTGCGATGGACACAGCGAGAGAGACTGCGAGGGAGACGAGAGAGAATGCGAGAGAGATCGCGTGATACAGCGAGGGAGACAGCGAGGGAGACAGCGAGGGAGACTGCGAGGGAGACTGCGAGGGAGACTGCGAGGGAGACTGCGAGGGAGACTGCGAGGGAGACAGCAAGAGAGACAGCAAGAGAGACTGCAAGAGAGACAGCGAGGGAGACAGCGAGGGAGACAGCGAGGGAGACTGCGAGGAAGACTGGGAGGAAGACTGCGAGAGAGACTGCGAGAGATACAGCGAGGGATAGAGCGAGGGATAGAGCGAGGGATAGAGCGAGGGAGACAGCGAGGGAGAGAGCGAGAGTACATTGAGAGAGACAGCGAGAGAGACTGCGAGAGAGACTGCGAGAGAGACTGCGAGGGAGACTGCGAGAGAGACTGCGAGAGGGACAGCGAGAGAGACTGCGAGAGAGACTGCGAGAGACTGCGAGAGAGACTGCGAGGGAGACAGCGAGAGAGACTGTGAGGGAGACTGCGAGGGAGACTGCGAGAGAGACTGCGAGAGAGACTGCGAGAGAGACTGCGAGAGAGACTGTGAGAGAGACTGCGAGGGAGACTGCGAGCGAGACTGCGAGAGAGACGGCGAGAGAGACGGCGAGAGAGATGGAGAGAGAGATGGAGAGAGAGACGACGAGAGAGACTGCGAGAGAGAGAGTGAGAGAGACTGAGAGGGAGACAGCGAGAGAGACAGCGAGAGAGACTGCGAGAGAGACTGCGAGAGAGACTGCGAGTGAGACTGCGAGTGAGACTGCGAGTGATACAGCGAGGGATAGAGCGAGGGAGACAGAAGGGAGACAGCGAGGGAGACAGCGAGGGAGACAGCGAGAGTACATTGAGAGAGACAGCGAGAGAGACAGCGAGAGAGACAGCGAGAGAGACTGCGAGAGAGACTGCGAGGGAGACGACGAGGGAGACGACGAGGGAGACGACGAGGGAGACGACGAGGGAGATGACGAGGGAGACGACGAGGGAGACGACGAGGGAGACAGCGAGGGAGACAGAGAGGGAGACAGCGACAGAGACAGAGAGGGAGACAGCGACAGAGACAGCGACAGAGACAGCGAGAGAGACTGCAAAGGAGACTGCGAGAGAGACTGCGAGGGAGACAGCGAGAGAGACTGCGAGAGAGACTGCGAGAGGGACAGCGAGAGAGACTGCGAGAGGGACAGCGAGAGAGACTGCGAGAGGGACTGCGAGAAAGACTGCGAGAGAGACTGCGAGAGAGACTGCGAGAGAGACTGCGAGGGAGAAAGCGAGGGAGAAAGCGTGAGAGACTGTGTGGGAGACTGCGAGGGAGACAGCGAGTGACACTGCGAGAGAGAATGCGAGGGAGACAGCGATTAAGACGGCGAGGGAGACGGCGAGAGAGAGAGCGAGAGAGAGAGCGAGGGAGACAGCGAGGTAGACAGCGAGAGAGACTTCGAGAGAGACTGCGAGGGAGGCAGCGAGGGAGACAGCGAGGGAGACAGCGAGGGAGACAGCGAGGGAGACAGCGAGGGAGACAGCGACAGAGACAGCAATAGAGACTGCGAGAGAGACTGCGAGGGACACAGCGAGAGAGACTGCAAGGGAGACAACGAGAGAGAATGCGAGAGAGATCGCGTGAGACAGCGAGGGAGACAGCATGGGAGACAGCGAGAGAAACTGCGAGTAAGACTGCGAGAGAGACTGCGAGGGACACAGCGAGGAAGACAGCGAGAGAGACTGCGAGAGCGACTGCTAGGGAGACAGCGAGGGAGGCAGTGAGGGAGACAGCGAGGGAGACAGCGAGAGAGACTGCGAGAGCGACTGCTTGGGAGACAGCGAGGGAGGCAGCGAGGGAGACAGCGAGAGAAACTGCGAGGAAGACAGCGAGAGAGACTGCGAGAGAGACGGCGAGGGAGACGGTGAGGGAGACTGCGAGGGAGAGAGCGAGGGACACAGTGAGGGAGACAGCACGGGAGACAGCGAGGGAGACAGCGAGGGAGACAGCGAGGGAGACAGCGAGGGAGACAGCGAGAGAGACAGCGAGGGAGAAAGCGAGGGAGACAGCGAGGGAGACTGCGAGGGAGACTGCGAGGGAGACTGCGAGGGAGACTGCGTGGGAGACAGCGTGGGAGACAGTGAGGTAGACAGCGAGGGAGACAGCGAGGGAGACAGCGAGGGAGACAGCGAGGGAGACAGCGAGAGAGACAGCGAGAGAGACTGCGAGAGAGACTGCGAGAAGGACTGCGAGAGAGACAGCGAGGAAGAAAGCGAGAGCGACTGCGAGAGAGACTGCGAGTGAGACTGCGAGGGAGACTGCGAGGGAGACTGTGAGGGAAACAGCGAGGGAGACAGCGAAAGAGACTGCGAGGGAGACTGCGAGAGAGAATGCGAGAGAGACAGCGAGAGAGACAGCGAGAGAGACAGCGAGAGAGACAGCGAGAGAGACTGCAAAGGAGACTACGAGAGAGACTGCGAGGGAGACTGCGAGGCAGACTGCGAGTGAGACTGCGAGAGAGACATCGAGAGAGACAGCGAGAGAGACAGCGAGAGAGACAGCGAGAGAGACAGCGAGAGAGACAGCGAGAGAGACTGCAAAGGAGACTGCGAGAGAGACTGCGAGGGAGACAGCGAGAGAGACTGCGAGAGGGACAGCGAGAGAGACTGCGAGAGGGACAGCGAGAGAGACTGCGAGAGAGACTGCGAGAGAGACTGCGAGAGAGACTGCGAGAGAGACTGCGAGGGAGAAAGCGAGGGAGAAAGCGTGAGAGACTGTGTGGGAGACTGCAAGGGAGACAGCGAGAGAGACTGTGAGGGAGACAGCGAGGGAGACTGTGAGAGAGACTGCGAGAGAGACTGCGAGAGAGACTGCGAGGGAGACAGCGAGGGAGACAGCGAGGGAGACAGCGAGGGAGACAGCGAGGGAGACTGCGAGAGAGACGGCGAGAGAGATGGTGAGAGAGATGGAGAGAGAGACTGCGAGAGAGACAGTGAGAGAGAGAGCGAGAGAGACTGCGAGGGAGACAGCGAGAGAGACTGCGAGAGAGACTGCGAGAGAGACTGCGAGAGAGACTGCGAGAGATACAGCGAGGGATAGAGCGAGTGAGACAGTGAGGGAGACAGCGAGAGTACATTGAGAGAGACAGCGAGAGAGACTGCGAGAGAGACTGCGAGGGAGACGGCGAGGGAGACGGCGAGGGAGACGGCGAGGGAGACGGCGAGGGAGACGGCGAGGGAGACAGCGACAGAGACAGCGACAGAGACAGCGACAGAGACAGTGAGAGAGACTGCTATGGAGATAGCGAGAGAGACAGCCAGGGATACAGAGAGAGTGTCTGCAAGGGAGACGGCGAGGGAGACGATGAGGGAGACAGCGAGGGAGACAGCGAGGGAGACTGCGAGAGAGAGCGTGTGAGACAGCGAGGGAGAGAGCGAGAGACACAGTGAGGGAGACAGCGAGGGAGACAGCGAGGGAGACAGGGAGAGAGACTGCAAGAGAGACTGCAAGGGAGACAGCGAGAGAGACATCGAGAGAGACAGCGAGAGAGACAGCGAGAGAGACAGCGAGAGAGACAGCGAGAGAGACAGCGAGGGAGAAAGCGATGGAGACAGCGAGAGAGACAGCGAGAGAGACAGCGAGGGAGACAGCGAGGGAGACAGCGAGGGAGACAGCGCTGGAGACAGCGAGAGAGACTGCGAGAAGGACTGCGAGAGAGACAGCGAGGGAGAAAGCGAGAGCGACTTCGAGAGAGACTGCGAGGCAGACAGCGAGAGAGACTGTGAGGGAAACAGCGAGGGAGACAGCGAGAGATACAGCGAGGGATAGAGAGAGTGAGACAGCGAGGGAGACAGCGAGAGAGACAGCGAGAGAGACAGCGAGAGAGACAGCGAGAGAGACAGCAAGAGAGACTGCGAGAGAGACGGCCAGGGAGACGGCCAGGGAGACGGCCAGGGAGACGGCCAGGGAGACGGCCAGGGAGACGGCCAGGGAGACGGCGAGGGAGACGACGAGGGAGACGACGAGGGAGACGACGAGGGAGACAGCGAGGGAGACAGCGACGGAGACAGCGACAGAGACAGCGACAGAGACAGCGACAGAGACAGCGACAGAGACAGCGACAGAGACAGTGACAGAGACAGTGAGAGAGAATGCTATGGAGATAGCGCGTGAGACAGCGAGCGAGAGAGCGAGACACACAGCGAGAGAGACTGCGAGAGAGACTGCAAGGGAGACAGCGAGAGAGACAGCGAGAGAGGCAGCGAGAGAGACAGCGAGAGAGACAGCGAGAGAGACAGCGAGGGAGACAGCGTGGGAGACAGCGTGGGAGACAGCGTGGGAGACAGCGTGGGAGACAGCGAGGGAGACAGCGAGAGAAACTGCGAGGAAGACAGCGAGAGAGACTGCGAGAGAGACGGCGAGGGAGACGGTGAGGGAGACTGCGAGGGAGAGAGCGAGGGACACAGTGAGGGAGACAGCACGGGAGACAGCGAGGGAGACAGCGAGGGAGACAGCGAGGGAGACAGCGAGGGAGACAGCGAGGGAGACAGCGAGAGAGACAGCGAGGGAGAAAGCGAGGGAGACAGCGAGGGAGACTGCGAGGGAGACTGCGAGGGAGACTGCGAGGGAGACTGCGTGGGAGACAGCGTGGGAGACAGTGAGGTAGACAGCGAGGGAGACAGCGAGGGAGACAGCGAGGGAGACAGCGAGGGAGACAGCGAGAGAGACAGCGAGAGAGACTGCGAGAGAGACTGCGAGAAGGACTGCGAGAGAGACAGCGAGGAAGAAAGCGAGAGCGACTGCGAGAGAGACTGCGAGTGAGACTGCGAGGGAGACTGCGAGGGAGACTGTGAGGGAAACAGCGAGGGAGACAGCGAAAGAGACTGCGAGGGAGACTGCGAGAGAGAATGCGAGAGAGACAGCGAGAGAGACAGCGAGAGAGACAGCGAGAGAGACAGCGAGAGAGACAGCGAGAGAGACTGCAAAGGAGACTACGAGAGAGACTGCGAGGGAGACTGCGAGGCAGACTGCGAGTGAGACTGCGAGAGAGACATCGAGAGAGACAGCGAGAGAGACAGCGAGAGAGACAGCGAGAGAGACAGCGAGAGAGACAGCGAGAGAGACTGCAAAGGAGACTGCGAGAGAGACTGCGAGGGAGACAGCGAGAGAGACTGCGAGAGGGACAGCGAGAGAGACTGCGAGAGGGACAGCGAGAGAGACTGCGAGAGAGACTGCGAGAGAGACTGCGAGAGAGACTGCGAGAGAGACTGCGAGGGAGAAAGCGAGGGAGAAAGCGTGAGAGACTGTGTGGGAGACTGCAAGGGAGACAGCGAGAGAGACTGTGAGGGAGACAGCGAGGGAGACTGCGAGAGAGACTGCGAGAGAGACTGCGAGAGAGACTGCGAGGGAGACAGCGAGGGAGACAGCGAGGGAGACAGCGAGGGAGACAGCGAGGGAGACTGCGAGAGAGACGGCGAGAGAGATGGTGAGAGAGATGGAGAGAGAGACTGCGAGAGAGACAGTGAGAGAGAGAGCGAGAGAGACTGCGAGGGAGACAGCGAGAGAGACTGCGAGAGAGACTGCGAGAGAGACTGCGAGAGAGACTGCGAGAGATACAGCGAGGGATAGAGCGAGTGAGACAGTGAGGGAGACAGCGAGAGTACATTGAGAGAGACAGCGAGAGAGACTGCGAGAGAGACTGCGAGGGAGACGGCGAGGGAGACGGCGAGGGAGACGGCGAGGGAGACGGCGAGGGAGACAGCGACAGAGACAGCGACAGAGACAGCGACAGAGACAGCGACAGAGACAGCGACAGAGACAGTGAGAGAGACTGCTATGGAGATAGCGAGAGAGACAGCCAGGGATACAGAGAGAGTGTCTGCAAGGGAGACGGCGAGGGAGACGATGAGGGAGACAGCGAGGGAGACAGCGAGGGAGACTGCGAGAGAGAGCGTGTGAGACAGCGAGGGAGAGAGCGAGAGACACAGTGAGGGAGACAGCGAGGGAGACAGCGAGGGAGACAGGGAGAGAGACTGCAAGAGAGACTGCAAGGGAGACAGCGAGAGAGACATCGAGAGAGACAGCGAGAGAGACAGCGAGAGAGACAGCGAGAGAGACAGCGAGAGAGACAGCGAGGGAGAAAGCGATGGAGACAGCGAGAGAGACAGCGAGAGAGACAGCGAGGGAGACAGCGAGGGAGACAGCGAGGGAGACAGCGCTGGAGACAGCGAGAGAGACTGCGAGAAGGACTGCGAGAGAGACAGCGAGGGAGAAAGCGAGAGCGACTTCGAGAGAGACTGCGAGGCAGACAGCGAGAGAGACTGTGAGGGAAACAGCGAGGGAGACAGCGAGAGATACAGCGAGGGATAGAGAGAGTGAGACAGCGAGGGAGACAGCGAGAGAGACAGCGAGAGAGACAGCGAGAGAGACAGCGAGAGAGACAGCAAGAGAGACTGCGAGAGAGACGGCCAGGGAGACGGCCAGGGAGACGGCCAGGGAGACGGCCAGGGAGACGGCCAGGGAGACGGCCAGGGAGACGGCGAGGGAGACGACGAGGGAGACGACGAGGGAGACGACGAGGGAGACAGCGAGGGAGACAGCGACAGAGACAGCGACAGAGACAGCGACAGAGACAGCGACAGAGACAGCGACAGAGACAGTGACAGAGACAGTGAGAGAGAATGCTATGGAGATAGCGCGTGAGACAGCGAGCGAGAGAGCGAGACACACAGCGAGAGAGACTGCGAGAGAGACTGCAAGGGAGACAGCGAGAGAGACAGCGAGAGAGGCAGCGAGAGAGACAGCGAGAGAGACAGCGAGGGAGACAGCGTGGGAGACAGCGTGGGAGACAGCGTGGGAGACAGCGTGGGAGACAGCGAGGGAGACAGCGAGGGAGACAGCGAGGGAGACAGCGAGGGAGACAGCGAGAGAGACAGCGAGAGAGACAGCGAGAGAGACAGCGAGAAGGACTGCGAGAAGGACTGCGAGAAGGACTGCGAGAAGGACTGCGAGAGAGACAGCGAGGGAGAAAGTGAGAGCGACTGCGAGAGAGACTGCGAGGGAGACTGCGAGGGAGACAGCGTAGGAGACTGTGAGGGAAACAGCGAGGGAGACAGCGAAAGAGACTGCGAGGGAAACTGCGAGGCAGACTGCGAGGGAGACTGCGAGAGAGACAGCGAGAGAGACAGCGAGAGAGACAGCGAGAGAGACAGCGAGAGAGACAGCGAGAGAGACTGCAAAGGAGACTGCGAGAGAGACTGCGAGGGAGACTGCGAGTGGGACTGCGAGAGGGACAGCGAGAGAGACTGCGAGAGAGACTGCGAGAGAGACTGCGAGAGAGACTGCGAGAGAGACGGCGAGGGAGAAAGCGAGGGAGACAGCGAGGGAGACAGCGAGGGAGAGAGCGAGAGACACAGCGAGGGAGACAGCGAGGGAGACAGCGAGGGAGACAGCGAGGGAGACAGCGAGAGAGACTGCAAGAGAGACTGCAAGGGAGACAGCGAGAGAGACAGCGAGAGAGACAGCGAGAGAGACAGCGAGAGAGACAGCGAGAGAGACAGCGAGGGAGAAAGCGATGGAGACAGCGAGAGAGACAGCGAGAGAGACTGCGTGGGAGACAGCGAGGGAGACAGCGAGGGAGACAGCGCTGGAGACAGCGAGAGAGACTGCGAGAAGGACTGCGAGAGAGACAGCGAGGGAGAAAACGAGAGCGACTTCGAGAGAGACTGCGAGGCAGACAGCGAGAGAGACTGTGAGGGAAACAGCGAGGGAGACAGCGAGAGAGACTGCGAGGGAGACTGCGAGGGAGACTGCGAGGGAGACTGCGAGGGAGACTGCGAGAGTGACTGCGAGAGAGACTGCGAGGGAGACTGCGAGGGAGACTGCGAGGGAGCCTGCGAGAGAGACTGCGAGAGAGACAGCGAGAGAGACTGTGAGAGAGACTGCGAGAGAGACTGCGAGAGATACAGCGAGGGATAGAGAGAGTGAGACAGCGAGGGAGACAGCGAGAGTACATTGAGAGAGACAGCGAGAGAGACGGCGAGGAAGACGGCGAGGGAGACGGTGAGGGAGACAGCGAGAGAGACAGCGAGAGAGACAGCGAGAGAGACTGCGAGAGAGACGGCCAGGGAGACGGCCAGGGAGACGGCCAGGGAGACGGCCAGGGAGACGGCCAGGGAGACAGCGAGGGAGACAGCGAGGGAGACAGCGAGGGAGGCAGCGACAGAGACAGCGACAGAGACAGCGACAGAGACAGTGACAGAGACAGTGAGAGAGAATGCTATGGAGATAGCGCGTGAGACAGCGAGCGAGAGAGCGAGACACACAGCGAGAGAGACTGCGAGAGAGACTGCAAGGGAGACAGCGAGAGAGGCAGCGAGAGAGACAGCGAGAGAGACAGCGAGAGAGACAGCGAGAGAGACAGCGAGGGAGAAAGCGATGGAGACAGCGAGAGAGACAGCGAGAGAGACAGCGAGAGAGAATGCGTGGGAGAATGCGAGGGAGACAGCGAGGGAGACAGCGAGGGAGACAGCGAGGGAGACAGCGAGGGAGACAGCGAGGGAGAAAGCGAGTGAGACAGCGAGGGAGACAGCGAGGGAGACAGCGAGGGAGACAGCGCTGGAGACAGCGAGAGAGACAGCGAGAGAGACTGCGAGAGAGACTGCGAGAGAGACTGCAAGAGAGACTGCGAGGGAGACAGCAAGGGAGACAGCGAGAGAGACAGCGAGAGAGACAGCGAGGGAGAAAGCGAGGGAGACAGCGAGAGAGACAGCGAGAGAGACAGCGAGAGAGACAGCGAGAGAGACTGCGAGGGAGACTGCGAGGGAGACTGCGAGGGAGACAGCGAGAGAGACAGCGAGGGAGACAGCGAGGGAGACAGCGAGGGAGACAGCGAGAGAGACAGCGAGAGAGACAGCGAGAAGGACTGCGAGAAGGACTGCGAGAAGGACTGCGAGAGAGACTGCGAGGGAGACTGCGAGGGAGACAGCGAAAGAGACTGTGAGGGAAACAGCGAGGGAGACAGCGAAAGAGACTGCGAGGGAAACTGCGAGGCAGACTGCGAGGGAGACTGCGAGAGAGACAGCGAGAGAGACTGCGAGAGAGACAGCGAGAGAGACAGCGAGAGAGACAGCGAGAGAGACAGCGAGAGAGACTGCAAAGGAGACTGCGAGAGAGACTGCGAGGGAGACAGCGAGAGAGACTGCGAGAGGGACAGCGAGAGAGACTGCGAGAGAGACTGCGAGAGGGACAGCGAGAGAGACTGCGAGAGAGACGGCGAGAGGGACAGCGAGAGAGACTGCGAGAGGGACAGCGAGAGAGACTGCGAGAGGGACAGCGAGAGAGACTGCGAGAGAGAAAGCGAGAGAGACGGCGAGGGAGAAAGCGAGGGAGAAAGCGAGGGAGAAAGCGTGAGAGACTGTGTGGGAGACTGCAAGGGAGACAGCGAGAGAGACAGCGAGAGAGACTGTGAGGGAGACAGCGAGAGAGACTGCTAGAGAGACTGCGAGAGGGATAGTGAGGGAGACTGCGAGGGAGACAGCGAGGGAGACAGCGAGGGAGACAGCGAGGGAGACAGCGAGGGAGACAGCGAGGGAGACAGCGAGGGAGACAGCGAGAGAGAGAGCGAGAGAGAGAGCGAGGGAAACAGCGAGGGAGACTGCGAGGGAGACAGCGAGGGAGACTGCGAGAGAGACTGCGAGAGAGACTGCGAGAGAGACTGCGAGGGAGAGAGCGAGGGAGAAAGCGAGGGAGAAAGCGAGGGAGAAAGCGAGAGAGACTGCGAGGGAGACAGCGATAGAAACTGCGAGGGAGTCAGCGAGAGAGACAGCGAGAGAGACAGCGAGAGAGACTGCGAGAGAGACTGCGAGAGAGACCTCGAGGGAGACAGCGAGGGAGACAGCGAGGGAGACAGCGAGGGAGACAGCGAGGGAAACAGCGAGGGAGACTGCGAGGGACACAGTGAGGGAGACAGCGAGAGAAACTGCGAGAGAGCGTGTGAGACGGCGAGGGAGACAGCGAGGGAGAGAGCGAGAGACACAGCGAGGGAGACAGCGAGGGAGACAGCGAGAGAGACTGCAAGACAGGCAGCGAGAGAGACAGCGAGAGAGACAGCGAGAGAGACAGCGAGAGAGACAGCGAGAGAGACAGCGAGAGAGGCAGCGAGAGAGACAGCGAGAGAGACAGCGAGAGAGACAGCGAGAGAGACAGCGAGAGAGACAGCGAGAGAGACAGCGAGGGAGAAAGCGATGGAGACAGCGAGAGAGACAGCGAGAGAGACAGCGAGAGAGACTGCGTGGGAGACAGCGAGGGAGACAGCGAGGGAGACAGCGAGGGAGACAGCGAGAGAGACTGCGAGAGAGACAGCGAGGGAGAAAGCGAGAGCGACTTCGAGAGAGACTGCGAGGCAGACAGCGAGAGAGAATGTGAGGGAAACAGCGAGGGAGACAGCGAGAGAGACTGCGAGGGAGACTGCGAGGGAGACTGCGAGGGAGACTGCGAGGGAGACTGCGAGAGTGACTGCGAGAGTGACTGCGAGAGAGACTGCGAGGGAGCCTGCGAGAGAGACTGCGAGAGAGACAGCGAGAGAGACTGTGAGAGAGACTGCGAGAGAGACTGCGAGAGATACAGCGAGGGATAGAGCGAGTGAGACAGCGAGGGAGACAGCGACAGAGACAGCGACAGAGACAGCGACAGAGACAGCGACAGAGACAGTGAGAGAGACTGCTATGGAGATAGCGAGAGAGACAGCCGGGGATACAGAGAGAGTGACTGCAAGGGAGACGGCGAGGGAGACGGCGAGGGAGACGGCGAGGGAGACGGCGAGGGAGACGGCGAGGGAGACGGCGAGGGACAGAGTGAGGGAGACAGCGAGAGAGACTGCGAGAGAGAGCGCGTGAGACAGCGAGGGAGAGAGCGAGACACACAGCGAGGGAGACAGCGAGAGAGACTGCAAGAGAGACAGCGAGAGAGACAGCGAGAGAGACAGCGAGAGAGACAGCGAGAGAGACAGCGAGGGAGAAAGCGATGGAGACAGCGAGAGAGACAGCGAGAGAAACTGCGTGGGAGACAGCGAGGGAGACAGCGAGGGAGACAGCGAGGGAGACAGCGAGGGAGACAGCGTTGGAGACAGCGTTGGAGACAGCGAGAGAGAATGCGAGAGAGACTGCGAGAGAGACTGCGAGGGAGACAGCGAGAGAGACAGCGAGAGAGACAGCGAGAGAGACAGCGAGGGAGACAGCGAGAGAGACTGCGAGGGAGACTGCGAGGGAGACTGCGAGGGAGACTGCGAGGGAGACAGCGTGGGAGACAGCGAGGGAGACAGCGAGGGAGACAGCGAGGGAGACAGCGAGAGAGACAGCGAGAGAGACAGCGAGAGAGACAGCGAGAGAGACTGCGAGAAGGACTGCGAGAAGGACTGCGAGAGAGAGAGCGAGGGAGAAAGTGAGAGCGACTGCGAGGGAGACTGCGAGGGAGACAGCGAAAGAGACTGTGAGGGAGACAGCGAAAGAGACTGCGAGGGAAACTGCGAGGCAGACTGCGAGGGAGACTGCGAGAGAGACAGCGAGAGAGACAGCGAGAGAGACAGCGAGAGAGACAGCGAGAGAGACACCGAGAGAGACAGCGAGAGAGACTGCAAAGGAGACTGCGAGAGAGACTGCGAGGGAGACTGCGAGAGAGACTGCGAGAGAGACTGCGAGAGAGACTGCGAGAGGGACAGCGAGAGAGACTGCGAGAGAGACTGCGAGAGAGACTGCGAGAGAGACTGCGAGAGAGACTGCGAGAGAGACTGCGAGGGAGAAAGCGAGGGAGAAAGCGTGAGATACTGTGTGGGAGACTGCAAGGGAGACAGCGAGGGTGACAGCGAGAGAGAGAGCGAGGTAGACAGCGAGGGAAACAGCGAGGGAGACTGCGAGGGAGACAGCGAGGGAGACTGCGAGAGAGACTGCGAGGGAGAGAGCGAGGGAGAAAGCGAGAGAGACTGCGAGGGAGACAGCGATAGAAACTGCGAGGGAGTCAGCGAGAGAGACAGCGAGAGAGACAGCGAGAGAGACAGCGAGAGAGACTGCGAGAGAGACTGCGAGAGAGACTGCGAGAGAGACTGCGAGAGAGACTGCGAGAGAGACCTCGAGGGAGACAGCGAGGGAGACAGCGACAGAGACTGTGAGGGAGACAACGAGAGAGAATGCGAGAGAGATCGCGTGAGACAGCGAGGGAGACAGCGTGGGAGGCAGCGAGGGAGACAGCGAGAGAAACTGAGAGGAAGACTGCGAGAGAGACTGCGAGACAGACTGCGAGAGAGACTGCGAGAGAGACTGCGAGAGAGACTGCGAGAGAGACTGCGAGGGACACAGCGAGGAAGACAGCGAGAGAGACTGCGAGAGAGACAGCGAGGGAGACAGCGAGGGAGACTGCGAGGGAGAGAGCGAGGGGGAGAGCGAGGGGGAGAGCGAGGGGGAGAGCGAGGGACACAGCGAGGGAGACAGCGAGGGAGACAGTGAGGGAGACAGCGAGGGAGACAGCGAGGGAGACAGCGAGGGAGACAGCGAGGGAGACAGCGAGAGAGACTGCGAGGGAGACTGCGAGGGAGACTGCGAGGGAGACTGCGAGGGAGACTGCGAGGGAGACAGCGTGGAAGACAGCGAGGGAGACAGCGAGGGAGACAGCGAGGGAGACAGCGAGGGAGACAGCAACAGAGACTGCGAGAAGGACTGCAAGAGAGACAGCGAGGGAGAAAGTGAGAGCGACTGCGTGAGAGACTGCGAGGGAGACAGCGAGGGAGACAGCGAGGGAGACAGCGAGGGAGACAGCGAGGGAGACTGTGAGGGAAACAGCGAGGGAGACAGCGAGAGAGACTGCGAGGGAGACTGCGAGGGAGACTGCGAGGGAGACTGCGAGGGAGACTGCGAGGGAGACTGCGAGGGAGACTGTGAGGGAGACAGCGAGAGAGACAGCGAGAGAGACTGCAAAGGAGACTGCGAGAGAGACTGCGAGGGAGACAGCGAGAGAGACTGCGAGAGGGACAGCGAGAGAGACTGCGAGAGAGACTGCGAGAGAGACTGCGAGAGAGACTGCGAGGGAGAAAGCGAGGGAGAAAGCGACAGAGACTGTGTGGGAGACTGCAATGGAGACAGCGAGCGAGACTGTGAGGGAGACTGCGAGGGAGACTGCGAGGGAGACTGCGAGGGAGACTGCGAGAGAGACTGCGAGAGAGACTGTGAGGGAGACTGCGAGGGAGACTGCGAGAGAGACGGCGAGAGAGACAGCGAGAGAGATGGTGAGAGAGATGGAGAGAGAGACGACGAGAGAGACTGCGAGAGAGAGAGTGAGAGAGACTGAGAGGGAGACAGCGAGAGAGACTGCGAGAGAGACTGCGAGAGAGACTGCGAGAGATACAGCGAGGGATAGAGCGAGGGATAGAGCGAGGGATAGAGCGAGGGAGACAGCGAGGGAGACAGCGAGAGTACATTGAGAGAGACAGCGAGAGAGACTGCGAGAGAGACTGCGAGAGATACAGCGAGGGATAGAGCGAGTGAGACAGCGAGGGAGACAGCGACAGAGACAGCGACAGAGACAGCGACAGAGACAGCGACCGAGACAGTGAGAGAGACTGCTATGGAGATAGCGAGAGAGACAGCCGGGGATACAGAGAGAGTGACAGCAAGGGAGACGGCGAGGGAGACGGCGAGGGAGACGGCGAGGGAGACGGCGAGGGAGACGGCGAGGGAGACGGCGAGGGAGACGGCGAGGGACAGAGTGAGGGAGACAGCGAGAGAGACTGCGAGAGAGAGCGCGTGAGACAGCGAGGGAGAGAGCGAGACACACAGCGAGGGAGACAGCGAGAGAGACTGCAAGAGAGACAGCGAGAGAGACAGCGAGAGAGACAGCGAGAGAGACAGCGAGAGAGACAGCGAGGGAGAAAGCGATGGAGACAGCGAGAGAGACAGCGAGAGAAACTGCGTGGGAGACAGCGAGGGAGACAGCGAGGGAGACAGCGAGGGAGACAGCGAGGGAGACAGCGAGGGAGACAGCGTTGGAGACAGCGTTGGAGACAGCGAGAGAGAATGCGAGAGAGAATGCGAGAGAGACTGCGAGAGAGACTGCGAGGGAGACTGCGAGGGAGACAGCGAGAGAGACAGCGAGAGAGACAGCGAGAGAGACTGCGAGGGAGACTGCGAGGGTGACTGCGAGGGAGACTGCGAGGGAGACAGCGTGGGAGACAGCGAGGGAGATAGCGAGGGAGACAGCGAGGGAGACAGCGAGGGAGACAGCGAGGGAGACAGCGAGAGAGACAGCGAGAGAGACAGCGAGAGAGACAGCGAGAGAGACTGCGAGAAGGACTGCGAGAGAGAGAGCGAGGGAGAAAGTGAGAGCGACTGCGAGGGAGACTGCGAGGGAGACAGCGAAAGAGACTGTGAGGGAGACAGCGAAAGAGACTGCGAGGGAAACTGCGAGGCAGACTGCGAGGGAGACTGCGAGAGAGACAGCGAGAGAGACAGCGAGAGAGACAGCGAGAGAGACACCGAGAGAGACAGCGAGAGAGACTGCAAAGGAGACTGCGAGAGAGACTGCGAGGGAGACTGCGAGAGAGACTGCGAGAGAGACTGCGAGAGAGACTGCGAGAGGGACAGCGAGAGAGACTGCGAGAGAGACTGCGAGAGAGACTGCGAGAGAGACTGCGAGAGAGACTGCGAGAGAGACTGCGAGAGAGACTGCGAGGGAGAAAGCGAGGGAGAAAGCGTGAGATACTGTGTGGGAGACTGCAAGGGAGACAGCGAGGGTGACAGCGAGAGAGAGAGCGAGGTAGACAGCGAGGGAAACAGCGAGGGAGACTGCGAGGGAGACAGCGAGGGAGACTGCGAGAGAGACTGCGAGGGAGAGAGCGAGGGAGAAAGCGAGAGAGACTGCGAGGGAGACAGCGATAGAAACTGCGAGGGAGTCAGCGAGAGAAACAGCGAGAGAGACAGCGAGAGAGACAGCGAGAGAGACAGCGAGAGAGACTGCGAGAGAGACTGCGAGAGAGATTGCGAGAGAGACTGCGAGAGAGACTGCGAGAGAGACCTCGAGGGAGACAGCGAGGGAGACAGCGACAGAGACTGTGAGGGAGACAGCGAGGGAGACAGTGAGAGAGACAGTGAGAGACACTGTGAGGGAGACAGCGAGAGAGACTGCGAGGGAGGAAGCGAGAGAAACTGCGAGAGAGACTGCTATGGAGATAGCGAGAGAGACAGCGAGGGATACAGCGAGAGACACTGCGAGAGAGAATGCGAGGGAGACAGCGATTAAGACGGCGAGGGAGACGGCGAGGGAGAGAGCGAGAGAGAGAGCGAGGGAGACAGCGAGGTAGACAGCGAGAGAGACTTCGAGAGAGACTGCGAGGGAGGCAGCGAGAGAGACATCGAGGGAGACAGCGAGGGAGACAGCGAGAGAGACTTCGAGAGAGACTGCGAGGGAGACAGCGAGGGAGACAGCGAGGGAGACAGCGAGGGAGACAGCGAGGGAGACAGCGACAGAGGCAGCAATAGAGACTGCGAGAGAGACTGCGAGGGACACAGCGAGAGAGACTGCAAGGGAGACAACGAGAGAGAATGCGAGAGAGATCGCGTGAGACAGCGAGGGAGACAGCGTGGGAGGCAGCGAGGGAGACAGCGAGAGAAACTGAGAGGAAGACTGCGAGAGAGACTGCGAGACAGACTGCGAGAGAGACTGCGAGAGAGACTGCGAGAGAGACTGCGAGGGACACAGCGAGGAAGACAGCGAGAGAGACTGCGAGAGAGACAGCGAGGGAGACAGCGAGGGAGACTGCGAGGGAGAGAGCGAGGGGGAGAGCGAGGCGGAGAGCGAGGGGGAGAGCGAGGGACACAGCGAGGGAGACAGCGAGGGAGACAGCGAGAGAGACTGCGAGGGAGACTGCGAGGGAGACTGCGAGGGAGACTG
This sequence comes from Heterodontus francisci, assembly GCF_036365525.1. NCBI lineage: Eukaryota > Metazoa > Chordata > Chondrichthyes > Heterodontiformes > Heterodontidae > Heterodontus > Heterodontus francisci. The sequence goes on along the minus strand of NC_090385.1, from coordinate 107,645,884 downwards.
CGAGGGAGACAGCGTGGAAGACAGCGAGGGAGACAGCAAGGGAGACCGCGAGGGAGACAGCGAGGGAGACAGCAACAGAGACTGCGAGAAGGACTGCAAGAGAGACAGCGAGGGAGAAAGTGAGAGCGACTGCGTGAGAGACTGCGAGGGAGACAGCGAGGGAGACAGCGAGGGAGACAGCGAGGGAGAATGTGAGGGAAACAGCGAGGGAAACAGCGAGAGAGACTGCGAGAGAGACTGCGAGGGAGACTGCGAGGGAGACTGCGAGGGAGACTGCGAGGGAGACTGCGAGGGAGACTGTGAGGGAGACAGCGAGAGAGACAGCGAGAGAGACTGCAAAGGAGACTGCGAGAGAGACTGCGAGGGAGACAGCGAGAGAGACTGCGAGAGGGACAGCGAGAGAGACTGCGAGAGAGACTGCGAGAGAGACTGCGAGAGAGACTGCGAGGGAGAAAGCGAGGGAGAAAGCGACAGAGACTGTGTGGGAGACTGCAATGGAGACAGCGAGAGAGACTGTGAGGGAGACTGCGAGGGAGACTGCGAGGGAGACTGCGAGGGACACTGCGAGGGAGACTGCGAGGGAGACTGCGAGAGAGACGGCGAGAGAGACAGCGAGAGAGATGGTGAGAGAGATGGAGAGAGAGACGACGAGAGAGACTGCGAGAGAGAGAGTGAGAGAGACTGAGAGGGAGACAGCGAGAGAGACTGCGAGAGAGACTGCGAGAGAGACTGCGAGAGATACAGCGAGGGATAGAGCGAGGGATAGAGCGAGGGATAGAGCGAGGGAGACAGCGAGGGAGACAGCGAGAGTACATTGAGAGAGACAGCGAGAGAGACTGCGAGAGAGACTGCGAGGGAGACTGCGAGAGAGACTGCGAGAGGGGCAGCGAGAGAGACTGCGAGAGAGACTGCGAGAGACTGCGAGAGAGACTGCGAGGGAGACTGCGAGGGAGACTGCGAGAGAGACTGCGAGAGAGACTGCGAGAGAGACTGCGAGAGAGACTGCGAGAGAGACTGCGAGGGAGACTGCGAGCGAGACTGCGAGAGAGACGGCGAGAGAGACGGCGAGAGAGACGGCGAGAGAGACGGCGAGAGAGACGGAGAGAGAGATGGAGAGAGAGACGGCGAGAGAGACTGCGAGAGAGACTGAGAGGGAGACAGCGAGAGAGACAGCGAGAGAGACAGCGAGAGAGACTGCGAGTAAGACTGCGAGTGATACAGCGAGGGATAGAGCGAGGGAGACAGAAGGGAGACAGCGAGGGAGACAGCGAGGGAGACAGCGAGAGTACATTGAGAGAGACAGCGAGAGAGACAGCGAGAGAGACAGCGAGAGAGACAGCGAGAGAGACTGCGAGAGAGACTGCGAGGGAGACGACGAGGGAGAAGACGAGGGAGAAGACGAGGGAAACGACGAGGGAGACGACGAGGGAGACGACGAGGGAGACAACGAGGGAGACGGCGAGGGAGACAGCGAGGGAGACAGAGAGGGAGACAGAGAGGGAGACAGAGAGGGAGACAGAGAGGGAGACAGAAAGGGAGACAGCGACAGAGACAGCGACAGAGACGGAGACAGCGAGGGAGACAGCGAGGGAGACAGCGAGGGAGACAGCGAGGGAGACAGCGAGAGAGACTGCTATGGAGATAGCGAGAGAGACAGCGGGGGATACAGAGAGAGTGACTGCGAGGGAGACGGCGAGGGAGACAGCGAGGGAGACAGCGAGGGAGACAGCGAGGGAGACTGCGAGGGAGACTGCGAGGGAGACTGCGAGGGAGACTGCGAGGGAGACTGCGAGAGAGACTGCGAGAGAGACTGCGAGGGAGACTGCGAGGGAGACTGCGAGGGAGACAGCGAGGGAGACAGCGAGGGCAACTGCGAGAGAGACAGCGAGGGAAACTGCGAGAGAGACAGCGAGGGACACAGCGAGGGAGACAGCGAGGGAGACTGCGAGGGAGACTGCGAGGGAGACAGCGAGAGAGACAGCGAGAGAGACTGCGAGAGAGACTGCGAGAGAGACTGCGAGAGAGACAGCGAGAGAGACAGCGAGGGAGACAGCGAGGGAGACAGCGAGGGAGACAGCGAGGGAGACAGCGAGAGAGACAGCGAGAGAGACAGCGAGAGAGACAGCGAGAGAGACAGCGAGAGAGACAGCGAGAGAGACTGCGAGAAGGACTGCGAGAAGGACTGCGAGAGAGACAGCGAGGGAGAAAGTGAGAGCGACTGCGAGAGAGACTGCGAGGGAGACTGCGAGGGAGACAGCGAAAGAGACTGTGAGGGAGACAGCGAAAGAGACTGCGAGGGAAACTGCGAGGCAGACTGCGAGGGAGACTGCGAGAGAGACAGCGAGAGAGACTGCAAAGGAGACTGCGAGAGAGACTGCGAGGGAGACTGCGAGTGGGACAGCGAGAGAGACTGCGAGAGAGACTGCGAGAGAGACTGCGAGAGAGACTGCGAGAGAGACTGCGAGAGAGACTGCGAGAGAGACTGCGAGGGAGAAAGTGAGGGAGAAAGCGAGGGAGAAAGCGTGAGAGACTGTGTGGGAGACTGCAAGGGAGACAGCGAGGGTGACAGCGAGAGAGAGAGCGAGGTAGACAGCGAGGGAAACAGCGAGGGAGACTGCGAGGGAGACAGCGAGGGAGACTGCGAGAGAGACTGCGAGGGAGAGAGCGAGGGAGAAAGCGAGAGAGACTGCGAGGGAGACAGCGATAGAAACTGCGAGGGAGTCAGCGAGAGAGACAGCGAGAGAGACTGCGAGAGGGACAGCGAGAGAGACTGCGAGAGAGACTGCGAGAGAGACTGCGAGAGAGACTGCGAGAGAGACTGCGAGAGAGACTGCGAGAGAGACTGCGAGGGAGAAAGCGAGGGATAAAGCGAGGGAGAAAGCGTGAGAGACTGTGTGGGAGACTGCAAGGGAGACAGCGAGGGTGACAGCGAGGGTGACAGCGAGAGAGAGAGCGAGGTAGACAGCGAGGGAGACTGCGAGGGAGACAGCGAGGGAGACTGCGAGAGAGACTGCGAGAGAGACTGCGAGAGAGACTGCGAGAGAGACTGCGAGAGAGACCTCGAGGGAGACAGCGAGGGAGACAGCGAGGGAGACAGCGAGGGAGACAGTGAGGGAGACAGCGAGGGAGACAGTGAGAGAGACAGCGAGGGAGACAGTGAGAGAGACAGCGAGAGACACTGTGAGGGAGACAGCGAGAGAGACTGCGAGGGAGGAAGCGAGAGAAACTGCGAGAGAGACTGCTATGGAGATAGCGAGAGAGACAGCGAGGGATACAGCGAGAGACACTGCGAGAGAGAATGCGAGGGAGACAGCGATTAAGACGGCGAGGGAGACGGCGAGGGAGAGAGCGAGAGAGAGAGCGAGGGAGACAGCGAGGTAGACAGCGAGAGAGACTTCGAGAGAGACTGCGAGGGAGGCAGCGAGAGAGACAGCGAGGGAGACAGCGAGGTAGACAGCGAGAGAGACTTCGAGAGAGACTGCGAGGGAGGCAGCGAGGGAGACAGCGAGGGAGACAGCGAGGGAGACAGCGAGGGAGACAGCGACAGAGGCAGCAATAGAGACTGCAAGAGAGACTGCGAGGGACACAGCGAGAGAGACTGCAAGGGAGACAACGAGAGAGAATGCGAGAGAGATCGCGTGAGACAGCGAGGGAGACAGCGTGGGAGGCAGCGAGGGAGACAGCGAGAGAAACTGAGAGGAAGACTGTGAGAGAGACTGCGAGAGAGACTGCGAGAGAGACTGCGAGGGACACAGCGAGGAAGACAGCGAGAGAGACTGCGAGAGAGACAGCGAGGGAGACAGCGAGGGAGACTGCGAGGGAGAGAGCGAGGGGGAGGACGAGGGGGAGAGCGAGGGGGAGAGCGAGGGGGAGAGTGAGGGACACAGCGAGGGAGACAGCGAGGGAGACAGCGAGGGAGACAGCGAGGGAGACAGCGAGGGAGACAACGAGAGAGACTGCAAGAGAGACTGCAAGAGAGACTGCGAGGGAGACAGCGAGAGAGACAGCGAGAGAGACAGCGAGAGAGACAGCGAGAGAGAAAGCGAGGGAGACAGCGAGAGAGACTGCGAGGGAGACTGCGAGGGAGACTGCGAGGGAGACTGCGAGGGAGACAGCATGGAAGACAGCGAGGGAGACAGCGAGGGAGACAGCGAGGTAGACAGCGAGGGAGACAGCGAGGGAGACAGCAAGGGAGACAGCGAGGGAGACAGCGAGGGAGGCAGCGAGGGAGACAGCGAGGGAGACAGCGAGGGAGACAGCAACAGAGACTGCGAGAAGGACTGCAAGAGAGACAGCGAGGGAGAAAGTGAGAGCGACTGCGTGAGAGACTGCGAGGGAGACAGCGAGGGAGACAGCGAGGGAGACTGTGAGGGAAACAGCGAGGGAGACAGCGAGAGAGACTGCGAGGGAGACTGCGAGGGAGACTGCGAGGGAGACTGCGAGGGAGACTGCGAGGGAGACTGTGAGGGAGACTGCGAGGGAGACAGCGAGAGAGACAGCGAGAGAGACAGCGAGAGAGACTGCAAAGGAGACTGCGAGAGAGACTGCGAGGGAGACAGCGAGAGAGACTGCGAGAGAGACTGCGAGAGGGACAGCGAGAGAGACTGCGAGAGAGACTGCGAGAGAGACTGCGAGAGAGACTGCGAGGGAGAAAGCGAGGGAGAAAGCGACAGAGACTGTGTGGGAGACTGCAATGGAGACAGCGAGAGAGACTGCAAGGGAGACTGCGAGGGAGACTGCGAGGGAGACTGCGAGGGAGACTGCGAGAGAGACTGCGAGAGAGACTGCGAGGGAGACTGCGAGGGAGACTGCGAGAGAGACGGCGAGAGAGACAGCGAGAGAGATGGTGAGAGAGATGGAGAGAGAGACGACGAGAGAGAATGCGAGAGAGAGAGTGAGAGAGACTGAGAGGGAGACTGCGAGAGAGACTGCGAGAGAGACTGCGAGAGAGACTGCGAGAGAGACTGCGAGAGAGACTGCGAGAGATACAGCGAGGGATAGAGCGAGGGATAGAGCGAGGGATAGAGCGAGGGAGACAGCGAGGGAGAGAGCGAGAGTACATTGAGAGAGACAGCGAGAGAGACTGCGAGAGAGACTGCGAGAGAGACTGCGAGGGAGACTGCGAGAGAGACTGCGAGAGGGACAGCGAGAGAGACTGCGAGAGAGACTGCGAGAGAGACTGCGAGAGACTGCGAGAGAGACTGCGAGGGAGACAGCGAGAGAGACTGTGAGGGAGACTGCGAGGGAGACTGCGAGAGAGACTGCGAGAGAGACTGCGAGAGAGACTGCGAGAGAGACTGTGAGAGAGACTGCGAGGGAGACTGCGAGCGAGACTGCGAGAGAGACGGCGAGAGAGACGGCGAGAGAGATGGAGAGAGAGATGGAGAGAGAGACGACGAGAGAGACTGCGAGAGAGAGAGTGAGAGAGACTGAGAGGGAGACAGCGAGAGAGACAGCGAGAGAGACTGCGAGAGAGACTGCGAGAGAGACTGCGAGAGAGACTGCGAGAGAGACTGCGAGTGAGACTGCGAGTGAGACTGCGAGTGATACAGCGAGGGATAGAGCGAGGGAGACAGAAGGGAGACAGCGAGGGAGACAGCGAGGGAGACAGCGAGAGTACATTGAGAGAGACAGCGAGAGAGACAGCGAGAGAGACAGCGAGAGAGACAGCGAGAGAGACTGCGAGAGAGACTGCGAGAGAGACTGCGAGGGAGACGACGAGGGAGACGACGAGGGAGACGACGAGGGAGATGACGAGGGAGACGACGAGGGAGACGCGAGGGAGACAGCGAGGGAGACAGAGAGGGAGACAGCGACAGAGACAGAGAGGGAGACAGCGACAGAGACAGCGACAGAGACAGCGACAGAGACGGAGACAGCGAGGGAGACAGCGAGGGAGACAGCGAGGGAGACAGCGAGGGAGACAGCGAGGGAGACAGCGAGAGAGACTGCTATGGAGATAGCGAGAGAGACAGCGGGGGATACAGAGAGAGTGACTGCGAGGGAGACGGCGAGGGAGACGGCGAGGGAGACAGCGAGGGAGACAGCGAGGGAGACAGCGAGGGAGACAGCGAGGGAGACTGCGAGGGAGACTGCGAGGGAGTCTGCGAGGGAGTCTGCGAGAGAGACTGCGAGGGAGACTGCGAGGGAGACTGCAAGGGAGTCTGCGAGGGAGAATGCGAGGGAGACTGCGAGGGAGACAGCGAGGGAGACAGCGAGGGAAACTGCGAGAGAGACAGCGAGGGAAACTGCGAGAGAGACAGCGAGGGACACAGCGAGGGAGACAGCGAGGGAGACAGCGAGGGAGACAGCGAGAGAGACAGCGAGAGAGACAGCGAGAGAGACAGCGAGAGAGACAGCGAGAGAGACAGCGAGAGAGACTGCGAGAGAGACTGCGAGAGAGACAGCGAGGGAGACAGCGAGAGAGACAGCGAGAGAGACAGCGAGGGAGAAAGCGAGGGAGACAGCGAGGGAGAATGCGAGAGAGACTGCGAGGGAGACTGCGAGGGAGACTGCGAGGGTGACTGCGAGGGAGACTGCGTGGAAGACAGCGAGGGAGACAGCGAGGGAGACAGCGAGGGAGACAGCGAGGGAAACTGCGAGAGAGACAGCGAGGGAAACTGCGAGAGAGACAGCGAGGGACACAGCGAGGGACACAGCGAGGGACACAGCGAGGGAGACAGCGAGGGAGACTGCGAGGGAGACTGCGAGGGAGACTGCGAGGGAGACAGCGAGGGAGACAGCGAGAGAGACAGCGAGAGAGACAGCGAGCGAGACAGCGAGAGAGACAGCGAGAGAGACTGTGAGGGAGACAGCGAGAGAGACAGCGAGAGAGACAGCGAGAGAGACAGCGAGAGAGACAGCGAGGGAGACAGCGAGGGAGACAGCGAGGGAGACAGCGAGGGAGACAGCGAGAGAGACTGCGAGAGAGACTGCGAGAGAGACTGCGAGGGAGACTGCGAGGGAGACTGCGAGGGAGACTGCGAGAGAGACTGCGAGAGAGACTGCAAGGGAGAGAGCGAGGGAGAAAGCGAGAGAGAAAGCGAGGGAGACAGCGAGGGAGACAGCGAGGGAGACAGCGAGAGAGACTTCGAGAGAGACAGCGAGGGAGACAGCGAGGGAGACAGCGAGGGAGACAGCGAGGGAGACAGCGAGGGAGACAGCGAGGGACACAGCGAGAGAGACAGCAATAGAGACTGCGAGAGAGACTGCGAGGGACACAGCGAGAGAGACTGCGAGGGAGACAACGAGAGAGAATGTGAGAGAGATCGCGTGAGACAGCGAGGGAGACAGCGAGGGAGATAGCGAGGGAGACAGCGAGGGAGACTGCGAGAGAGAGAGCGAGAGACACAGCGAGGGAGACTGCAAGAGAGACTGCGAGGGAGACAGCATGGCAGGCAGCGAGGGAGACAGCGAGAGAAACTGCGACGAAGACTGCGAGAGAGACTGCAAGAGAGACTGCGAGAGAGACTGCGAGAGAGACTGCGAGGGAGAAAGCGAGAGAGACTGCGAGAGAGACTGCGAGGGAGACTGCGAGGGAGACTGCGAGGGAGACTGCGAGGGAGACTGCAAGGGAGACAGCGAGAGAGACAGCGAGAGAGATAGCGAGGGAGATAGTGAGGGAGATAGCGAGGGAGATAGCGAGGGAGATAGCGAGGGAGATAGCGAGGGAGATAGCGAGAGAGACTGCGAGAGAGACTGCGAGGGAGAGAGCGAGGGAGAAAGCGAGAGAGAACACGAGGGAGACAGCGATAGAAACTGCGAGGGAGTCAGCGAGAGAGACTGTGAGAGAGACCTCGAGGGAGACAGCGAGGGAGACTGTGAGGGAGACAGCGAGGGAGACAGCAAGAGAGACAGCGAGAGAGACTGCGAGTGAGACTGTGAGGGAGACAGCGAGAGAGACTGCGAGAGAGACTGCGAGGGAGAAAGCGAGAGAAACTGCGAGAGAGACTGCTATGGAGATAGCGACAAAAACAGCGAGAGACACTGCGAGGGAGACAGCGATTGAGACAGCGATTGAGACGGCGAGGGAGACGGCGAGAGAGACAGCGAGAGAGATAGCGAGGGAGATAGCGAGGGAGATAGCGAGGGAGATAGCGAGGGAGACAGCGAGGGAGACAGCGAGGGAGACAGCGAGAGAGACAGCGAGAGAGACTTCGAGAGAGACTGCGAGGGAGGCAGCGAGGGAGGCAGCGAAGGAGACAGCGAGGGAGACAGCGAGGGAGACAGCGAGGGAGACAGCGAGGGAGACAGCGACAGAGACAGCAAGAGAGACTGTGAGAGAGACTGCGATGGACACAGCGAGAGAGACTGCGAGGGAGACGAGAGAGAATGCGAGAGAGATCGCGTGATACAGCGAGGGAGACAGCGAGGGAGACAGCGAGGGAGACTGCGAGGGAGACTGCGAGGGAGACTGCGAGGGAGACTGCGAGGGAGACAGCAAGAGAGACAGCAAGAGAGACTGCAAGAGAGACAGCGAGGGAGACAGCGAGGGAGACAGCGAGGGAGACTGCGAGGAAGACTGGGAGGAAGACTGCGAGAGAGACTGCGAGAGATACAGCGAGGGATAGAGCGAGGGATAGAGCGAGGGATAGAGCGAGGGAGACAGCGAGGGAGAGAGCGAGAGTACATTGAGAGAGACAGCGAGAGAGACTGCGAGAGAGACTGCGAGAGAGACTGCGAGGGAGACTGCGAGAGAGACTGCGAGAGGGACAGCGAGAGAGACTGCGAGAGAGACTGCGAGAGAGACTGCGAGAGACTGCGAGAGAGACTGCGAGGGAGACAGCGAGAGAGACTGTGAGGGAGACTGCGAGGGAGACTGCGAGAGAGACTGCGAGAGAGACTGCGAGAGAGACTGCGAGAGAGACTGTGAGAGAGACTGCGAGGGAGACTGCGAGCGAGACTGCGAGAGAGACGGCGAGAGAGACGGCGAGAGAGATGGAGAGAGAGATGGAGAGAGAGACGACGAGAGAGACTGCGAGAGAGAGAGTGAGAGAGACTGAGAGGGAGACAGCGAGAGAGACAGCGAGAGAGACTGCGAGAGAGACTGCGAGAGAGACTGCGAGAGAGACTGCGAGTGAGACTGCGAGTGAGACTGCGAGTGATACAGCGAGGGATAGAGCGAGGGAGACAGAAGGGAGACAGCGAGGGAGACAGCGAGGGAGACAGCGAGAGTACATTGAGAGAGACAGCGAGAGAGACAGCGAGAGAGACAGCGAGAGAGACAGCGAGAGAGACTGCGAGAGAGACAGCGAGAGAGACAGCGAGAGAGACTGCGAGAGAGACTGCGAGAGAGACAGCGAGGGAGACAGCGAGAGAGACAGCGAGAGAGACAGCGAGGGAGAAAGCGAGGGAGACAGCGAGGGAGAATGCGAGAGAGACTGCGAGGGAGACTGCGAGGGAGACTGCGAGGGTGACTGCGAGGGAGACTGCGTGGAAGACAGCGAGGGAGACAGCGAGGGAGACAGCGAGGGAGACAGCGAGGGAAACTGCGAGAGAGACAGCGAGGGAAACTGCGAGAGAGACAGCGAGGGACACAGCGAGGGACACAGCGAGGGACACAGCGAGGGAGACAGCGAGGGAGACTGCGAGGGAGACTGCGAGGGAGACTGCGAGGGAGACAGCGAGGGAGACAGCGAGAGAGACAGCGAGAGAGACAGCGAGCGAGACAGCGAGAGAGACAGCGAGAGAGACTGTGAGGGAGACAGCGAGAGAGACAGCGAGAGAGACAGCGAGAGAGACAGCGAGAGAGACAGCGAGGGAGACAGCGAGGGAGACAGCGAGGGAGACAGCGAGGGAGACAGCGAGAGAGACTGCGAGAGAGACTGCGAGAGAGACTGCGAGGGAGACTGCGAGGGAGACTGCGAGGGAGACTGCGAGAGAGACTGCGAGAGAGACTGCAAGGGAGAGAGCGAGGGAGAAAGCGAGAGAGAAAGCGAGGGAGACAGCGAGGGAGACAGCGAGGGAGACAGCGAGAGAGACTTCGAGAGAGACAGCGAGGGAGACAGCGAGGGAGACAGCGAGGGAGACAGCGAGGGAGACAGCGAGGGACACAGCGAGAGAGACAGCAATAGAGACTGCGAGAGAGACTGCGAGGGACACAGCGAGAGAGACTGCGAGGGAGACAACGAGAGAGAATGTGAGAGAGATCGCGTGAGACAGCGAGGGAGACAGCGAGGGAGATAGCGAGGGAGACAGCGAGGGAGACTGCGAGAGAGAGAGCGAGAGACACAGCGAGGGAGACTGCAAGAGAGACTGCGAGGGAGACAGCATGGCAGGCAGCGAGGGAGACAGCGAGAGAAACTGCGACGAAGACTGCGAGAGAGACTGCAAGAGAGACTGCGAGAGAGACTGCGAGAGAGACTGCGAGGGAGAAAGCGAGAGAGACTGCGAGAGAGACTGCGAGGGAGACTGCGAGGGAGACTGCGAGGGAGACTGCGAGGGAGACTGCAAGGGAGACAGCGAGAGAGACAGCGAGAGAGATAGCGAGGGAGATAGTGAGGGAGATAGCGAGGGAGATAGCGAGGGAGATAGCGAGAGAGACTGCGAGAGAGACTGCGAGGGAGAGAGCGAGGGAGAAAGCGAGAGAGAACACGAGGGAGACAGCGATAGAAACTGCGAGGGAGTCAGCGAGAGAGACTGTGAGAGAGACCTCGAGGGAGACAGCGAGGGAGACTGTGAGGGAGACAGCGAGGGAGACAGCAAGAGAGACAGCGAGAGAGACTGCGAGTGAGACTGTGAGGGAGACAGCGAGAGAGACTGCGAGAGAGACTGCGAGGGAGAAAGCGAGAGAAACTGCGAGAGAGACTGCTATGGAGATAGCGACAAAAACAGCGAGAGACACTGCGAGGGAGACAGCGATTGAGACAGCGATTGAGACGGCGAGGGAGACGGCGAGAGAGACAGCGAGAGAGATAGCGAGGGAGATAGCGAGGGAGATAGCGAGGGAGATAGCGAGGGAGACAGCGAGGGAGACAGCGAGGGAGACAGCGAGAGAGACAGCGAGAGAGACTTCGAGAGAGACTGCGAGGGAGGCAGCGAGGGAGGCAGCGAAGGAGACAGCGAGGGAGACAGCGAGGGAGACAGCGAGGGAGACAGCGAGGGAGACAGCGACAGAGACAGCAAGAGAGACTGTGAGAGAGACTGCGATGGACACAGCGAGAGAGACTGCGAGGGAGACGAGAGAGAATGCGAGAGAGATCGCGTGATACAGCGAGGGAGACAGCGAGGGAGACAGCGAGGGAGACTGCGAGGGAGACTGCGAGGGAGACTGCGAGGGAGACTGCGAGGGAGACAGCAAGAGAGACAGCAAGAGAGACTGCAAGAGAGACAGCGAGGGAGACAGCGAGGGAGACAGCGAGGGAGACTGCGAGGAAGACTGGGAGGAAGACTGCGAGAGAGACTGCGAGAGATACAGCGAGGGATAGAGCGAGGGATAGAGCGAGGGATAGAGCGAGGGAGACAGCGAGGGAGAGAGCGAGAGTACATTGAGAGAGACAGCGAGAGAGACTGCGAGAGAGACTGCGAGAGAGACTGCGAGGGAGACTGCGAGAGAGACTGCGAGAGGGACAGCGAGAGAGACTGCGAGAGAGACTGCGAGAGAGACTGCGAGAGACTGCGAGAGAGACTGCGAGGGAGACAGCGAGAGAGACTGTGAGGGAGACTGCGAGGGAGACTGCGAGAGAGACTGCGAGAGAGACTGCGAGAGAGACTGCGAGAGAGACTGTGAGAGAGACTGCGAGGGAGACTGCGAGCGAGACTGCGAGAGAGACGGCGAGAGAGACGGCGAGAGAGATGGAGAGAGAGATGGAGAGAGAGACGACGAGAGAGACTGCGAGAGAGAGAGTGAGAGAGACTGAGAGGGAGACAGCGAGAGAGACAGCGAGAGAGACTGCGAGAGAGACTGCGAGAGAGACTGCGAGAGAGACTGCGAGTGAGACTGCGAGTGAGACTGCGAGTGATACAGCGAGGGATAGAGCGAGGGAGACAGAAGGGAGACAGCGAGGGAGACAGCGAGGGAGACAGCGAGAGTACATTGAGAGAGACAGCGAGAGAGACAGCGAGAGAGACAGCGAGAGAGACAGCGAGAGAGACTGCGAGAGAGACTGCGAGGGAGACGACGAGGGAGACGACGAGGGAGACGACGAGGGAGACGACGAGGGAGATGACGAGGGAGACGACGAGGGAGACGACGAGGGAGACAGCGAGGGAGACAGAGAGGGAGACAGCGACAGAGACAGAGAGGGAGACAGCGACAGAGACAGCGACAGAGACAGCGACAGAGACAGCGACAGAGACAGCGACAGAGACGGAGACAGCGAGGGAGACAGCGAGGGAGACAGCGAGGGAGACAGCGAGAGAGACTGCTATGGAGATAGCGAGAGAGACAGCGGGGGATACAGAGAGAGTGACTGCGAGGGAGACGGCGAGGGAGATGGCGAGGGAGACAGCGAGGGAGACAGCGAGGGAGACAGCGAGGGAGACAGCGAGGGAGACTGCGAGGGAGACTGCGAGGGAGTCTGCGAGAGAGACTGCGAGGGAGACTGCGAGGGAGACTGCAAGGGAGACTGCGAGGGAGACTGCGAGGGAGACTGCGAGGGAGACAGCGAGGGAGACAGCGAGGGAAACTGCGAGAGAGACAGCGAGGGAAACTGCGAGAGAGACAGCGAGGGACACAGCGAGGGAGACAGCGAGGGAGACAGCGAGGGAGACAGCGAGAGAGACAGCGAGAGAGACAGCGAGAGAGACAGCGAGAGAGACAGCGAGAGAGACTGCGAGAGAGACTGCGAGAGAGACAGCGAGGGAGACAGCGAGAGAGACAGCGAGAGAGACAGCGAGGGAGAAAGCGAGGGAGACAGCGAGGGAGAATGCGAGAGAGACTGCGAGGGAGACTGCGAGGGAGACTGCGAGGGAGACTGCGAGGGAGACTGCGTGGAAGACAGCGAGGGAGACAGCGAGGGAGACAGCGAGGGAAACTGCGAGAGAGACAGCGAGGGAAACTGCGAGAGAGACAGCGAGGGACACAGCGAGGGACATAGCGAGGGAGACAGCGAGGGAGACTGCGAGGGAGACTGCGAGGGAGACTGCGAGGGAGACAGCGAGGGAGACAGCGAGAGAGACAGCGAGAGAGACAGCGAGCGAGACAGTGAGAGAGACAGCGAGAGAGACTGTGAGGGAGACAGCGAGAGAGACAGCGAGAGAGACAGCGAGAGAGACAGCGAGAGAGACAGCGAGGGAGACAGCGAGGGAGACAGCGAGGGAGACAGCGAGGGAGACAGCGAGAGAGACTGCGAGAGAGACTGCGAGAGAGACTGCGAGGGAGACTGCGAGGGAGACTGCGAGGGAGACTGCGAGAGAGACTGCGAGAGAGACTGCAAGGGAGAGAGCAAGGGAGAAAGCGAGAGAGAAAGCGAGGGAGACAGCGAGGGAGACAGCGAGGGAGACAGCGAGAGAGACTTCGAGAGAGACAGCGAGGGAGACAGCGAGGGAGACAGCGAGGGAGACAGCGAGGGAGACAGCGAGGGACACAGCGAGAGAGACAGCAATAGAGACTGCGAGAGAGACTGCGAGGGACACAGCGAGAGAGACTGCGAGGGAGACAACGAGAGAGAATGTGAGAGAGATCGTGTGAGACAGCGAGGGAGACAGCGAGGGAGATAGCGAGGGAGACAGCGAGGGAGACTGCGAGAGAGAGAGCGAGAGACACAGCGAGGGAGACTGCAAGAGAGACTGCGAGGGAGACAGCGTGGCAGGCAGCGAGGGAGACAGCGAGAGAAACTGCGACGAAGACTGCGAGAGAGACTGCAAGAGAGACTGCGAGAGAGACTGCGAGAGAGACTGCGAGGGAGAAAGCGAGAGAGACTGCGAGAGAGACTGCGAGGGAGACTGCGAGGGAGACTGCGAGGGAGACTGCGAGGGAGACTGCGAGGGAGACTGCAAGGGAGACAGCGAGAGAGACAGCGAGAGAGATAGCGAGGGAGATAGCGAGGGAGATAGCGAGGGAGATAGCGAGGGAGATAGCGAGGGAGATAGCGAGGGAGATAGCGAGAGAGACTGCGAGAGAGACTTCGAGAGAGACTGCGAGGGAGGCAGCGAGGGAGGCAGCGAAGGAGACAGCGAGGGAGACAGCGAGGGAGACAGCGAGGGAGACAGCGAGGGAGACAGCGAGGGAGACAGCGACAGAGACAGCAAGAGAGACTGTGAGAGAGACTGCGATGGACACAGCGAGAGAGACTGCGAGGGAGACGAGAGAGAATGCGAGAGAGATCGCGTGATACAGCGAGGGAGACAGCGAGGGAGACAGCGAGGGAGACAGCGAGGGAGACTGCGAGGGAGACTGCGAGGGAGACTGCGAGGGAGACAGCAAGAGAGTCAGCAAGAGAGACTGCAAGAGAGACAGCGAGGGAGACAGCGAGGGAGACAGCGAGGGAGACTGCGAGGAAGACTGGGAGGAAGACTGCGAGAGAGACTGCGAGAGATACAGCGAGGGCTAGAGCGAGGGATAGAGCGAGGGATAGAGCGAGGGAGACAGCGAGGGAGAGAGCGAGAGTACATTGAGAGAGACAGCGAGAGAGACTGCGAGAGAGACTGCGAGAGAGACTGCGAGGGAGACTGCGAGAGAGACTGCGAGAGGGACAGCGAGAGAGACTGCGAGAGAGACTGCGAGAGAGACTGCGAGAGACTGCGAGAGAGACTGCGAGGGAGACAGCGAGAGAGACTGTGAGGGAGACTGCGAGGGAGACTGCGAGAGAGACTGCGAGAGAGACTGCGAGAGAGACTGCGAGAGAGACTGTGAGAGAGACTGCGAGGGAGACTGCGAGCGAGACTGCGAGAGAGACGGCGAGAGAGACGGCGAGAGAGATGGAGAGAGAGATGGAGAGAGAGACGACGAGAGAGACTGCGAGAGAGAGAGTGAGAGAGACTGAGAGGGAGACAGCGAGAGAGACAGCGAGAGAGACTGCGAGAGAGACTGCGAGAGAGACTGCGAGAGAGACTGCGAGTGAGACTGCGAGTGAGACTGCGAGTGATACAGCGAGGGATAGAGCGAGGGAGACAGAAGGGAGACAGCGAGGGAGACAGCGAGGGAGACAGCGAGAGTACATTGAGAGAGACAGCGAGAGAGACAGCGAGAGAGACAGCGAGAGAGACAGCGAGAGAGACTGCGAGAGAGACTGCGAGGGAGACGACGAGGGAGACGACGAGGGAGACGACGAGGGAGACGACGAGGGAGATGACGAGGGAGACGACGAGGGAGACGACGAGGGAGACAGCGAGGGAGACAGAGAGGGAGACAGCGACAGAGACAGAGAGGGAGACAGCGACAGAGACAGCGACAGAGACAGCGACAGAGACAGCGACAGAGACAGCGACAGAGACGGAGACAGCGAGGGAGACAGCGAGGGAGACAGCGAGGGAGACAGCGAGAGAGACTGCTATGGAGATAGCGAGAGAGACAGCGGGGGATACAGAGAGAGTGACTGCGAGGGAGACGGCGAGGGAGACGGCGAGGGAGACAGCGAGGGAGACAGCGAGGGAGACAGCGAGGGAGACAGCGAGGGAGACTGCGAGGGAGACTGCGAGGGAGTCTGCGAGAGAGACTGCGAGGGAGACTGCGAGGGAGACTGCAAGGGAGACTGCGAGGGAGACTGCGAGGGAGACTGCGAGGGAGACAGCGAGGGAGACAGCGAGGGAAACTGCGAGAGAGACAGCGAGGGAAACTGCGAGAGAGACAGCGAGGGACACAGCGAGGGAGACAGCGAGGGAGACAGCGAGGGAGACAGCGAGAGAGACAGCGAGAGAGACAGCGAGAGAGACAGCGAGAGAGACAGCGAGAGAGACTGCGAGAGAGACTGCGAGAGAGACAGCGAGGGAGACAGCGAGGGAGACAGCGAGAGAGACAGCGAGAGAGACAGCGAGGGAGAAAGCGAGGGAGACAGCGAGGGAGAATGCGAGAGAGACTGCGAGGGAGACTGCGAGGGAGACTGCGAGGGAGACTGCGAGGGAGACTGCGTGGAAGACAGCGAGGGAGACAGCGAGGGAGACAGCGAGGGAGACAGCGAGGGAAACTGCGAGAGAGACAGCGAGGGAAACTGCGAGAGAGACAGCGAGGGACACAGCGAGGGACATAGCGAGGGACACAGCGAGGGAGACAGCGAGGGAGACTGCGAGGGAGACTGCGAGGGAGACTGCGAGGGAGACAGCGAGGGAGACAGCGAGAGAGACAGCGAGAGAGACAGCGAGCGAGACAGTGAGAGAGACAGCGAGAGAGACTGTGAGGGAGACAGCGAGAGAGACAGCGAGAGAGACAGCGAGAGAGACAGCGAGAGAGACAGCGAGGGAGACAGCGAGGGAGACAGCGAGGGAGACAGCGAGGGAGACAGCGAGAGAGACTGCGAGAGAGACTGCGAGAGAGACTGCGAGGGAGACTGCGAGGGAGACTGCGAGGGAGACTGCGAGAGAGACTGCGAGAGAGACTGCAAGGGAGAGAGCAAGGGAGAAAGCGAGAGAGAAAGCGAGGGAGACAGCGAGGGAGACAGCGAGGGAGACAGCGAGAGAGACTTCGAGAGAGACAGCGAGGGAGACAGCGAGGCAGACAGCGAGGGAGACAGCGAGGGACACAGCGAGAGAGACAGCAATAGAGACTGCGAGAGAGACTGCGAGGGACACAGCGAGAGAGACTGCGAGGGAGACAACGAGAGAGAATGTGAGAGAGATCGTGTGAGACAGCGAGGGAGACAGCGAGGGAGATAGCGAGGGAGACAGCGAGGGAGACTGCGAGAGAGAGAGCGAGAGACACAGCGAGGGAGACTGCAAGAGAGACTGCGAGGGAGACAGCGTGGCAGGCAGCGAGGGAGACAGCGAGAGAAACTGCGACGAAGACTGCGAGAGAGACTGCAAGAGAGACTGCGAGAGAGACTGCGAGAGAGACTGCGAGGGAGAAAGCGAGAGAGACTGCGAGAGAGACTGCGAGGGAGACTGCGAGGGAGACTGCGAGGGAGACTGCGAGGGAGACTGCAAGGGAGACAGCGAGAGAGACAGCGAGAGAGATAGCGAGGGAGATAGTGAGGGAGATAGCGAGGGAGATAGCGAGGGAGATAGCGAGGGAGATAGCGAGGGAGATAGCGAGAGAGACTGCGAGAGAGACTGCGAGGGAGAGAGCGAGGGAGAAAGCGAGAGAGAACACGAGGGAGACAGCGATAGAAACTGCGAGGGAGTCAGCGAGAGAGACTGTGAGAGAGACCTCGAGGGAGACAGCGAGGGAGACTGTGAGGGAGACAGCGAGGGAGACAGCGAGAGAGACAGCGAGAGAGACTGCGAGTGAGACTGTGAGGGAGACAGCGAGAGAGACTGCGAGAGAGACTGCGAGGGAGAAAGCGAGAGAAACTGCGAGAGAGACTGCTATGGAGATAGCGACAAAAACAGCGAGAGACACTGCGAGGGAGACAGCGATTGAGACAGCGATTGAGACGGCGAGGGAGACGGCGAGAGAGACGGCGAGAGAGACGGCGAGAGAGACGGCGAGGGAGACAGCGAGGGAGACAGCGAGGGAGACAGCGAGGGAGACAGCGACAGAGACAGCAAGAGAGACTGTGAGAGAGACTGCGATGGACACAGCGAGAGAGACTGCGAGGGAGACGAGAGAGAATGCGAGAGAGATCGCGTGATACAGCGAGGGAGACAGCGAGGGAGACAGCGAGGGAGACAGCGAGGGAGACTGCGAGGGAGACTGCGAGGGAGACTGCGAGGGAGACTGCGAGGGAGACAGCAAGAGAGACAGCAAAAGAGACAGCAAGAGAGACAGCGAGGGAGACAGCGAGGGAGACAGCGAGGGAGACTGCAAGGAAGACTGGGAGGAAGACTGCGAGAGAGACTGCGAGAGAGACTGCGAGAGAGACTGCGAGGGAGACTGCGAGGGAGACTGCGAGGGAGACTGCGAGAGAGACTGCGAGAGAGACTGCGAGGGAGACTGCGAGGGAGACTGCGAGAGAGACGGCGAGAGAGACAGCGAGAGAGATGGTGAGAGAGATGGAGAGAGAGACGACGAGAGAGACTGCGAGAGAGAGAGTGAGAGAGACTGAGAGGGAGACAGCGAGAGAGACTGCGAGAGAGACTGCGAGAGAGACTGCGAGAGATACAGCGAGAGATACAGCGAGGGATAGAGCGAGGGATAGAGCGAGGGAGACAGCGAGGGAGACAGCGAGGGAGACAGCGAGAGTACATTGAGAGAGACAGCGAGAGAGACTGCGAGAGAGACTGCGAGGGAGACTGCGAGGGAGACTGCGAGAGAGACTGCGAGAGGGACAGCGAGAGAGACTGCGAGAGAGACTGCGAGAGACTGCGAGAGAGACTGCGAGGGAGACAGCGAGAGAGACTGTGAGGGAGACTGCGAGGGAGACTGCGAGAGAGACTGCGAGAGAGACTGCGAGAGAGACTGCGAGAGAGACTGCGAGGGAGACAGCGAGGGAGACTGCGAGCGAGACTGCGAGAGAGACGGCGAGAGAGACGGCGAGAGAGATGGAGAGAGAGATGTAGAGAGAGACGACGAGAGAGACTGCGAGAGAGAGAGTGAGAGAGACTGAGAGGGAGACAGCGAGAGAGACAGCGAGAGAGACAGCGAGAGAGACTGCGAGAGACTGCGAGAGAGACTGCGAGAGAGACTGCGAGTGAGACTGCGAGTGATACAGCGAGGGATAGAGCGAGGGAGACAGAAGGGAGACAGCGAGGGAGACAGCAAGGGAGACAGCGAGAGTACATTGAGAGAGACAGCGAGAGAGACAGCGAGAGAGACAGCGAGAGAGACTGCGAGAGAGACTGCGAGGGAGACGACGAGGGAGACGACGAGGGAGACGACGAGGGAGACGACGAGGGAGACGACGAGGGAGACAGCGACAGAGACAGAGAGGGAGACAGCGACAGAGACAGCGACAGAGACAGCGACAGAGACAGCGACAGAGACGGAGACAGCGAGGGAGACAGCGAGGGAGACAGCGAGGGAGACAGCGAGGGAGACAGCGAGAGAGACTGCTATGGAGATAGCGAGAGAGACAGCGGGGGATACAGAGAGAGTGACTGCGAGGGAGACGGCGAGGGAGATGGCGAGGGAGACAGCGAGGGAGACAGCGAGGGAGACAGCGAGGGAGACTGCGAGGGAGACTGCGAGGGAGACTGCGAGGGAGACTGCGAGGGAGACTGCGAGGGAGACAGCGAGGGAGACAGCGAGGGAAACAGCGAGAGAGACAGCGAGGGAAACTGCGAGAGAGACAGCGAGGGACACAGCGAGGGAGACAGCGAGGGAGACTGCGAGGGAGACAGCGAGAGAGACAGCGAGAGAGACAGCGAGAGAGACAGCGAGAGAGACAGCGAGAGAGACAGCGAGAGAGACAGCGAGGGAGAAAGCGAGGGAGACAGCGAGGGAGACTGCGAGAGAGACTGCGAGGGAGACTGCGAGGGAGACTGCGAGGGAGACTGCGAGGGAGACTGCGAGGGAGACTGCGTGGAAGACAGCGAGGGAGACAGCGAGGGAGACAGCGAGGGAGACAGCGAGGGAAACTGCGAGAGAGACAGCGAGGGAAACTGCGAGAGAGACAGCGAGAGAGACAGCGAGGGACACAGCGAGGGACACAGCGAGGGAGACAGCGAGGGAGACTGCGAGGGAGACTGCGAGGGAGACTGCGAGGGAGACAGCGAGGGAGACAGCGAGGGAGACAGCGAGAGAGACAGCGAGAGAGACAGCGAGAGAGACTGCGAGAGAGACTGCGAGGGAGACTGCGAGGGAGACAGCGAGAGAGACAGCGAGAGAGACAGCGAGAGAGACAGCGAGAGAGACAGCGAGAGAGACAGCGAGGGAGAAAGCGAGGGAGACAGCGAGAGAGACTGCGAGAGAGACTGCGAGAGAGACTGCGAGAGAGACTGCGAGAAGGACTGCGAGAGAGACAGCGAGGGAGAAAGTGAGAGCGACTGCGTGAGAGACAGCGAGGGAGACAGCGAGGGAGACTGTGAGGGAAACAGCGAGGGAGACAGCGAGAGAGACAGCGAGAGAGACAGCGAGGGAGACTGCGAGGGAGACTGCGAGGGAGACTGCGAGGGAGACAGCGAGAGAGACAGCGAGAGAGACTGCAAAGGAGACTGCGAGAGAGAGTGCGAGGGAGACAGCGAGAGAGACTGCGAGAGAGACTGCGAGAGAGACTGCGAGAGGGACAGCGAGAGAGACTGCGAAAGAGACTGCGAGAGAGACTGCGAGAGAGACTGCGAGGGAGAAAGCGAGGGAGAAAGCGACAGAGACTGTGTGGGAGACTGCAATGGAGACTGCGAGGGAGACTGCGAGGGAGACTGCGAGGGAGACTGCGAGGGAGACTGCGAGAGAGACTGCGAGAGAGACTGCGAGAGAGACTGCGAGAGAGACTGCGAGAGAGACTGCGAGGGAGACTGCGAGGGAGACTGCGAGGGAGACTGCGAGAGAGACGGCGAGAGAGATGGAGAGAGAGACGGCGAGAGAGACTGCGAGAGAGACTGCGAGAGAGAGAGTGAGAGAGACTGAGAGGGAGACAGCGAGAGAGACTGCGAGAGAGACTGCGAGAGAGACAGCGAGAGAGACAGCGAGAGAGACTGCGAGAGAGACTGCGAGAGAGACTGCGAGAGAGACTGCGAGAGAGACTGCGAGAGATACAGCGAGGGATAGAGCGAGGGAGACAGCGAGAGAACATTGAGAGAGACAGCGAGAGAGACAGCGAGAGAGACAGCGAGAGAGACAGCGAGAGAGACTGCGAGAGAGACTGCGAGGGAGACTGCGAGGGAGACGTCGAGGGAGACGACGAGGGAGACGACGAGGGAGACGACGAGGGAGACGACGAGGGAGACGACGAGGGAGACAGCGAGGGAGACAGAGAGGGAGACAGCGACAGAGACAGCGACAGAGACAGCGACAGAGACAGCGACAGAGACATCGACAGAGACAGCGACAGCGGGGGATACAGAGAGAGTGACTGCGAGGGAGATGGCGAGGGAGACGGCGAGGGAGACAGCGAGGGAGACAGCGAGGGAGACAGCGAGGGAGACTGCGAGAGAGACTGCGAGAGAGACTGCGAGGGAGACTGCGAGGGAGACAGCGAGGGAGACAGCGAGGGAGACAGCGAGGGAGACAGCGAGGGAGACAGCGAGGGAAACTGCGAGAGAGACAGCGAGGGAAACTGCGAGAGAGACAGCGAGGGACACAGCGAGGGACACAGCGAGGGAGACAGCGAGGGAGACAGCGAGGGAGACAGCGAGGGAGACTGCGAGGGAGACAGCGAGAGAGACTGCGAGAGAGAGCGCTTGAGAGACAGCGAGAGAGACTGCGTGGGAGACAGCGAGGGAGACACCGAGGGAGACACTGAGGGAGACAGCGAGAGAGAATGCGAGAAGGACTGCGAGAGAGACAGCGAGGGAGAAAGCGAGAGCGACTTCGAGAGAGACTGCGAGGGAGACAGCGAGAGAGACTGTGAGGGAAACAGCGAGGGAGACAGCGAGGGGACTGCGAGAGAGACTGCGAGGGAGACTGCGAGAGAGACTGCGAGGGAGACTGCGAGAGAGACTGCCAGGGAGACTGCCAGGGAGACTGCCAGGGAGACTGCGAGGGAGACTGCGAGGGAGACTGCGAGAGAGACTTCGAGAGAGACTGCGGGAGAGAGCGAGGGAGAAAGCGAGAGAGACAGCGAGGGAGACAGCGAGGGAGACAGCGAGGGAGACAGCGAGGGAGACAGCGAGAGAGACTGCGAGAGAGACTGCGAGAGAGACTGCGAGGGAGACTGCGAGGGAGACTGCGAGAGAGACTGCGAGAGAGACTGCAAGGGAGAGAGCGAGGGAGAAAGCGAGAGAGAAAGCGAGGGAGACAGCGAGGGAGACAGCGAGGGAGACAGCGAGAGAGACTTCGAGAGAGACAGCGAGGGAGACAGCGAGGGAGACAGCGAGGGAGACAGCGAGGGACACAGCGAGAGAGACAGCAATAGAGACTGCGAGAGAGACTGCAAGGGACACAGCGAGAGAGACTGCGAGGGAGACAACGAGAGAGAATGTGAGAGAGATCGCGTGAGACAGCGAGGGAGACAGCGAGGGAGATAGCGAGGGAGACTGCGAGGGAGACTGCGAGGGAGACTGCGAGGGAGACTGCGAGGGAGACTGCGAGGGAGACAGCGAGGGAGACAGCGAGGGAAACAGCGAGAGAGACAGCGAGGGAAACTGCGAGAGAGACAGCGAGGGACACAGCGAGGGAGACTGCGAGGGAGACTGCGAGGGAGACAGCGAGAGAGACAGCGAGAGAGACAGCGAGAGAGACAGCGAGAGAGACAGCGAGAGAGACAGCGAGGGAGAAAGCGAGGGAGAAAGCGAGGGAGACTGCGAGGGAGACTGCGAGAGAGACTGCGAGGGAGACTGCGAGGGAGACTGCGAGGGAGACTGCGAGGGAGACTGCGTGGAAGACAGCGAGGGAGACAGCGAGGGAGACAGCGAGGGAGACAGCGAGGGAAACTGCGAGAGAGACAGCGAGGGAAACTGCGAGAGAGACAGCGAGAGAGACAGCGAGGGACACAGCGAGGGACACAGCGAGGGAGACAGCGAGGGAGACTGCGAGGGAGACTGCGAGGGAGACTGCGAGGGAGACAGCGAGGGAGACAGCGAGAGAGACAGCGAGAGAGACAGCGAGAGAGACTGCGAGAGAGACTGCGAGGGAGACAGCGAGAGAGACAGCGAGAGAGACAGCGAGAGAGACAGCGAGAGAGACAGCGAGGGAGAAAGCGAGGGAGACAGCGAGAGAGACTGCGAGAGAGACTGCGAGAGAGACTGCGAGAGAGACTGCGAGAAGGACTGCGAGAGAGACAGCGAGGGAGAAAGTGAGAGCGACTGCGTGAGAGACAGCGAGGGAGACAGCGAGGGAGACTGTGAGGGAAACAGCGAGGGAGACAGCGAGAGAGACAGCGAGAGAGACAGCGAGGGAGACTGCGAGGGAGACTGCGAGGGAGACAGCGAGGGAGACAGCGAGAGAGACTGCGAGAGAGACTGCGAGAGAGACTGCGAGAGAGACTGCGAGAGGGACAGCGAGAGAGACTGCGAAAGAGACTGCGAGAGAGACTGCGAGAGAGACTGCGAGAGAGACTGCGAGGGAGAAAGCGAGGGAGAAAGCGACAGAGACTGTGTGGGAGACTGCAATGGAGACTGCGAGGGAGACTGCGAGGGAGACTGCGAGGGAGACTGCGAGAGAGACTGCGAGAGAGACTGCGAGAGAGACTGCGAGAGAGACTGCGAGAGAGACTGCGAGGGAGACTGCGAGGGAGACTGCGAGGGAGACTGCGAGAGAGACGGCGAGAGAGATGGAGAGAGAGACGGCGAGAGAGACTGCGAGAGAGACTGCGAGAGAGAGAGTGAGAGAGACTGAGAGGGAGACAGCGAGAGAGACAGCGAGAGAGACAGCGAGAGAGACTGCGAGAGAGACAGCGAGAGAGACAGCGAGAGAGACTGCGAGAGAGACTGCGAGAGAGACTGCGAGAGAGACTGCGAGAGAGACTGCGAGAGAGACTGCGTGAGAGACTGCGTGAGAGACTGCGAGAGATACAGCGAGGGATAGAGCGAGGGAGACAGCGAGAGTACATTGAGAGAGACAGCGAGAGAGACAGCGAGAGAGACAGCGAGAGAGACAGCGAGAGAGACTGCGAGAGAGACTGCGAGGGAGACTGCGAGGGAGACGTCGAGGGAGACGACGAGGGAGACGACGAGGGAGACGACGAGGGAGACGACGAGGGAGACGACGAGGGAGACGACGAGGGAGACGGCGAGGGAGACAGCGAGGGAGACAGAGAGGGAGACAGCGACAGAGACAGCGACAGAGACAGCGACAGAGACAGCGACAGAGACATCGACAGAGACAGCGACAGCGGGGGATACAGAGAGAGTGACTGCGAGGGAGATGGCGAGGGAGACGGCGAGGGAGACAGCGAGGGAGACAGCGAGGGAGACAGCGAGGGAGACAGCGAGGGAGACTGCGAGAGAGACTGCGAGAGAGACTGCGAGGGAGACTGCGAGGGAGACTGCGAGGGAGACAGCGAGGGAGACAGCGAGGGAGACAGCGAGGGAGACAGCGAGGGAGACAGCGAGGGAAACTGCGAGAGAGACAGCGAGGGAAACTGCGAGAGAGACAGCGAGGGACACAGCGAGGGACACAGCGAGGGACACAGCGAGGGAGACAGCGAGGGAGACAGCGAGGGAGACAGCGAGGGAGACTGCGAGGGAGACTGCGAGGGAGACAGCGAGGGAGACTGCGAGGGAGACAGCGAGAGAGACTGCGAGAGAGAGCGCTTGAGAGACAGCGAGAGAGACTGCGTGGGAGACAGCGAGGGAGACACCGAGGGAGACACTGAGGGAGACAGCGAGAGAGAATGCGAGAAGGACTGCGAGAGAGACAGCGAGGGAGAAAGCGAGAGCGACTTCGAGAGAGACTGCGAGGGAGACAGCGAGAGAGACTGTGAGGGAAACAGCGAGGGAGACAGCGAGGGGACTGCGAGAGAGACTGCGAGGGAGACTGCGAGGGAGACTGCGAGAGAGACTGCGAGGGAGACTGCGAGAGAGACTGCCAGGGAGACTGCCAGGGAGACTGCGAGGGAGACTGCGAGGGAGACTGCGAGAGAGACTTCGAGAGAGACTGCGGGAGAGAGCGAGGGAGAAAGCGAGAGAGACAGCGAGGGAGACAGCGAGGGAGACAGCGAGGGATACGGCGAGGGAGACAGCGAGGGAGACAGCGAGAGAGACTGCGAGAGAGACTGCGAGAGAGACTGCGAGGGAGACTGCGAGGGAGACTGCGAGAGAGACTGCGAGAGAGACTGCAAGGGAGAGAGCGAGGGAGAAAGCGAGAGAGAAAGCGAGGGAGACAGCGAGGGAGACAGCGAGGGAGACAGCGAGAGAGACTTCGAGAGAGACAGCGAGGGAGACAGCGAGGGAGACAGCGAGGGAGACAGCGAGGGACACAGCGAGAGAGACAGCAATAGAGACTGCGAGAGAGACTGCGAGGGACACAGCGAGAGAGACTGCGAGGGAGACAACGAGAGAGAATGTGAGAGAGATCGCGTGAGACAGCGAGGGAGACAGCGAGGGAGATAGCGAGGGAGACAGCGAGGGAGACTGCGAGAGAGAGAGCGAGAGACACAGCGAGGGAGACTGCAAGAGAGACTGCGAGGGAGACAGCGTGGGAGGCAGCGAGGGAGACAGCGAGAGAAACTGCGACGAAGACTGCAAGAGAGACTGCAAGAGAGACTGCGAGAGAGACTGCGAGAGAGACTGCGAGAGAGACTGCGAGGGAGAAAGCGAGAGAGACTGCGAGAGAGACTGCGAGGGAGACTGCGAGGGAGACTGCAAGGGAGACAGCGAGAGAGACAGCGAGAGAGATAGCGAGGGAGATAGCGAGGGAGATAGCGAGGGAGATAGCGAGAGAGATAGCGAGAGAGACTGCGAGAGAGACTGCGAGGGAGACTGCGAGGGAGAGAGCGAGGGAGAAAGCGAGAGAGAACACGAGGGAGACAGCGATAGAAACTGCGAGGGAGTCAGCGAGAGAGACTGTGAGAGAGACCTCGAGGGAGACAGCGAGGGAGACAGCGAGGGAGACTGTGAGGGAGACAGCGAGGGAGACAGCGAGAGAGACAGCGAGAGAGACTGCGAGTGAGACTGTGAGGGAGACAGCGAGAGAGACTGCGAGAGAGACTGCGAGGGAGAAAGCGAGAGAAACTGCGAGAGAGACTGCTATGGAGATAGCGACAAAAACAGCGAGAGACACTGCGAGGGAGACAGCGATTGAGAGAGCGATTGAGACGGCGAGGGAGACGGCGAGAGAGACGGCGAGAGAGACGGCGAGAGAGACGGCGAGAGAGACGGCGAGGGAGACAGCGAGGGAGACAGCGAGGGAGACAGTGAGGGAGACAGCGAGGGAGACAGCGAGAGAGACAGCGAGAGAGACTTCGAGAGAGACTGCGAGGGAGGCAGCGAAGGAGACAGCGAAGGAGACAGCGAGGGAGACAGCGAGGGAGACAGCGAGGGAGACAGCGAGGGAGACAGCGACAGAGACAGCAAGAGAGACTGTGAGAGAGACTGCGATGGACACAGCGAGAGAGACTGCGAGGGAGACGAGAGAGAATGCGAGAGAGATCGCGTGATACAGCGAGGGAGACAGCGAGGGAGACAGCGAGGGAGACAGCGAGGGAGACTGCGAGGGAGACTGCGAGGGAGACTGCGAGGGAGACAGCAAGAGAGACAGCAAGAGAGACAGCAAGAGAGACTGCAAGAGAGACTGCAAGAGAGACTGCAAGAGAGACAGCAAGGGAGACAGAGAGGGAGACTGCAAGGAAGACTGGGAGGAAGACTGCGAGGAAGACTGCGAGGAAGACTGCGAGGAAGACTGCGAGGAAGACTGCGAGAGAGACTGCGAGAGAGACTGCGAGAGAGATAGCGAGGGATATAGCGAGGGAGATAGCGAGAGAGATAGCGAGAGAGACTGCGAGAGAGACTGCGAGAGAGACTGTGAGGGAGACTGTGAGGGAGACAGCGAGGGATACAGCGAGAGAGACTGCGAGACTAACTGCGAGGGAGACAGCGAGGGAGATGGCGAGGGAGACAGCGCTGGAGACAGCGCTGGAGACAGCGAGAGAGAATGCGAGAAGGACTGCGAGAGAGACAGCGAGGGAGAAAGCGAGAGCGACTTCGAGAGAGACTGCGAGGGAGACAGCGAGACTGTGAGGGAAACAGCGAGGGAGACAGCGAGGGAGACTGCGAGGGAGACAGCGAGAGAGAGACAGCGAGAGAGAGACAGCGAGAGAGACTGCAAAGGAGACTGCGAGAGAGACTGCGAGGGAGACAGCGAGAGAGACTGCGAGAGAGACTGCGAGAGAGACTGCGAGAGGGACAGCGAGAGAGACTGCGAGAGAGACTGCGAGAGAGACTGCGAGAGAGACTGCGAGAGAGACTGCGAGGGAGAAAGCGAGGGAGACTGTGTGGGAGACTGCAATGGAAACAGCGAGAGAGACTGCGAGGGAGACTGCGAGGGAGACTGCGAGGGAGACTGCGAGGGAGACTGTGAGGGAGACTGCGAGAGAGACTGCGAGAGAGACTGCGAGGGAGACTGCGAGGGAGACTGCGAGGGAGACGGCGAGGGAGACTGCGAGGGAGACTGCGAGAGAGACTGCGAGAGAGACTGCGAGGGAGACTGCGAGGGAGACTGCGAGGGAGACTGCGAGAGAGACGGCGAGAGAGATGGCGAGAGAGACGGCGAGAGAGATGGCGAGAGAGACGGAGAGAGAGACGGAGAGAGAGACGGAGAGAGAGACGGCGAGAGAGACTGCGAGAGAGACTGAGAGGGAGACAGCGAGAGAGACTGCGAGAGAGACTGCGAGAGAGACTGCGAGAGAGACTGCGAGAGATACAGCGAGGGATAGAGCGAGGGAGACAGCGAGAGTACATTGAGAGAGACAGCGAGAGAGACAGAGAGAGAGACAGTGAGAGAGACTGCTATGGAGATAGCGAGGGAGAAAGCGAGAGAGAAAGCGAGGGAGACAGCGAGAGAGAAAGCGAGAGAGAAAGCGAGGGAAACAGCGAGGGAGACAGCGAGGGAGACAGCGAGGGAGACGGCGAGGGAGACGGCGAGGGAGACGGCGAGGGAGACGGCGAGGGAGACGGCGAGGGAGACTGCGAGGGAGACAGCGAGGGAGACAGCGAGGGAGACAGCGAGGGAGACTGCGAGGGAGAGAGCGAGGGAGAGAGCGAGGGAGAAAGCGAGAGAGAAAGCGAGGGAGACAGCGAGAGAGAAAGCGAGAGAGAAAGCGAGGGAGACAGCGAGAGAGAAAGCGAGGGAGACAGCGAGGGAGACAGCGAGGGAGACAGCGAGAGAGACTTCGAGAGAGACTGCGAGGGAGACAGCGAGGGAGACAGCGAGGGAGACAGCGAGGGAGACAGCGACAGAGACAGCAATAGAGACTGCGAGAGAGACTGCGAGGGACACAGCGAGAGAGACTGCGAGGGAGACAACGAGAGAGAATGTGAGAGAGATCGCGTGAGACAGCGAGGGAGACAGCGAGGGTGATAGCGAGGGAGACAGCGAGGGAGACTGCGAGAGAGAGAGCGAGAGACACAGCGAGGGAGACAGCAAGAGAGACTGCAAGAGAGACTGCAAGAGAGACTGCAAGAGAGACTGCGAGGGAGACACCGTGGGAGGCAGCGAGGGAGACAGCGAGAGAAACTGCGACGAAGACTGCGAGAGAGACTGCGAGAGAGACTGCGAGAGAGACTGCAAGAGAGACTGCGAGAGCGACTGCGAGAGAGACTGCGAGAGAGACTGCGAGGGAGAAAGCGAGAGAGACTGCGAGGGAGAAAGCGAGAGAGACTGCGAGGGAGAAAGCGAGAGAGACTGCGAGGGAGACTGCAAGGGAGACAGCGAGAGAGATAGCGAGAGAGATAGCGAGGGAGATAGCGAGGGAGATAGCGAGGGAGATAGCGAGAGAGATAGCGAGAGAGATAGCGAGAGAGACTGCGAGAGAGACTGCGAGAGAGACTGCGAGGGAGAGAGCGAGGGAGAAAGCGAGAGAGAACACGAGGGAGACAGCGATAGAAACTGCGAGGGAGTCAGCGAGAGAGACTGCGAGAGAGACTGTGAGAGAGACCTCGAGGGAGACAGCGAGGGAGACAGCGAGGGAGACAGCGAGGGAGACTATGAGGGAGACAGCGAGGGAGACAGCGAGAGAGACAGCGAGAGAGACTGCGAGTGAGACTGTGAGGGAGACAGCGAGAGAGACTGCGAGGGAGAAAGCGAGAGAAACTGCGAGAGAGACTGCTATGGAGATAGCGAGAAAAACAGCGAGGGATACAGCGAGAGACACTGCGAGGGAGACAGCGATTGAGACGGCGAGGGAGACGGCGAGGGAGACGGCGAGAGAGACGGCGAGAGAGACGGCGAGGGAGACAGCGATGGAGACAGCGAGGGAGACAGCGAGAGAGACAGCGAGAGAGACAGCGAGAGAGACAGCGAGAGAGACAGCGAGAGAGACAGCGAGAGAGACAGCGAGAGAGACTTCGAGAGAGACTGCGAGGGAGGCAGCGAGGGAGGCAGCGAGGGAGACAGCGAGGGAGACAGCGAGGGAGACAGCGAGGGAGACAGCGAGGGAGACAGCGAGGGAGACAGCGAGGGAGACAGCGACAGAGACAGCAAGAGAGACTGTGAGAGAGACTGCGATGGACACAGCGAGAGAGACTGCGAGGGAGACGAGAGAGAATGCGAGAGAGATCGCGTGAGACAGCGAGGGAGACAGCGAGGGAGACAGCGAGGGAGGCAGCGAGAGAGGCAGCGAGGGAGACAGCGAGGGAGACTGCGAGGGAGACTGCGATGGAGACTGCGAGGGAGACTGCGAGGGAGACAGCAAGAGAGACTGCAAGAGAGACTGCAAGAGAGACTGCGAGGGAGACTGCGTGGGAGACAGCGAAGGAGACAGCGAGGGAGACAGCGAGGGAGAATGCGAGGAAGACTGCGAGGAAGACTGCGAGAGAGACTGCGAGAGAGACTGCGAGAGAGACTGCGAGAGAGACTGCGAGAGAGACTGCGAGGGAGATAGCGAGGGAGATAGCGAGGGAGATAGCGAGGGAGATAGCGAGAGAGACTGCGAGAGAGACTGCGAGAGAGACTGCGAGGGAGACTGTGAGGGAGACAGCGAGGGATACAGCGAGGGATACAGCGAGGGATACAGCGAGAGAGACTGCGAGAGAGACTGCGAGACTAACTGCGAGGGAGACAGCGAGGGAGATGGCGAGGGAGACAGCGAGGGAGATGGCGAGGGAGACAGCGCTGGAGACAGCGAGAGAGAATGCGAGAAGGACTGCGAGAGAGACAGCGAGGGAGAAAGCGAGAGCGACTTCGAGAGAGACTGCGAGGGAGACAGCGAGACTGTGAGGGAAACAGCGAGGGAGACAGCGAGGGAGACTGCGAGGGAGACTGCGAGGGAGACAGCGAGAGAGACAGCGAGAGAGACAGCGAGAGAGACTGCAAAGGAGACTGCGAGAGAGACTGCGAGGGAGACTGCGAGAGAGACTGCGAGAGAGACTGCGAGAGAGACTGCGAGAGAGACTGCGAGAGGGACAGCGAGAGAGACTGCGAGAGAGACTGCGAGAGAGACTGCGAGAGAGACTGCGAGAGAGACTGCGAGAGAGACTGCGAGGGAGAAAGCGAGGGAGAAAGCGACAGAGACTGTGTGGGAGACTGCAATGGAGACAGCGAGAGAGACTGTGAGGGAGAATGCGAGGGAGACTGCGAGGGAGACTGCGAGGGAGACTGCGAGGGAGACTGCGAGAGAGACTGCGAGAGAGACTGCGAGAGAGACTGCGAGGGAGACTGCGAGGGAGACGGCGAGAGAGACGGCGAGAGAGATGGCGAGAGAGACGGAGAGAGAGATGGCGAGAGAGACTGCGAGAGAGAGAGTGAGAGAGACTGAGAGGGAGACAGCGAGAGAGACTGCGAGAGAAACTGCGAGAGAGACTGCGAGAGATACAGCGAGGGATAGAGCGAGGGAGACAGCGAGAGTACATTGAGAGAGACAGCGAGAGAGACAGCGAGAGAGACAGTGAGAGAGACTGCTATGGAGATAGCGAGAGAGACAGCGGGGGATACAGAGAGAGTGACTGCGAGGGAGACAGCGAGGGAGACAGCGAGGGAGACAGCGAGGGAGACAGCGAGGGAGACAGCGAGGGAGACAGCGAGAGAGACTGCGAGGGAGACTGCGAGGGAGACAGCGAGGGAGACAGCGAGGGAGACAGCGAGGGAAACTGCGAGAGAGACAGCGAGGGAAACTGCGAGAGAGACAGCGAGGGACACAGCGAGGGACACAGCGAGGGAGACAGCGAGGGAGACAGCGAGGGAGACAGCGAGAGAGACTGCGAGAGAGAGCGCGTGAGAGACAGCGAGAGAGACTGCGTGGGATACAGCGAGGGAGACAGCGAGGGAGACAGCGAGAGAGAATGCGAGAAGGACTGCGAGAGAGACTGCGAGAGAGACTGCGAGAGAGACTGCGAGAGAGACTGCGAGAGAGACTGCGAGGGAGACTGCGAGGGAGACTGCGAGAGAGACTGCGAGAGAGACTGCGAGGGAGACTGCGAGGGAGACTGCGAGAGAGACTGCGAGAGAGACTGCGAGAGAGACTGCGAGAGAGACTGCAAGGGAGAGAGCGAGGGAGAAAGCGAGAGAGAAAGCGAGGGAGACAGCGAGGGAGACAGCGAGGGAGACAGCGAGGGAGACAGCGAGGGAGACAGCGAGAGAGACAGCGAGAGAGACTGCTAGAGAGACTGCGAGAGAGACTGCGAGAGAGACTGCGAGAGAGACTGCAAGGGAGAGAGCGAGGGAGAAAGCGAGAGAGAAAGCGAGAGAGACTGCGAGAGAGACTGCGAGGGAGAAAGCGAGAGAGACTGCGAGGGAGAAAGCGACAGAGACTGCGAGGGAGACTGCAAGGGAGACAGCGAGAGAGACAGCGAGAGAGACTGTGAGAGAGACTGCGAGGGAGAAAGCGAGAGAGACTGCGAGGGAGAAAGCGAGAGAGACTGCGAGGGAGACTGCAAGGGAGACAGCGAGAGAGACAGCCAGGGAGATAGCGAGGGAGATAGCGAGGGAGATAGCGAGGGAGATAGCGAGAGAGATAGCGAGAGAGATAGCGAGAGAGACTGCGAGAGAGACTGCGAGAGAGACTGCGAGAGAGACTGCGAGGGAGAGAGCGAGGGAGAGAGCGAGGGAGAAAGCGAGAGAGAACACGAGGGAGACAGCGATAGAAACTGCGAGGGAGTCAGCGAGAGAGACTGCGAGAGAGACTGTGAGAGAGACCTCGAGGGAGACAGCGAGGGAGATAGCGAGAGAGACTGTGAGGGAGACAGCGAGAGAGACTGCGAGTGAGACTGTGAGGGAGACAGCGAGAGAGACTGCGAGGGAGAAAGCGAGAGAAACTGCGAGAGAGACTGCTATGGATATAGCGAGAAAAACAGCGAGGGATACAGCGAGAGACACTGCGAGGGAGACAGCGATTGAGACGGCGAGGGAGACGGCGAGAGAGACAGCGAGGGAGACAGCGAGGGAGAAAGCGAGGGAGACAGCGAGAGAGACAGCGAGAGAGACAGCGAGAGAGACTTCGAGAGAGACTTCGAGAGAGACTTCGAGAGAGACTTCGAGAGAGACTTCGAGAGAGACTGCGAGGGAGGCAGCGAGGGAGGCAGCGAGGGAGGCAGCGAGGGAGACAGCGAGGGAGACAGCGAGGGAGACAGCGAGGGAGACAGCGACAGAGACAGCAAGAGAGACTGCGATGGACACAGCGAGAGAGACTGCGAGGGAGACGAGAGAGAATGCGAGAGAGAATGCGAGAGAGATCGCGTGAGACAGCGAGGGAGACAGCGAGGGAGACTGCGAGGGAGACTGCGAGGGAGACTGCGAGGGAGACTGCGAGGGAGACTGCGAGGGAGACAGCAAGAGAGACAGCAAGAGAGACTGCAAGAGAGACTGCAAGAGAGACTGCAAGAGAGACTGCGAGAGAGACTGCGAGAGAGACTGCGAGGGAGACAGCGAGGGAGAGTGCGAGGAAGACTGCGAGGAAGACTGCGAGGAAGACTGCGAGGAAGACTGCGAGGAAGACTGCGAGAGAGACTGCGAGAGAGACTGCGAGAGAGACTGCGAGGGAGAATGCGAGAGAGACTGCGAGAGAGACTGCGAGGGAGAAAGCGAGAGAGACTGCGAGGGAGACTGCGAGGGAGACTGCAAGGGAGACAGCGAGAGAGACAGCGAGGGAGACAGCGAGGGAGACAGCGAGGGAGATAGCGAGGGAGATAGCGAGGGAGATAGCGAGGGAGATAGCGAGGGAGATAGCGAGAGAGACAGCGAGAGAGACTGCGAGAGAGACTGCGAGAGAGACTGCGAGAGAGACTGCGAGAGAGACTGTGAGGGAGACTGTGAGGGAGACAGCGAGGGAGACTGCGAGAGAGACTGCTATGGAGATAGCGAGAGAGACAGCGAGGGATACAGCGAGAGAGACTGCGAGACTAACTGCGAGAGAGACAGCCAGGGAGATGGCGAGGGAGACAGCGCTGGAGACAGCGAGAGAGAATGCAAGGGAGACAACGAGAGAGAATGCGAGAGAGATCGCGTGAGGCAGCGAGGGAGACAGCGAGAGAAACTGCGAGGAAGACTGCGAGAGAGACTGCGAGAGAGACTGCGAGAGAGACTGCGAGAGAGACTGCGAGGGACACAGCGAGGAAGACAACGAGAGAGACTGCGAGAGCGACTGCTAGGGAGACAGCGAGGGAGACAGCGAGAGAGACTGCGAGAGCGACTGCGAGAGCGACTGCGAGAGCGACTGCGAGAGCGACTGCTAGGGAGACAGCGAGAGAGACAGCGAGAGAGACAGCGAGGGAGACAGCGAGGGAGACAGCGAGAGAAACTGCGAGGAAGACAGCGAGAGAGACGGCGAGGGAGACGGTGAGGGAGACTGCGAGGGAGAGAGCGAGGGACACAGTGAGGGAGACAGCGAGGGAGACAGCGAGGGAGACAGCGAGAGAGACTGCAAGAGAGACAGCGAGGGAGACAGCGAGAGAGACAGCGAGAGAGACAGCGAGAGAGACAGCGAGGGAGACAGCGAGAGAGACTGCGAGTGAGACGGCGAGTGAGACTGCGAGGGAGACAGCGAGGGAGACAGCGAGGGAAACAGCGAGGGAGACAGCGAGGGAGACAGCGAGAGAGACAGCGAGGGAGACTGCGAGAGAGACTGCGAGAGGGACAGCGAGAGAGACTGCGAGAGAGACTGCGAGAGAGACTGCGAGAGGGACAGCGAGAGAGACAGCGAGAGAGACTGCGAGAGGGACAGCGAGAGAGACAGCGAGAGAGACTGCGAGAGAGACTGCGAGAGAGACTGCGAGAGAGACAGCGAGAGAGACAGCGAGAGAGACTGCGAGAGGGACAGCGAGAGAGACTGCGAGAGAGACTGCGAGAGAGACAGCGAGAGGGACTGCGAGAGAGACTGCGAGAGAGACTGCGAGAGAGACTGCGAGAGAGACTGCGAGAGAGACTGCGAGGGAGACAGCGAGGGAGACTGCGAGGGACACAGCGAGGGACACAGCGAGGGACACAGCGAGGGACACAGCGAGGGAGACAGCGAGAGAGACTGCGAGAGAGAGCGCATGAGACAGCGAGGGAGACAGCGAGGGAGAGAGCGAGAGACACAGCGAGGGAGACAGCGAGAGAGACAGCGAGGGAGACTGCGAGAGAGACTGCGAGAGGGACAGCGAGAGAGACTGCGAGAGGGACAGCGAGAGAGACTGCGAGAGAGACTGCGAGAGAGACTGCGAGAGAGACTGCGAGAGAGACTGCGAGAGAGACTGCGAGAGAGACAGCGAGGGAGACAGCGAGGGAGACAGCGAGGGAGACAGCGAGAGAGACTGCGAGAGCGACTGCGAGAGCGACTGCGAGAGCGACTGCGAGAGCGACTGCTAGGGAGACAGCGAGGGAGGCAGCGAGGGAGGCAGCGAGAGAGACAGCGAGAGAGACAGCGAGGGAGACAGCGAGGGAGACAGCGAGAGAAACTGCGAGGAAGACAGCGAGAGAGACGGCGAGGGAGACGGTGAGGGAGACTGCGAGGGAGAGAGCGAGGGACACAGCGAGGGAGACAGCGAGGGAGACAGCGAGGGAGACAGCGAGAGAGACTGCAAGAGAGACAGCGAGGGAGACAGCGAGAGAGACAGCGAGAGAGACAGCGAGAGAGACAGCGAGGGAGACAGCGAGAGAGACTGCGAGTGAGACTGCGAGTGAGACTGCGAGGGAGACAGCGAGGGAGACAGCGAGGGAGACAGCGAGGGAGACAGCGAGAGAGACAGCGAGGGAGACTGCGAGAGAGACTGCGAGAGGGACAGCGAGAGAGACTGCGAGAGAGACTGCGAGAGGGACAGCGAGAGAGACAGCGAGAGAGACTGCGAGAGGGACAGCGAGAGAGACAGCGAGAGAGACTGCGAGAGAGACTGCGAGAGAGACTGCGAGAGAGACAGCGAGAGAGACAGCGAGAGAGACTGCGAGAGGGACAGCGAGAGAGACTGCGAGAGAGACTGCGAGAGAGACAGCGAGAGGGACTGCGAGAGAGACTGCGAGAGAGACTGCGAGAGAGACTGCGAGAGAGACTGCGAGGGAGACAGCGAGGGAGACTGCGAGGGACACAGCGAGGGACACAGCGAGGGACACAGCGAGGGACACAGCGAGGGAGACAGCGAGAGAGACTGCGAGAGAGAGCGCATGAGACAGCGAGGGAGACAGCGAGGGAGAGAGCGAGAGACACAGCGAGGGAGACAGCGAGAGAGACAGCGAGGGAGACTGCGAGAGAGACTGCGAGAGGGACAGCGAGAGAGACTGCGAGAGGGACAGCGAGAGAGACTGCGAGAGAGACTGCGAGAGAGACTGCGAGAGAGACTGCGAGAGAGACTGCGAGAGAGACTGTGAGGGAGACAGCGAGGGAGACAGCGAGGGAGACTGCGAGGGACACAGCGAGGGACACAGCGAGGGAGACAGCGAGGGAGACAGCGAGGGAGACTGCAAGGGAGACTGCAAGGGAGACAGCGAGAGAGACAGCGAGAGAGACAGCGAGAGAGACAGCGAGAGAGACAGCAAGAGAGACAGCGAGGGAGAAGGCGATGGAGACAGCGAGAGAGACTGCGTGGGAGACAGCGAGGTCGACAGCGAGGGAGACAGCGAGAGAGACTGCGAGAGAGACTGCGAGAAGGACTGCGAGAAGGACTGCGAGAGAGACAGCGAGGGAGAAAGCGAGGGAGAAAGCGAGAGCGACTTCGAGAGAGACTGCGAGGGAGACAGCGAGAGAGACTGTGAGGGAAACAGCGAGGGAGACAGCGAGAGAGACTGCGAGGGAGACAGCGAGAGAGACAGCGAGAGAGACAGCGAGAGAGACTGTGAGAGAGACTGCGAGAGAGACTGCGAGAGATACAGCGAGGGATACAGCGAGGGATAGAGCGAGTGAGACAGCGACAGAGACGGCGAGGGAGACGGCGAGGGAGACGGCGAGGGAGACGGCGAGGGAGACGGCGAGGGAGACAGCGAGGGAGACAGCGAGGGAGACAGCGAGGGAGACAGCGAGGGACACAGCGAGGGACACAGCGAGAGAGACAGCGAGAGAGACAGCGAGAGAGACAGCGAGAGAGACTGCGAGAGAGACTGCGAGAGAGAGCGCGTGAGACAGCGAGGGAGACAGCGAGGTAGAGAGCGAGAGATACAGCGAGGGAAACAGCGAGAGAGACTGCAAGAGAGACTGCAAGAGAGACTGCGAGAGAAACTGCGAGAGAAACTGCGAGGAAGACAGCGAGAGAGACGGCGAGGGAGACGGTGAGGGAGACGGTGAGGGAGACTGCGAGGGAGAGAGCGAGGGACACAGTGAGGGAGAGAGCGAGGGAGACAGCGAGGGAGACAGCGAGGGAGACAGCGAGAGAGACTGCAAGAGAGACTGCGAGGGAGACAGCGAGAGAGACAGCGAGAGAGACAGCGAGAGAGACAGCGAGGGAGAAAGCCATGGAGACAGCGAGAGAGACAGCGAGAGAGACAGCGAGAGAGACAGCGAGAGAGACAGCGAGAGAGACTGCGAGGGAGAAAGCGAGGGAGACAGCGAGGGAGACAGCGAGGGAGACAGCGAGAGAGACTGCGAGAAGGACTGCGAGAAGGACTGCGAGAGAGACAGCGAGGGAGAAAGCGAGAGCGACTTCGAGAGAGACTGCGAGGGAGACAGCGAGAGAGACTGTGAGGGAGACAGCGAGAGAGACTGCGAGAGAGACTGCAAAGGAGACTGCGAGAGAGACTGCGAGAGAGACAGCGAGAGAGACAGCGAGAGAGACTGCGAGAGAGACTGCGAGAGAGACTGCGAGAGAGACTGGGAGGGAGACAGCGAGGGAGACTGCGAGAGAGACTGCGAGAGAGACTGCGAGAGAGACTGCGTGGGAGAAAGCGAGAGAGATGGAGAGAGAGACGGCGAGAGAGACGGCGAGAGAGACAGTGAGGGAGAGAGCGTGAGAGACTGCGAGGGAGTCAGCGAGAGAGTCAGCGAGAGAGACTGTGAGAGAGACTGCGAGAGATACAGCGAGGGAGAGAGCGAGTGAGACAGCGAGGGAGACAGCGAGAGTACATTGAGAGAGACAGCGAGAGAGACAGCGAGAGAGACTGCGAGGGAGACGCCCAGGGAGATGGCTAGGGAGACGGCCAGGGAGACGGCCAGGGAGACGGCCAGGGAGACGGCCAGGGAGACGACGAGGGAGACGGCGAGGGAGACAGCGAGGGAGACAGCGAGGGAGATAGCGAGGGAGACAGCGACAGAGACAGCGACAGAGACAGCGACAGAGACAGCGACAGAGACAGCGACAGAGACAGCGAGGGAGACAGCGAGGGAGACAGTGAGAGATACTGCTATGGAGTTGGCGAGAGAGACAGCCGGGGATACAGAGAGAGTGACTGCAAGGGAGACGGCGAGGGAGATGACGAGGGAGACAGCGAGGGAGACAGCGAGAGAGACTGCGAGGGAGACAGCGAGGGAGACAGCGAGGGAGACAGCGAGGGAGACTGCGAGAGAGACAGCGAGAGAGACAGCGAGGGACACAGCGAGGGACACAGCGAGGGACACAGCGAGGGACACAGCGAGGGAGAAAGCGAGAGAGACAGCGAGGGAGAAAGCGAGTGAGACAGCGAGAGAGACAGTGAGAGAGACTGCGAGAGAGAGCGCGTGAGACAGCGAGGGAGACAGCGAGGGAGAGAGCAAGAGACACAGCGAGGGACACAGTGAGGGAGACAGCGAGAGAGACTGCGAGAGAGAGCGCATGAGACAGCGAGGGAGACAGCGAGGGAGAGAGCGAGAGACACAGCGAGGGAGACAGCGAGGGAGACAGCGAAGGAGACAGCGAGAGAGACTGCGAGAGCGACTGCGAGAGCGACTGCGAGAGCGACTGCGAGAGCGACTGCTAGGGAGACAGCGAGAGAGGCAGCGAGGGAGACAGCGAGAGAAACTGCGAGGAAGACAGCGAGAGAGACTGCGAGAGAGACGGCGAGGGAGACGGCGAGGGAGACTGCGAGGGAGAGAGCGAGGGACACAGTGAGGGAGACAGCGAGGGAGACAGCGAGGGAGACAGCGAGGGAGACAGCAAGAGAGACTGCGAGGGAGACAGCGAGAGAGACAGCGAGAGAGACAGCGAGAGAGACAGCGAGGGAGAAAGCGAGGGAGAAAACGAGGGAGAAAGCGAGGGAGACAGCTAGAGAGACTGCGAGGGAGACTGCGAGTGAGACAGCGAGGGAGACAGCGAGGGAGACAGCGAGGGAGACAGCGAGGGAGACAGCGAGAGAGACAGCGAGAGAGACTGCGAGAGGGACAGCGAGAGAGACTGCGAGAGAGACTGCGAGAGGGACAGCGAGAGAGACAGCGAGAGAGACAGCGAGGGAGAAAGCGAGGGAGAAAGCGAGGGAGAAAGCGAGGGAGACAGCGAGGGAGACAGCGAGAGAGACTGCGAGAGAGACTGCGAGGGAGACAGCGAGGGAGACTGCGAGGGACACAGCGAGGGACACAGCGAGGGACACAGTGAGGGAGACAGCGAGAGAGACTGCGAGAGAGAGCGCATGAGACAGCGAGGGAGACAGCGAGGGAGAGAGCGAGAGACACAGCGAGGGAGACAGCGAGGGAGACAGCGAGAGAGACTGCAAGAGAGACTGCAAGGGAGACTGCAAGGGAGACAGCGAGAGAGACTGCAAGAGAGACTGCAAGGGAGACTGCAAGGGAGACAGCGAGGGAGACAGCGAGAGAGGCAGCGAGAGAGACAGCGAGAGAAACAGCGAGAGAGACAGCGAGAGAGACAGCGAGAGAGACAGCGAGAGAGACAGCAAGAGAGACAGCGAGGGAGAAAGCGATGGAGACAGCGAGAGAGACAGCGAGAGAGACTGCGTGGGAGACAGCGAGGGAGTCAGCGAGGGAGACAGCGAGGGAGACAGCGAGGGAGACAGCGAGGGAGACAGCGAGGGAGACAGCGAGGGAGACAGCGCTGGAGACAGCGAGAGAGACTGCTAGAAGGACTGCGAGAGAGACAGTGAGGGAGAAAGCGAGAGCGACTTCGAGAGAGACTGCGAGGGAGACAGCGAGAGAGACTGTGAGGGAAACAGCGAGGGAGACAGCGAGAGAGACTGCGAGAGAGACTGCGAGGAAGACAGTGAGGGAGAGAGCGAGAGAGACTGCGAGGAAGACAGCGAGGGAGACAGCGAGAGAGACAGCGAGAGAGACTGCGAGAGAGACTGCGAGAGATACAGCGAGGGATAGAGCGAGTGAGACAGCGAGGGAGACAGCGAGAGTACATTGAGAGAGACGGCGAGAGAGACGGCGAGGGAGACGGCGAGGGAGACGGCGAGGGAGACGGCGAGGGAGACGGCGAGGGAGACGGCGAGGGAGACGACGAGGGAGACGACGAGGGAGACAGCGAGGGAGACAGCGAGGGAGACTGCGAGAGAGACAGCGAGGGACACAGCGAGGGAAACAGCGAGGGAGACAGCGAGGGAGACAGCGAGGGAGACAGCGAGAGAGACAGCGAGAGAGACAGCGAGAGAGACTGCGAGAGAGAGCGCGTGAGACAGCGAGGGAGACAGCGAGGGAGACAGCGAGGGAGACAGCGAGGGAGAGAGCGAGAGATACAGCGAGGGAAACAGCGAGAGAGACTGCAAGAGAGACTGCAAGAGAGACTGCAAGAGAGACTGCAAGGGAGACAGCGAGAGAGACAGCGAGAGAGACTGCGAGAGAGACTGCGAGAGAGACTGCGAGAGAGACTGCGAGAGGGACAGCGAGAGAGACAGCGAGGGACAAAGCGAGGGAGACAGCGAGAGAGACTGCGAGGGAGACTGCGAGAGGGACAGCGAGAGAGACTGCGAGAGGGACAGCGAGAGAGACTGCGAGAGAGACTGCGAGAGAGACTGCGAGAGAGACAGCGAGGGAGACTGCGAGAGAGACTGCGAGGGAGACTGCGAGGGAGACTGCGAGAGGGACAGCGAGAGAGACTGCGAGAGAGACTGCGAGAGAGACTGCAAGAGGGACTGCGAGAGGGACAGCGACAGAGACTGCGAGAGAGACTGCGAGGGAGACTGCGAGGGAGACTGCGAGAGGGACAGCGAGAGAGACTGCGAGAGAGACTGCGAGAGAGACTGCGAGGGAGACTGCGAGGGAGACTGCGAGAGAGACTGCGAGAGGGACAGCGAGAGGGACTGCGAGAGAGACTGCGAGAGAGACTGCGAGAGAGACTGCAAGAGAGACTGCGAGGGAGACTGCGAGGGAGACTGCGAGAGAGACTGCGAGAGGGACTGCGAGAGAGACTGCGAGAGAGACTGCGAGAGAGACTGCGAGAGAGACTGCGAGGGAGACAGCGAGAGAGACTGCGAGAGAGACTGCGAGGGAGACTGCGAGAGAGACTGCGAGAGAGACTGCGAGAGGGACAGCGAGAGAGACTGCGAGAGAGACTGCGAGGGAGACTGCGAGGGAGACTGCGAGAGAGACTGCGAGAGGGACAGCGAGAGAGACTGCGAGAGAGACTGCGAGAGAGAAGCGAGAGAGACTGCGAGAGAGACTGCGAGAGAGACTGCGAGAGAGACTGCGAGAGAGAC